>NC_083347.1:89654046-89993531 GCF_019175385.1 Lycium barbarum
GAAATCCCAAAGAATCAAAAGAACATCAAGACCAACAACACAAAATCTATGAAATCAAGTGTAAGAACTCATCAAAAGGTCATCTAAGTTAAGAAATTCCCAAGGAGGTGAAACTAGGGTTTTGTCCAAGTGAAGTAGTGCAACTCAAGACTTGTTCAAGCATCATCCAAGGTAAGTCTCATGGCCAATTTATGTTGTTTGAGGCATTGGAAGGCCTAGATACTTTAAATGTAGAAGAACATAGAAACGGGTCATTATTGAGTGAATAGTGACATAAATGAATGATAGTGGAATTGAACTATGAATATTGAAGTGTTGTGAGTACAAATACGTTATAAATGATGTTTATATCATGAAACAAGCATTAAATGCATGAAAACGCAAGGATGAGCTAGAAGTAGAAATAAGGGAAAATTGGAGGAAAATGGTGGATTTTGCCAAATGTACGTAGACGACGATTGTCAATTGTGGTATTTTAAGTAATATTATGAATGTTGGGAGTTAATATAAAACATGAGAAAAGTGGTATGAGCGAAGGAAGCGTTGTCCAACTTCTCCTAGAATTAGCGACGCATTCTTATAGTTAGTTTACTAATGTTGATACGAATTCTCTTATGAAGGTAACGACGTGATATCGACGGAGAACAAGTGAGCGATATCTTAGCTAAACGACCAAGGTATGTGAGGCTAGTCCTTCTTTCTAATGGCATGAATCTTTTAGCTTGAATCCCTATTCCTTTCATGTGTTCTTACATTCTAAGAAGTTAAAGCTTATACCTATGAATGTCTATATGAGATAAGTTATACGATATGATGACACTAGAATGATGGTGATGTTATTCCTTGCCTACACTCACCTTATGTACTAGTCCTTTCAAGGTGAGGCAGAATGTCCATAATGGTTCCATAATGTAACCGGGGGATCACGACCTTACGTCACCCCGATAGAGTAAAGTTGATCATGAGTCTTATATACGTATTATGATAAGATAAGTATTTTATGATAAGCATATTACTATGAGTATTTACGTTAAGCATGTCATGATTGCATTCACACCGGGCCTAGTTGGCCGGGCAGACACCGCTTCGGCGGGCGGCGATACGGATACACCACGACCTACGGGCGTGGGCAGACACCACTAGTGGGCTGCATGAGATGGTACCCCGGACGCGGGAGGCCTGGACGCGGGCTAATATTATTGATTATCACACCGTTCCGACACGGACGGGCAGCTTGCATATGATGCATACATGTTATGATGATGAGTATGAGGAAGATAGCATGCATTACTTCATTTGTGGTTATCAGTCAGATCCAGATGTCTCATGTTGATGTTATCCCCATATTATTGATGTCTCTTTTCATTATGTATGCCTCTCATACTCGGTACAATATTCGTACTGACGTCCTTTCTTCGGACGCTGTGTTCATGCCCACAGGTAGACAGGGAGGAGAGGTTGGCCCAGGTCCTCAGTAGCTGTCAGCTGATAGATAGCACTCCATTGTTCGGAGGTGCTTATGGCTATTCTTTTGATGTACATTCATATATGCATATTTTAGGCATGACGGAGTCTTGTTCCGTCTATGTATTCATTATGTTAGTAGAGGCTCGTAGATACGCAGTGTGGGTTAGATGGTCTCACAAGATGTTTTCATATGTATGTATATTATTTTGATGGCCGAAAGGCAAATGTATATAAAGTATTTATGTTTTGATTAAATATGAGTTTTCCTACAATTGGTATGTAAAATTGATAAAAGGGTATTAAATGAGCAAGACAAGTAGTAGAGTGAGCGGTGCTCGGTAATTTGCTCCGGGTACCCGTCGCGGCCCCTAATTGGGTCGTGACAAGTCAACCGACCCTTTAACTCTTGGAAACTACGTTCACAAGCATCTGTCCATTGAAACTTGGCTGATTTCTGTGTCAACTTTGTGAGTGGTGCAGAAATAGAGGAAAAACCTTCAACGAATCTCCTGTAATAACCTGCTAAGCCCAGAAAGCTACGAACCTCTGTAGGAGTTGTGGGTCTTGGCCAAGTCTTCACGACCTCAATCTTTTGACCATCCACTCGAATACCATCTGCTGCCACAATATGCCCTAAAAATGCCACTGAGTTCAACCAGAACTCACATTTGGAAAACTTTGCAAACAATTCTCGAGTTCGAAGAACTCCAAGGACAATACGCAAATGATCCGCATGTTCTGCTTCGGATCTAGAATACACCAAAATATCATCAATGAATACGATTACAAATAAGTCCAGAAAGGAACTGAACACATTATTCATCAAATCCATAAATACCGCTGGAGCATTAGTTAGCCCAAATGACATCACCCGGAATTCAAAATGACCATATCTCATTCTGAAGGCTGTCTTAGGGATATCTTTCTCCCTAACTCTCACTTGATGATACCCGGACCTCAAATCAATCTTTGAAAACCATTTGGCGCCTTGCAATTGATCAAACAAGTCATCAATCCTTAGGAGAGGATATTTATTCTTAATCGTTACTTTATTCAATTGCCTAAAATCAATGCACATTCTCAGGGAGCCATCTTTCTTTCAGATGAACAATACGGGCGCTCCCCACAGGGATGAACTAGGCCTAATGAAGACTTTATCAAGCAAGTCCTTCAATTGCTCCTTCAACTCTTTCAATTCTGTGGGTGCCATTCTATATGGAGGAATAGATATAGGTGTGGTGCCTGGCAACACATCAATGGTAAAATCAACCTCCCATTCGGGAGGAAGGACTGGAAGCTCTTCCGGAAACACATCCGGAAATTCGTTCACTACGGGAACTGAAGAGTCGGCGATTCAGCTTCTACATCTTGAACTTGCACTAGATGATAAATAAATCCTTTCGTGATCATCTTCCTTGCCTTTAGATAGGAAATAATCTACCTTTTGGTGATGCCGCATTCCCTTTCCATTCTAAGACTGGTTCTCCCGGAAACTGGAAACGAACCATCTTCATTCGGCAATCAACATTGGCATAACAAGAAGCCAACCAATCCATGCCCATAATAACATCAAAATCTACCATTTCTAGCTCATGCAAATCAATCATGGTACGACGGTCACAAATCGTGACTATACAATCCCTATATACTCGGCTAGCTATTACCGATTCACCTACGAGTGTGGACACCTCAAAAGGTTTGATCGACTCCGGCTCAACTATAAATTGACCCGCAATATAAGGAGTAACATATGATAACGTGGAGCCCGGATCAATCAAAGCATATACATCATGAGAGAATACCGATAATATACCTGTGACCACGTCAGGAGAAGACTCTAGATCTTGGCGTCCAGCCAAGGCATAAATACGGTGCTGAGGGCCGCTAGTACTGGGAGCTCTGCCTCTACCTCTACCATGGCCGACTGGCGCATGTGAACCTGGCCCTGTAGGGCATACAGATGCCGAAGATCCGGATACCGACCCTGATGGTTGGTTCCTACCTCTACCATGTACTGAGGGGCAATCGCGCATAATATTGCCTGGTCGACCACATGAATAGCAAACATCTGAACCCAATCGGCACTGACCCCAATGAGACTTCCCACACTGGGAACATCGTGGTATAGGTGGCCTTGACTGGCCTGAATCATCTCTAAACTGAGGTCCTGAATAACTCGGGCTCAGCCCTGAACGAGCAGGCCTATCAATTCTTTGGCCCGAAAACCGTGGAGGGGCACTGGTCATAGAATAGCCCGCATGTCTAGGGAACTGCTGCCTGTGTCCGCTTCGGGACTCACTCATTGGGCCTGAAGATCTGGCCCTCTTGTTATGTCCCCGATCTTGCTCACGTTCACCTCTTCGTTACTATAGGCTTTCTTCTAAGTTCTGAGCATGTGCCTGAATGCGTGCAATGTCCATACCATCCTGAAGGGACGCAGTCAAGCATTTATCCATCAGATGGGGCCCTAGGCCCTTTACAAATCGGTGTACCCTGTCGCCCATATCTGCTACCATGGCCGAAGCATACCTGGCCAAGGAGTTAAAACGGAGGCTATACTCTAGGGCACTCATACTGCCTTGCCTCAAATTTAAGAATTTATCGGCCCTAGCTCGCCGAACTTCTGGGGGCATATAATGACGGAGAAAAGCATCAACAAACTCTTGCCATACCGGGGGAGGTGCATTTTCTCCCCGTGAAGCCATCCATACCGTATACCACTGAATCGAGACATTTCTCAATCTATATGACGCTAACTCCACTGACTCGGTGTCCGAAACATGTATCAACCGGAGCGTCCTTAGTATACCATCAATAAAGTCTTGGGGATCCTCCTCCGGTTTTGACCCAAAGAATTCCGGAGGGTTCAAAGTAATGAAATCACAGGCTCTTGCACTAACAGCCATATCACCATACCCTGAACTGTGCCTCTGAGCCTGGGCCGCAACCAATTGAGTCAATAAAGCAATGGCATCTTTTACATCTTGGCCCGAAGCATTTGGCGGAGGAGCTGGAGGTGCTGGAGCTGGGGCTGAGGCTTCCTCACGCTCCTCAGAGACGGGCACTGTCTGGGAGGACTGAGATTGAGCCGCACCCTGGGACGCACTTTCCTTTACTACCGGTGGTGGTGCTTTCTTAGGCCGCTTCTCTGCCACCGTCTTGCCCTTTTGGGCTGCCGTAGTCTTTCCCTTTTTAGGCATCTCTGAAATACACAACACACGATTTAGGAGCAAGAATTTCCTACATCATAGCTCTATCGCATGATTCTTATGAAGAAAGAAGGTCATTTATTCCTAAAATGTCCGCCGCTTCTTGTTTATAAGTGTGGCGCGCAACACACCCATAACCAAGACTCTACTAGACACGGCTCGTAGACACACCCTAGGACTGAACTGCTCTGATACCACTTTTGTCACGACCCGACTCGGGGCCGCGACGAGCACCCGGTGCTAGCCCACCCGGGCACCCTCTTAGCTTACTCTTATGCTTATATCTAGGTGAGCCACATAATTATACATGCATTTCCATTCATTCGTCAACTAGTCCCATTTGGACAACACCACATTTATATCATCATAAGCATCTATGCCACATCAATGTACATGGGCCAACGTGGCCGACAAAATGATATACAAAACATAGGCCGACAAGGCCAAACACATCTACCCACACACACACATGTCTACGAGCCTCTAAGAGTATAACATATCACATTAGCGGGACAGGACCCCGCTATGCCCATAATTATATACACAAAAGAATGAGTACCCAAAAGATATGGCTCCGAAGGAAATGGAGCTCTCTATGTAATCTCCGAATAGGCAGCTATGGATCAAGTCTGTCTCGCTGTGCACCTGCGGGCATGACGCAGCGTCCACAAACAAAAGGACGTCAGTACGAAGAATGTACTGAGTATGTAAAGCATGAGCAACATCAATAAATAAGCATCATGAACAACATATGAAATAGCATAGGAGGGGGAGATAATAATATCATCGTCATAGCACTTACCTGCCTTTCGTAGGACTTTCCATTTTTCATACATATTTGTACACCTACGTCATCATCCGTATTCCATAATAGTACTCGTACCATACTTGTGCTCATATTCGTATACATGTCCTTATTCGTATTCTTATACATAGTCTTATCACATTCATATTCATATTATATACATAGTCATTTCATATACATAGCATTTACATAGCATACCCGACCTCATAGGATCGGTGTTTCATACATACTTGGCCAACCAAGGCTCAAGGTTACTCATACCTGGCCCTACCAAGGCTTCAGGGTTATCCGTACCATCTGCAGAGGTGTGCGCGCGTTTCGTGATTGTATACATACTTTATACATATTCATATACATATATCCTACCCGGCGTTATAAGCTCGGGATGTCATTATAGCCCTTCATAGGCACATGTAAGTATAATAGCCCGTAGGTACCTTTAGCATCATTATTATTATCATCGTCATCACTATCATCATCATTTTCGCTACATCTATATCTTATGCTTATTCGTCATATGGGGTGCGTAGTACAATCGTATAACATATCGAGGATGATGAGCTTATGAGCTCGGAGTGTCAATCATTTGAATACAAGATACTCATATAGAGGATTTAAGAGTTTGGCCAAGGAACCATGCCTTATGAAAGAAGGGTTAGCCTTACATACCTTTTCGTCGGACTATTCTACACTTGCACGCTTCCTTCCAATGCTAGCGTCTATACCTTCATTAATATCATAACAATGGCCATTAGTCATTCACATTATCCACATTATCTAGATTCCTTAATTTGCCTCTAATTCACCCATATTCATGGTCATAACATCCAAATTCGTCCATTCATCTAAAGTGTCTAGTTCATGATCTTAGTACCATTTATAATGCATTCATATCACAACACAACAACATTCATGATTCAATTCAAACTATTCCTCAAAATGTCACTATTCATCATTCATGACCTACTTGACCATATTTTCTACAATCCATGTATTTCAACTCTTCAATACCTTAAACATCATGTAAAAATCATGAATCTTACCTTAGAAGTTGTAGAAACAAGCTTTGGTTAATAATACTCCACTTTGGGCAAAACCCTGGTTTTTCTCCATTTGGATTTCTTGACCTAGATGATCTTTGATGATGTTCTTACTCTTGATTCACCTTGTTTTATGTTGTTGATCCTCAAATATCCTTGAAAACTTGTATAATAAATGTAGAGAGAGGTTTTAGAGAGAAGTGGTGTAATGTTGTAATGAAATAAAACAAGTGTTGGTCCCCTTTATTTAATGACTTGTAAAATCTGTGCTGAGGTGAACAGTGGTCGTTCATCATGGTTTATGGCCCGTATTGCAGTTTACGGACCGTCCCTCGCGATCGTCTTTAACCATTTCCAGAACCAGAAGCTTTGGCTGCTTGCATGGTGATTTACGACCATGGTTTACGGGCCGTAAATCACTTTACGGTCCGTCCTCCAGGTCGTATTTTACCATTTCTCGGCTGGCAGAAAGTTGAAGCCTTGCATGGCAGTTTACGACCTGCTAGTTTACGGACCGTATACCAGTTTACGGTCCGTCCTAGCACTTTACGACCACTGGGCAGTTGCAATTCTGCAACTTCTCATATTTCTTAGACTTCTCATTTTAATCACCCACGTCCATGCACATGCATTGCTCACCTTATATCTCATCTTAATTTAACCAACTTTCCCATCTCGCATCGGATACCTTTGAAATCTCGCCTAAGGTTATCAAACGTCGTTTCTTGCTCATGAACATCATACACTCATACTTATCACTAGTTCGTTCACTTACGTACTAACGGAAAATTTTTCCGAGGTGTAACAGTTATATACGCATTAACACCTGATCAACTGGTGCACAATGATGATAATATATGGATCGAGCTGCACGTTCTGCAGCAATGTATATGATGATGATGATGATGGCCGCATAGAGGCCGGTGGGATATGAGATAATGGATTGGGCTGAACGTTGCTCAACACTATGAACTATATACACACGAGCATGATGATCATTGAGAGCATACATAGTATATGCCCACAGAGGCATTGTCAATTATATAGATTTATGCAAATACTTTCAGATAATCATTTATATAGATGTATTCAGTTAGTCAGTTTGATCTTTTAGTTTCAGATTCCTTTCATGATTTTTGTGTTTATGTTACACTTGTGCTTTATATACTTAGTACATTATCCATACTGACTCCCCTATTGCTCGGGGGGGCTGTGTTCATGCCCGCAGGTTCAGGTAGACAGACAGGCGGTCCAGCTCAGTAGGACTTCTATCCAGCGGTGGTCAGTGCGCTCCACTTGATCCAGAGCTGCAATCTCTTTTAGTATGCCATTCTTTTGAGATGTATGGGCATATGGGTATGACGGGGCCCTGTCCCGTCCTTTCTATAACATTTATTCCAGTTGAGGTCTGTAGACCGTGGTATGTAGATGGCATGTGATATAGCCTAGTCGGATCCTATTCTATTGTGTACAACATATATGGCGGCCTAGTCGACTTGCATTGTTCTTTCCACCTTATATATATACAGATTGTACAGAGATCATGATGTCCTCCTTTCTTGATATCAGTATAAGATCAGTTTGGGTTATTTATGGGTCCTTGTTATACAGTGTTATTCAGATACAAGCATGGGGGGTGTTTGGTCACTAAGGATCAGGCACTCGCCACGACTCATCAGTTTGGGTCATGACAGAAGTGGAATCAGAGCATTTCCGTCGTAGGGTTATTTACAGAACGTGTCTAGTAGAGTCTTGTTTATGGGTGTGTCATGCACCACACTTATAAACAGGAGGCTACAGGACATTTAGGAACTTGTCACTCTTTCTCTCTCAGATCGTGCGATAGAGCTGTGTGTTAAGAGTTCGACTTCTAATAATTTGTTCTAATTTCAGCGATGCCTCGCAAGCAAGCTACAGCCGCCCAAAAGGGCAAGAGAGTGGCTGGTGAGGCCACTAGCCGTATTCGTCAGGCTACCATAGCTCGGGGCGAGTTTCAGAGTGAGAGCCCATCTCAGACTTCGCATACCCCGCCTCCAGCACCTGCCCCAGTGCCTTCAATTCCTCAGCCAGATGCTCCGGGCCAGGATGTGCGAGATGCTGTGCAGTTATTGACCAGATTGGTAGCCGCTCAGGCTCAGCGGTAGGGAGTTGGTGTTGATCAGGTAGATCGAGCTGGTAGTGCGAGGGTTAAGACTTTCCTCGGGTTAGATCCTCCAGAGTTATCCGTGTTGAACCAAAATATGGGCCCTCAGGACTTTATTGATAGTATGCAGAGGACCTTGAGGGTTATACACGCTGATCAGGTTCAGTCAGTGGAGTTGGCTTCTTATCGGCTCCGTGATGTTGCAGTGCAGTGTTATTAGACGTGAGAGTTGTCTAGGGGAGAAAATGCCCCTCCAGTCATTTGGCAAGAGTTTTCAGATGCTTTTATTCGCCATTATTTACCACCAGAAGTCCGACGCGCCCGAGTAGATAGATTCTTGCGTATTGAGCAAGGCAGCATGAGTGTTCAAGAGTATTATTATCTCGACACAGCTAGGGGCCGTGACGGGTACCCGGGGCTAACCACCGAGCACCGCTCGCTCTATTACTCACTTTACTCGATTAATGCCCTTTTTATTTCTTTTAACTCAAAGCATGGAAAAGTCATAGTTTATAGGGAAACTTAAATACTTTTACATACATAGGGATCTTTAGTATATCAAAATAATACGTACACATATACATGAAAAATGTGAGACCATACTACCCACACTGCGCATCTACGAGCCTCTACTGACATGCTGTACATATAGACGGAACAAGACTCCGTCGTGCCCAAAATGTATATATACCAAAGGAATAATCATAAGCACATCCGAACAATGGAGTGCTTTCAGTCCGCTGACAGCTCCTAAGAATCTGGATCAAGCTCGCCTCCCTGTCTACCTGTGGGCATGAACACAACGTCCAAAGAAAAGGACGTCAGTACGAATATTGTACCGAGTATGAGAGGCATAAACAATGAAGAAGGACAACAATAATATAATGAGAGCATCAATATGAACATCGGATTCTGAACGATAGTCATGAAAGAAGTGATACAGGCTGTCTTACTCATACTCATCATCAAATCCTGTATGCATGACATGCAAGCTGCCCGTCCTAACCGGAACGGTGTGATAATCAATAATATAAGCCCGCGTCTAGGCCTCCCACGTCCAGGGTACCATCTCATGCTGCCCACTAGTGGTGTCTGCCTACGCCCGAAGGTCGTGGTGTATCCGTATAGCTGCCCGCCGTAGTGGTGACTGCCCGGCCAACTAGGCGCGGTGTGATGCAATCATGACATACTCATTATAAAATACTTATAATAATATGATTATCAAAATATGCTTATCTTAACATAATACATGCATAAGGCTCAAGATCATACATACTCTATCAGGGTGACGTAAGGTCGTGATCCCCCGATTTCATTATGGAGCAATTATTGACATTCTGCCTCACCTTGAAGGAATTAGTACATAAGGCGAGTGTAAGCAATCCAGGACATCATTGTCAATATGGCATCATCATATCATATCTCTTATCTTATATAGATATATAGGAATATAGACTTTTAGCTTCTCGGTGTTATATCCCGTGTTTTCGCGTATTCGGAAAATTTGGAGTAATTGTGACTTGTAAAGAATAAGGCCACATTTTGATTTCATCGGACCTATATGTTGTTGTGTATGAAAAGTGTTGACGCGGAGACATCGGGGAAGGCCAAGGGCAAAATTGGAATTTCGGAAATTAGTTTCGGGAATTACAAAACGAGAATTCTAACAAGATGGGCTAAAAAAAAATAGAAAATTGAGGCCCAAATTTATAGGGGTGGCCGGCCATGAAGCTAGCCCAAGCCCATGTTATTAATTTGTCATGTGACTAAGTCATGTGACAAATTAATATAAAAGGAGATAATGTTCAAGAAAATTCAAGAACAATCACAAAAATTGAAGAACACCACAAAAAGAGAGGGCATTCGGCCCTAGTGAAAGAGGAAAGAAAAAAATTCCAAGCCTTTGATTTCATTCCAAAAATCTTGTCTTTCTTGAATTATTAACAAGCTCAATACGCTCTTCGACGTGGTATAATTAGTTTAGCGAAAGAACCACGTTTGCGGGAAAGTTGGAATGTGAAGGGAAGGTATGAATTCTATGTTTTATGTTATGCAATAAGTATATATGTTATAATGATTAGAATTTGATGAGAATTGTGGAGTTGTGATATGTGTGTGAAGCCGTGTGTGTGTGTGTAGGGTGGTGTATGGCCGTGTGCCATGGTGTTGGTAGAAAGCGGTGAGTTAAATTTTATTTAGCTCGTTAATTGCGCCGTTGTGACCATTGTGACACAAATGAAGGTTTAATGACTTGAATTAGCCGTGAACTTGCTTGTAGGTAATTATGAGAAATTATGTAAATTTTGTAAGATTTTTATATAAGTATGGAAGTAAGATTCAAATGTGAATTTTTGTCGTTGTTAAAGAGTTAGGAAGGAAAACAATGTGAGTTGGAAGTTTCGTTACGTTTGTAGAAACATCGGATGGAATATGAAATTAGCGGGAATACTTGAATTCATGAATATTGTTTGGAATGCTATTGAATGTATTTGGATGATCTTGAACTAGCTAATGAATATGGAAAATGTTGATGTTAGTTGGATAATGGAAAGTGGGATGGAAGTTGTAAACTATATAGAAAAGTAGACTATTGAGGATATAATGCATTTTTGTGATGATTGTGACATTGTTGATGTTGTTGGGTTGTTGTTGCTGCTATTTGAGCCGAGATGATTCTCGGGGGTGCTATATTTACAGGGGAGGTGCTGCCGAAATTTCGGTAGACAACTATAACTTTAAGTTGAATCCTTAGAATCCATAACTTACAATTGGTAACTTTGACCATTTGTAGATTCCGGGCGAAACGGGATTTGAGTTTAAGCGAGCGAAAGACGCACGTAAGGTATGTAAAGCTAACCCATTCATTCTTTTGGCATGTCCTAAGTATACTAGGTCGATACTTGAGCCTCGGGGACAATTCCGTTCATGGAAATTCGAATTTGAATTTGAGTACTATTCATTCAATCTAATTGAATTAGAAAACCTCACATTTTGTTGGAAAATGATCAAATGTCCGAAACTTTGGTAAATGTAATAGAATAGCTTCGAAACTTCCATTGATGATTCCATAAATCCTAATACTTGTGATTCAGGTCCGCCCCCTCGACATGACCCGAGGTGGGCGCACTAATCCCGAGACTCCTTTGTTTGTTCTAATAGGCGTATTTTTGTATAGTGTCGGAAAAAGATTATTGTTATGACTTTGGCTATCATAGAATAATGTCTTGACTGTCCCTGACGTTCTAAATTACATTTCGAACTATAAATGTAACTTTGAAAGTAATTTCGTGAAATAAATTCTGTATTGACCAATTGTTCGAACTAGTTTGACTAATGGGCTGATATATGATTATATCAAGTTTTATAACTATTTCGATTTATAAATTGTATTAGTCGCTCATGACTCTGCTTGTGCCCCTTTATTACGATATCGTTCACCGGTTCCCGGGCCGGTTATTGATCACGCGCACTATGACAATTCGACCGTATGCCCTTTTGTTGACATGAGTATCCGGGCATAGGTGTTCCGATACAAGTACTCCGCTAGAAGTATTTTGATATAAGTATCCCGATATAAATATTTTGATATAAGTAATCTGATGTAAGTATTTTGATATAAGTATCCAGATAAAGTGTTATGATATGAGTCTTCTGAAATAAGTATTCGACATAAGCATTTTGAAACAAGATTTTTGATGTAAGTGTTCTATTATAAGTATTCTACTATGAGTATTGTGATACAAGTACTCTGATGTGAGTATCCAATATGAATGTTTTCTGTAAACTTTAGCGTCTCCAACTTTCGTATACGACATCGGATTGCTTAGAAGTGCCCGAAGAGGTTCCGGTACCAAAAACGCTCATGAACTTTCTGTATGTACATGTGGTTCCAAAATCTCTGTTTGATCTGATTTGTAAGGACATCTGAAGGTGCCTGGTATGACTATGACTCTGATTCTCCGAAAAAGGCTTCTGAAACGCTTACGAAGCGTTCTGTACTTCAAACGCTCGTAACTTTCTCATACTACGTTGGATTGACCTGAAATCTGTTCCGAGCCTCCAGGTATCGGTAAGGACGCTTGTCTGTCGAGTCTTGGTTTCCATGTGCATCTGGTTTCTCACTACTCTGCTCGTGCGAGCCTTAGCATGTCTATTCACTGAGCCGGGCCAGGATATGTTATCGTGCGCTGTTCCCCTATGTTGTCTACAGTGTTCTGAAATAAAACCGTGAGGGGTGGTCTGGGCTGAGATCGATCCCCAAAGCGGACAGTATCTGCGCTACATAATCTGATACCGGGCGGACGCGTTGGGAGTGTACTGGGCAGAGCTCGAGCTCCCGAGACTGATCCGTGACCCGTGTACTGGGCAGAGCTCGAGCGGGAAAAACGGGCAGTTTCTGCATGGGATGACCACTGTACTGGGCCGAGCTCGAGGTGGCATACCCCTTGTAGACGCGTGTTCCTATATGATATGATATGATCTGATATGATATATTCTGGCTATACGCCGCCTGATACGATACGTTTATGTATGGTGTGACCACTGTACTGGGCTGAGCTCGAGGTGGCACACTTCTTGTAAACATCATATGATTCCCAGGTTGCAGCGTTTGATCTGATACGCTGTGGCGTTCTGATATGGCATATGACTATAATGTGCACTATGTGTGATCTGCGTCTGGAAAGTAAGTTCTGATACTCTGTACGTCCTGTATTCCAACCGGTATACTATATCATCTGAGTACCCGGTAAGTCCCGTATTCCTTTTTATATATGACGTCATCTGAGTATTATGTATGTCATACATTCCGGCTGACACATGAGCTAGGTAGGCATAAGTTGTGTCTGGAAACCCTGTACGTTTGGCAACCCTTTTGACAGGTTATATCGGTTTGTATGATCTGTGATGATCTGTATGATCTGGGTCTGGGGAGTGAGTGATTTGATATTCTGGACCATGTACTCATTCTTTTACCGCTTGTTTCGACTATAGTTCTGATTTCTGTATTCCATGCTTTACATACTCAGTACATATTCCGTACTGACCCCGCAGGTACAGACGCTTATTGTGTGATCCGCCAGCCTAGGGTACACAGTCTGCTGCTTGGAGTGCTCCTTTGATCCGGAGCCCATACTTTCGGTACAGAACTCTCTGGTGTATATGATTTCGTGTTTATGGTTATTTTGGGTACGGCGGGGCCCTGTCCCGTCATATGATTCCGTTGTCTGTATTAGAGGCCTGTAGACATGTATGTGGGTCATGGGTCGTGTTTGGTCAGTGATGTTTGCTTGGTTTGTGCCCAGTTTGCCCCTACACTACGTTAATATGATCGATCTATGTTTTATGATATAAATAATGGTTTAAAAGATATGTTTATAATTTGGGACGCACGAGATTCATAATATATAGGCATAAGTGAGATTTGGTGGGTAAGTATATACGAGTGTCCACGTCGGACACTAGTCGCGGCCTACGGGGTTGGGTCGTGACACTCGGGATACATGAACTCATGAAGAGGAAAAAACTTATACCATAGGATTCATGCCATTGGAAAGAAAGGACTAGCCTCACATACCTTTGTCGTTTAGCTACGTTATCGCTCACTTGTCTTCCTTCGAAGTCACGACGTTACCTTCACGAGAGAATCGTATTAACATTAGTTAACCGACTATAAAAACGCATCGCTATCTCTAAAGAAAATTAAGCGGCATTTCCTTTGTTTGTACTACCTTTTTCCCCGTTCTATTCCAACTCCTAAACATTTACAACAACACTCATAATATTGCAAGCAACAATCATCATTCATATACCTTAAGCAAAATCCACCACCTTCCTCAAATTTCTCCACATTTAATGGTTTTTCGCTTATCATCGTAATTTTGCTTACTTCACACCTATTCCATGGCCTATACATCATTTATAACGTATTTATAATCATAACGTATCAACTTTCATGATTCCATTCAACTATCATTCCATAGTGACACTATTCACTGAGTAATGGTCCATTTTCTATGTCTTACCACAATTCAAGTGTCTTAGTCTTCTAATGCTTTAAACAACATGATAAAGTCATGAAACTTACCTTAGATGATGGTTGAACAAGCTTTGAATGGGAATACTCCTCTAGCACTAAAACCCTCTTCACCTCTTTTGGAATTTCTTGAAGAAGATGACCTCCAACTAGGTTTCATACACTTTGTTGCTTGGATTTGGTGTTGATGATCTTAGTTTTCCTTTGATTCACTCGAATTTCTAGGGATGAAGTGTTGAGAGAGTTCTAGAGTGTTCTTGAATGGTATGGATGAGTAATGAAATAAAATGAGGCTTGGGTCCCTTTTTAATAACCCAAAATCTGATTTTTAATGAACAATTGTCGGGGTGAACAGTGGTCGTAAACCACAGTTTACGGACCGTAAACCAGTTTACGGACCGTATAGTGTGGTCGTATTTAAGCATGTCCAAAACAGAAAGGTTGGCTAGTGATCATGGTAGTTTACGATCGAGGTTTACGGTCCGTAAACCTGTTTACGGGCCGTATACCAAGTCGTATTTAACGATTTCCACACTTAACAGAAAGTTGAGATTTTGAAAGGCTGGAGGACGATGGTGATTTACGGTCCGTAAATCACTTTACGGGCCGTAAATCACTTTACGACCACGGGGCTAGATAAAATTCTACCACTTTCTTATTTCCAAAAATTCATGAATCATCACCCCTTACTTAGTAAAACACCACACACTCATACCCTTCGTTGGTCTATTCCTTGTACATGTACGGGGACTTTTCCGAGGTGTAACATTCTTCCCCTCTTTTGGAACATTTGTCCTCGAATGTTAAAATACCTAGGAATCTTAGAAAAATTTCGCCAGAGTTTCCTTTGTAATTTACACTACCTACCTGCCACAACAACCCATAATATCTTCGCCTCACAGGGCTACATCACAATAGCAACATATCTATGGCTACACACGACCAAAACATGAAGATAAAGTATACATACCATACGACCTTGGCGTGTCATCATGAACCTCTTCTGGAGATTGGAATAAATGGGGGTACTTGGCTTTCATCTTCTCTTCCGCTTCTCATTTCATTTCTTCCCTGTTGTTGTTTCGCCATCGAACTTTGACTGAAGCGACTTCTTTATTCCGAAGTCTCCGCACTTGTCTCTCTAAAATAGCAATAGGTATTTCTTCATACGTCAGCTTCTCTGTCACCAGCACATCGTCAACCGGGACTATTCTTGTAGGATCCCCAATACACTTGCGGAGCATCGAAACATAGAATACCGGGTGAACTGATTCAAGCTCCGAAGGTAAATCCAATTCATATGCTACCTGACCCACCTTACGGACAATTTTATAAGGTCCAACATATCTAGGACTCAACTTCCCTTTCTTGCCAAATCTCATCACCTCTTTCATCGGCGATACTTTCAGAAATACCCAATCATTTACCTGAAATTCCAAATCTCGTCGGCGGTTGTCCGCATAAGACTTTTGGTGACTTTTGGCTGTTAACAGTCGGTCTCGAATGACTTTGACTTTTTCGACTGCTTGTTGAATCAGGTCGGGGCCTATCAATTGTACTTCTCCGGTTTCAAACCATCCAATTGGAGATCTGCATTTCCTTGCATACAATGCTTCATACGGGGCCATTTGAATACCGGAATGATAGCTGTTGTTGTAGGAAAATTCAATGAGGGGAAAAGGCTCATCCCAACTACCACCAAAATCCAACATGCACGCTCGTAGCATATCTTCCAATGTCTGAAAAATACGCTCGGCTTTCCCGTCAGTTTGTGGGTGAAATGCCGTGCTGAACTTAACTTGGGTACCCAGCCCTTCTTGGAAGGACTTCCAAAACTTAGCTGTAAACTGTGCTCCCCTGTCAGTGGTAATAGACAATGGAATACCATGGAGTCGCATGATTTCTTTAAGATGCAGCCTTGCATAATCCTCTGCTATGTACGTGGTTTTAACTGGGAGGAAATGAGCTGCCTTCGTGAGTCTGTCCACGATCACCCATATAGAATTGTATTTTCCAAGCGAACGAGGTAATCCTACAACGAAATCCATATTAATTTCTTCCCATTTCCATGTAGGAATTTCCATTGCTTGCAATAAGCCTCCTGGCTTTTGATGTTCTGCTTCCACTTGTTGGCAATTTGGGCATTGTGCCACGAATGCTGCTATGTCTCGTTTTAGGCCATCCCACCAATACAACAATTTGAGATCACGATACATCTTGGTTGCGCCTGGATGAATGGAATACCGAGAATGGTGTGCTTCCTCTAGAATCCGTCGGCGTAATCCTGCCACATCCGGTACACACAGTCTGTCTCGGCATCTAAGAACTCCGTCTATGGAAACTTCAAATGGAGACTTCTCTTTTCCACAGGATACATCCCTGTGATGACGCATTTGTCACGACCCGACTAGGGGGCCGCGACGAGCACCCAGTGCTACCCCACCCGGGCACCCCTTAGCACACCTTCACATAATATTTAGGCGATTCATAAATCAAGTCATGCATTCTAGTCATCAATCATATTAGACCCGTTGGGCGACAATCATCTTGGATAACATCATAGACATCTATGCCACATCAAATGTACAAGGCCGACGAGGCCAACAAAATGATATACAAAACATAGGCCGACAAGGCCAAACATATCTACCCACATACACATGTCTACGAGCCTCTAAGAAGAGTATACATATCAAATGAGCGGGACAGGACCCCGCTATGCCCATAACTATATACACAGAAGAATAAGTACCCAAAAGCTATGGCTCCGAATGAAATGGAGCTCTGCTATGTAATCTCTGAGAAAGCTGCTATGGATAAAGTCTGTCTCCCTGTGCACCTGCAGGCATGACGCAGCGTCCACAAACAAAAGGACGTCAGTACGAAGAATGTACTGAGTATGTAAAGCATGATTAACATCGATATAGAAGCATGATGAACAACATGTGAAGTAGCATAGGAGGGGGGGGGGGACAATGATATCACCATCATGGCACTTACTTGCTTTCCGTAGTGACATTCCGTTTCTATTGCGTATCCGCATACATACATCCATATCCGTACTTAATTACCCTCATAATCATTTACATCTCATATACATAACATATTCGTACTCTTAATGATGTCATTTACATAGCATATACATATATATATATATATATATATATATATATATACAGGCATACATAGCGTACCCGACCATAAAGGTTCGGTGTTTCATACATACTTGGCCAACCAAGGCTCAAGGTTATATCTACCTGGCCCTACCAAGGCTTCAGGGTTATCCGTACCATCTGCAGATGTGTGCGCGCGTTACGTAATCTTATACATACATATACATATATTCTACCCGGCGTTATAATCTCGGGGTTTCATTATAGCCCTTCATAGGCACACATAAGTATAATAGCCCATAGGCACCTTTAACATCATTATTATTATCATTAACATTTCTATCATCATTATTATCGTTACGTCTATCTTATAGGCGTACTCGTCACATGAGTAGCGTAGTACAATCGTAGTACATATCAAGGATTATGAGTTTACGAGCTCGGAAGATCAATCATTTGAAGACAACATACTTGTATAGAGGATTTAGAAATTGGCCAAAGAACCATGCCTTATGAAAGAAGGGTTAGCCTTACATACCTTTTCGTTGAACTATTCTACACTTGCATGTACTCCTTGGATGCTCACGTTTCTACCTTCATTAAAGTCGTACTATCATTAGAATCGACAATTAGCACACATGGCTAAAGCTAGAGAAAATCGGACATCATTTCCTTTATTTATACGACATTCCTCCATATCGTAATTCAACTTCCAAACGTCAACAATACATTCACAATATCATAACAATGGCCATTAATCATCCACAATATCTAGGTTTCTCAATTCACTTTCATTTATCCATATTCATGGTCACAACACCCAACTTCGTCCATTCATTTACAATGGCTATTTCATGGTGTTAACGTAATTTATAACACATTCATGTCACAACACAACAACAATCATGATTCAATTCGAACTATTTCTCAAAATGTCACTATTCATCATTCATGATCCATTTTGCTATACTCTTCTAATGTCCAAGCATTTTAACTCTCAAATACCTCAAACAACATATAAATATCATGATTCTTACCTTAGAAGTTGTATGAACAAGCCTTAGTTGATAATACTCCACTTGAGCAAAAACCCTAGTTTTCCTCCATTTGGATTTCTTGACTTGAATGGCCTTTAATGGGTTTCCTTACTCTTGATTCACTTGGTTTATGTTATTGATGGCTTATAATCCTTGAAAACTTGTGTAATAAATGTTGAGAGATGTTTTAGAGAGAAGGATGAAATGTGGAAATGATTTCATGAACTTGGTCCTTTATTAAATAACCCATCACTGATCTATCGGGGTCCATTATACGGTCCATTATACGGTCCGTATAATTGACCGTAAAACGTGCCTTTCCTTCACCCTTCACTATGACCATTTGACGGTTCATTATAGGTGGTCTGCATGTTCTGATTCTGTGCGAGAATATACCAGAATATCGTCGATAAATACTATCACGAAGAGATCCAAGAATGGCCTGAACACATTATTCATTAAATTCATGAACACCGCCGGGGCATTTGTCAACCCAAACGACATCACTCGGAACTCGTGGTGACCATATTTTGTCCTGAAGGGAGTCTTAGGGATATCCGCTTCTCTAACCCTCACTTGATGGTAACCCGATCGCAAATCTATTTTTGAGAACCATTTGGCACCCTGCAGCTGATCAAATAAATCATCGATTCTGGGAAGAGGGTATTTATTCTTTATTGTCACCTTATTAAATTGCTTGTAGTCGATACACATTCATAGCAATCCGTCTTTCTTTTTTACAAACAATATCGGTGCTCCCCACGGCGAAGAACTGGGCCTTATAAACCCCTTATCAAGTAAATCTTTTAGGCATGCCTTTAAATATTTTAATTCTGCCGGAGCCATTCGATACGGAGGGGTAGAAATAGGCTCGGTGTCTGGTAATACGTGAATAGCAAAATCGATTTCCCTTTCTGGAGGAAGACCCGGAAGTTCATCTGGAAATACATCTGGGAATTCATTTACTATCGGGACAGATTGGAAAACTGGTGGCCTTGCCTCCGTGTCGTGAACTCGAACTAGATGGTAAATGTAGCCCTTGGATATCATCTTCCTCACCTTGAGATAGGAAATAAACCTACCCTTTGGGGATGCTGTATTACCCTTCCATTCAAGTACGGGCTCTCCCGGAAACTGGAATCGAACCATTTTCGTTCGGCAATCAACATTTGCGTAACACGACGCTAACCAATCCATACCCATTATTACGTCGAAGTCTATCATTTCCAGTTCAATCAAATCGGCCCTTGTCTGTCGGTCACATATAACGACTACACAATTCTTATATACTTGCCTCGCTATTACGGGATCACCAACCGGAGTGAACACCTCGAAAGGTTTAATTGGCTCGGCTCTCATCCCAATACAATCAGCCATATACGGAGTAATATATGAGAAGGTAGAACCCGGATCAATCAAAGCTTATACGTCACGGGAAAATATAGTCAAGGTACCTGTGACAACATCGGGGGAGGACTCAAGATCCTGTCGCCCTGCCAAAGTATATACGTGGGGCGGAACAACACCTGAAGTAGATGCTCCCCCTCTGCCTCTGCCTCTACCTGCTGTAGTCTGAGAAGTCTGCGCTGTCGGGCGTACTGAAGAAGACCCAACTGCTGATCCAGTAGGCTGAGTCCTAGCTCTACCTCTCGCTGAGGGGCAATCTCTCATCATATGGATGACTGGCCCGCAGGCATAACAAGCATCGGAACGCTGTCGGCACTGCCCGGAATGCAATCTACCGCACTGGCTGCACCGTGGTACTAAAGGTCTCCGCTGACCAAAATCTCCCCTAGACTGAAAATCTGAGGCCCTCGAACTCTGGCCCTGTCCTGACTAAAAAGAACGGTAAACTCTCCTATCCGGGAATCTGGGAGGTGCACTAGTCGCCGACTGACCTGAGTGCCTAGAATGCATCTGTCTCGGTCCCCCTCTATATTCACTGCTCGCTCCCATAGACCTAGCTCTCTTACCTTGCCTTCTGTCATTATCACGGTCACTTCTTTGCTGCTGTTGTCGTTCCTCAAGATTCTGAGCATGTGCTTGTATTCGGGAAATATCCATCCCGTCTTGCAAAGAGGCCGTCAGACAATCTCTAAACAAATGTGGACCTAAACCACTCACAAATCTGTGTACGCGATCGCCCATATCAGCCACCATTGTCGGGGCATACCTGGCCAGAGAATTGAATTGCATACTATACTCTCGGGCACTCATACTTCCTTGTTTTAGATTCAAGAACCTGTACGCTCTAGCTCGGCGGACCTCGGGTGGCAAATAATGACGAATAAAAGCGTCGACAAACTCTTTCCAAACAGGAGGAGGTGCATTTGCTGATCTTGACGCTATCCAGTTGTTATACCACAATACCGCCACATCGCGGTGTCTATAAGAAGCCAACTCTACCGACTCGGTTTCAGAAGCATGCATAAGTTTCAACGTCCTCAACATCTCATCAACAAAGCCTTGTGGGTCCTCATCCGGCTTCGACCCGAAAAATTCTGGAGGATTTAAAGTCAGGAAGTCACGGGCTCTCGTACTGGCGGAACGATCACTCGGGCTCGCATTCTGCCGCTGTGCCTAGGCAGCAACCAATTGCGTCAGTAAGTGTATGGCCTCGGTCACTTGTTGACCCGAAGCAACTGGTGGAGGAATTGGGACTGAGGCTCCTCCCTGCTCTCCTACATTAGGCGAGGCCTCATTCTGTGATTCACTTTCCTCTACATTCGCCGGAGGCTCCCTTTCTGCCCGCTTCTTCGTCGTAGCTTTGCCCTTCTGGGCAGCTGTAGCTTTTCCTTTCGGCGGCATTCTGAAATCACAACACACTTTTAGGGGAGGATAAAATCTTAGACATGGCTCTATCGCACGATCTCATAAGAAGAAAGATGGTCATTCTTCCTAAATGCCTTGTTGCCTCTTGTTTATTAGCGTGGCGCGCAATACACCATAAAAAAGACTATACTAGACACAGCTCGTAGACACTTCCTAGGACGAACTGCTCTAATACCACTTTTGTCACGACCTAGCTAGGGGCCGCGACGGGTACCCGGGGCTAATGACCGAGCACCGCTCGCTCTATTACTCACTTTACTCGATTAATGCCCTTTTTATTTCTTTTAACTCAAAGCATGGAAAAGTCATAGTTTATAGGGAAACATAAATACTTTTACATATATAGGGATCTTTAGTATATCAAAATAATACGTACACATATTCATGAAAAATATGAGACCATACTACCCACACTGCGCATCTACGAGCCTCTACTGACATGCTGTACATATAGACGGAACAAGACTCCGTCGTGCCCAAAATGTATATATACCAAAGGAATAATCATAAGCAACTTCAAACAATGGAGTGCTTTCAGTCCGCTGACAGCTCCTAAGAATCTGGATCAAGCTCGCCTCCCTGTCTACCTGTGGGCATGAACACAGCGTCCAAAGAAAAGGACGTCAGTACGAATATTGTACCGAGTATGAGAGGCATAAACAATGAAGAAGGACAACAATAATATAATGAGAGCATCAATATGAACATCTAATTCTGAACGATAGTCATGAAAGAAGTGATACAGGCTGTCTTACTCATACTCATCATCAAATCATGTATGCATGACATGCAAGCTGCTCATCCTTACCGGAACGGTGTGATAATCAATAATATAAGCCCGCGTCCAGGCCTCCCGCGTCCGGGGTACCATCTCATGCCACCCACTAGTGGTGTCTGCCCACGCCCGAAGGTCGTGGTGTATCCGTATAACTACCCGCCGTAGCGGTGACTGCCCGGCCAACTAGGCGTGGTGTGATGCAATCATGACATGCTCATTATAAAATACTTATAATAATATGATTATCAAAATATGCTTATCTTAACATAATACATGCATAAGGCTCAAGATCATACATACTCTATCGGGGTGACGTAAGGTCGTGATCCCCCGATTTCATTATGGAGCAATTATTGACATTCTGCCTCACCTTGAAGGAATTAGTACATAAGGTGAGTGTAAGCAATCCAGGATATCATTGCCAATATTGCATCATCATATCATATATCTTATCTTATATAGATATATAGGAATATAGACTTTTAGCTTCTCGGGATACATGAACTCATGAAGAGGAAAAACTTATACCATAGGATTCATGCCATTTGAAAGAAAGGACTAGCCTCACATACCTTTGTCGTTTAGCTACGTTATCGCTCACTTGTCTTCCTTTGAAGTCACGACGTTACCTTCACGAGAGAATCGTATTAACATTAGTTAACCGACTATAAAAATTCATCGCTATCTCTAAAGAAATTTAAGCGGCATTTCCTTTGTTTCTACTACCTTTTTCCCCGTTCTATTCCAACTCCTAAACATTTACAACAACACTCATAATATTGCAAGCAACAATCATCATTCATATACCTTAAGCAAAATCCACCACCTTCCTCAAATTTCTCCACATTTAATGGTTTTTCGCTTATCATCGTAATTTTGCTTACTTCACACCTATTCTATGGCCTATACGTCATTTATAACGTATTTATAATCATAACATATCAACTTTCATGATTCCATTCAACTATCATTCCATAGTGACACTATTCACTCAGTAATGGTCCATTTTCTATGTCTTACCACAATTCAAATGTCTTAGTCTTCTAATGCTTTAAACAACATGATAAAGTCATGAAACTTACCTTAGATGATGGTTGAACAAGCTTTGAATGGGAATACTCCTCTAGCACTAAAACCCTTCTTCATCTCTTTTGGAATTTCTTGAAGAAGATGACCTCCAACTAGGTTTCATACACTTTGTTGCTTGGATTTGGTGTTGATGATCTTAGTTTTCCTTTGATTCACTCGAATTTCTAGGGATGAAGTGTTGAGAGTGTTCTAGAGTGTTCTTGAATGGTATGGATGAGTAATGAAATAAAATGAGGCTTGGGTCCCTTTTTAATAACCCAAAATCTGATTTTTAATGAACAATTGTCGGGGTGAACAGTGGTCGTAAACCACAGTTTACGGACCGTAAACCAGTTTACGAACCGTATAGTGTGGTCGTATTTAAGCATGTCCAAAACAGAAAGGTTGGCTAGTGATCATGGTAGTTTACGATCGAGGTTTACGGTCCGTAAACCAGTTTACGGGCCGTATACCAAGTCGTATTTAATTATTTCCACACTTAACAGAAAGTTGAGATTTTTGAAGGCTGGAGGACGATGGTGATTTACGGTCCGTAAATCACTTTACGGGCCGTAAATCACTTTACGACCACTGGGCTGGATAAAATTATACCACTTTCTTATTTCCAAAAATTCATGAATCATCACCCCTTACTTAGTAAAACACGACACACTCATACCCTTCGTTGGTCTATTCCTTGTACATGTACGGGGACTTTCCGAGGTGTAACAATTATGTGCACTTCGATTCTTTGGCTAGATATGCCCGAACCATGGTGGTTGAGATGGAGGATAGAGTTCATCATTTTATGGCTCGTCTAGGGCCACATTTGATACCTCAGTGTACGACTGCTGCATTAAAGCCGGGCATGGATATTTCCCGTATACAGGCATATGCACAGAATCTGGAAGATCATAAGCGTCAGCGGAGGACAGAGCGTGAGCGTGACCAGGGCCATGGTAAGAGGGATATATCTTTAGATATCGGGGGTGAGTTCAGAGGAGGACAGAGATAGCAGTATTCCCGGTATCCATTCCATTCAGCAGGGAGTGCACCTCCGCGGGTTTCAGGTCCGAGATTTGATCGGTCTTCTTATTCCAGAGCGGGTCAGAGTTTTAGAGATTTGGGTTCTCAGCATAGATCGGCGTCAGGCCAGATGAGACCCCTTTTGCCGCGGTTTACCCAGTGTGTTAAGTTACACGCAGGTTAGTGTCGGCTGGGATCAGATGCTTGCTATACTTGTGGCCAGCCAGGTCATAGGATGCGGCAGTGTCTGACGAGAGAGAGTGGGGGGTATGGTTCAGCCCATAGGGTATGTAGCTGGTTCTTCTTCTGTAGCACGCCTTTTGGGTCAAGGTTCTCAAACACCAGCAGGACGTGGTAGAAAGAGGAGTGGAGCATCCAGCTTGAGCGATCCTCAGAACCGCATTTATGCATTAGCTGGTAGACAGGATCGTGAGTCATCTCCTGATGTCGTCACAGGTATATTATCAGTTTCCTCCTATGATGTATACACACTGATTGATCCAGGTTCTACTTTATCGTATGTTACTCCATTTATTGCCGGTAAGTTTGGGATAGAGCCTGAGTTGATTAAACCTTTTGAGGTGTCTACGCCAGTTAGTGATCCAGTTATAGCTAAGCGAATATATCAAGGTTGTGTAATGATAGTTTGTAATCTCCATACCCTAGCAGATTTGATTGAGTTAGACACGATTGATTTTGATGTTATTATGAGTATGGATTGGTTGGCTTCCTGTTATGCTAATGTGGATTGCAGAACAAAGATAGTTCGATTTCAGTTCCCAGGCGAGCCAGTCCTTGAGTAGAAGGGCAATGCTGCTTCACCGAGGGGTAGGTTTGTTTCCTACCTTAAGTCAAGAAAGATGATTAAAAAAGGGTACATTTATCACCTGGTTCGGGTTCAGGATGTACAAGCAGAGTCACTGACCCTTCAGTCTGTTCCTGTGGTAAATGAGTTCCCAGAAGTGTTTACAGATGAGCTCCCAGGCATTCCTCCAGATAGGGAGATTGATTTTACTATCGATCTATTACTAGATACTCAGCCAATATCTATTCCTCCTGATAGGATGACAGCTGCAGAGTTGAAGGACATGAAGGAGCAATTGAGGGATTTACTTGAGAAGGGCTTTATTAGACCTAGTACATCGCCGTGGGGAGCGTCGATATTATTTGTAAGAAAGAAGGATGGCTCCTGTCGAATGTGTATCGATTACCGGCAATTGAATAAAGTGACTATGAAGAATAAATATCCACTTCCGAGGATTGATGACTTGTTTGATCAACTACAAGACGCCAAATACTTTTCGAAGACAGACTTGAGATCGGGATATCATCAGGTTAGGTTGAAGGAGGAAGACAATCCGAAGACAACATTCCGGACTAGATATGGGCACTATGAGTTTCGTGTTATGTCGTTCGGGTTAACTAATGCTCCAGCTGTGTTCATGGACTTCATGAATCGCGTATTCAAGCCCTTCCTAGATATGTTTGTGATTGTGTTTATAGATGATATTCTGGTTTATTCATAGTCAGAGGCAGAACATGCCAAACATCTACGAGCAGTACTTGGAGTTCTTCGAGATAGAAAGTTGTATGCCAAGTTCTCCAAGTGTGAGTTCTGGTTGAACTCTGTGGCTTTTTTGCGTCACATTATTTCAGATGAAGGCATTAGAGTAGATGCTCAAAAGATTGAAGCTGTGAAGAATTGGCCAAGGCCCACGACACCAATGGAGATACGTAGTTTCTTGTGTTTGGCTGGTTATTATAGAAGGTTCGTAGAAAGATTTTCTTCTCTTTCAGCCCCGTTGACTAAGCTGACTCAGAAATCAGCTAAGTTCCAGTAGAGGGATGCATGAGCGGAGTTTTCAGATATTGAAGGACAAGTTAACCTCAGCACCCGTCTTGACTCCTTTAAAGGGAGCAGATGGCTATGTGATTTATTATGATGCTTCAGGTGTTGGGTTGGGCTATGTATTGATACAGCACGGTAAGGTTGTTGCTTATGCTTCTAGACAACTGAAGAAGCATGAGAAGAACTATCCAACCCATGATCTTGAGTTAGTTGCGGTGATCCATACTTTGACAATGTGGAGTCATTATTTATATGGCGTCCATGTTGATATCTATACTGACCACAAGAGCCTCCAGTATATCTTTGTTACACCTCCCATTTTATTTCAAGGAAATTTCGGCTTATTGGTGGTGTATACCGTCAGTACGGTAGCTCGCACCAAAGTATTGGTTATGAGATATTTTGTTTGGTATGTGTACAGGTGTATAAGTATGTATTCTGGACATTTCGTGGGAATTGGAAGTGAAACTAATTAAATCAGAGCAGTTCAGGAAACTGCTGACACCAGTCAACGTCGACGGCCCAAATGGACGGACCGTCGACACGTCGATGAGTTGTCGCTTAGCACCGTCGACGAGGTTCTGCGATCAGATATCTCAGACATCTCAGGCGGAGGATCGACGGCGCACGTCGACGAGCCATCGACCCTGCTCGTCGACCTGCCGATCTGGAAGTTTCCAGCCCTGTCTATAAATATAAGAACCCATGTTTATTTCATTATTTTCCACAAAAAGAAGATTCTATATCTCTCTAGAACCCTCCAAAAACCCTCTCTCCATTTTCATAACAATCTATACCAAAAAGCCAAGATCAAAGCCAAAAATTAAGAGATTCAAATACTAGGAAGCCTATTAGGGTTTGTGAAGGGTAAGAATTTCTTTGGCATGCAAGTGGAGGATTTCATTCTAATGGAGTGGATTAACTCAAGGCTTATTTCCAAGTGATTAAGGTAAGTTTTATGATTCTTCCATGTTATTTAAACTATTGAAGGTTAAAAGACTTGAATTATGGAGAAAAAGGGAACATGAGGTGCAAGTATGAAAATAAAGATATTTTTAAATCATGACTTGACTTGAATCATAGTTATTGATATGTAATGAGTGCAATCTTTCTATGAATGGTGGTAAAGATGTTGTAGAGGCATTGTATGAGGATGGACACGGATGGTGCCATAGCTAGGGTTATAAAGGAGTGATAGGGAATGTTGGGATTGATAATGTCTAGCTTGATAAAATTGTGGATTAAGATATGGTGGTTGTTTTTGTGATATTGGGAATTATTATTATTATTATTATTATTATTATTATTATTATTATTATTATTATTATTATTATTATTATTATTATTATTATTATGTGGAGGAAGTTATCGAAATAAAGGAAGATGTTAACCGATTTTCGTTAGCTTTAATTAAGCATAAGTATGTCTTCCATTATCTAATTTTGGTACGAATTTCCTTGAAGGTAGAAACGTGAGCATGGAAGAGAAGCATCCAAGTGATAGAGTTAACGAATCATTAAGGTATGAAAGGCTAGTCTCTTCCTTCTAAGGCACGATTCTCATGAAACGAATTCCCTTTTCCCTTCCATGACTTTCTTACATTCCGGGCAATATGAGTCAACATTATATAGAGATTTTAAATCCCATGGTATGACATTAATTATTATTGATAGACCCACCTTATGATACTAGTTCCTTCAAGGTGAGGTAAGATGATTATGATTTCCCCATAATAGAATCGGGGGTTCTCAACCTTACGTCACTCCGATATGGTTATAGACTATCTTGGGACTCTAATGTATGTTTTATGATGAGTTTATGTAATGTACGCGATGATACGATTATACCGCGCCTAGATGGCCGGACATGTCACTGCTAATACGGGATGCTTGTGATTATACCGCGCCTAGATGGCCGGACATGTCACCGCTAATGCGGGCTGCTTGTGATTTTATCGGGCCTAGAGAGCCGGACATGACACCTCTAGTGGGCAGCGTATGATGGTACCCGGACGCGGGTAAATGAGGATTTTATACGTGATAGGTTGATGTATGTGATATGTTTAAAATGCATTTACTCTTAAAGGCTAAGCAGGTTATGTTTTCACCTTATGTTTCAGGATTTCTTTATTATGCTCATTTTATTTACGCCTTACATACTCAGTACAATACTTGTACTGACGTCCTTTTCTTTGGACGCTGTGTTCATGCCCACAAGTAGACAGGGAGGTGATCCGGACTCATAGGAGCTATCAGCATACTTGAGAGCACTCCATTGTTCCGGAGGTGCTAGTGCTTATGATTTTGTGTATATATATATATTTTGGGCACGACGGGGTCCTGTCCCGTCCCGTCCATATGTCTAGTACTCTATTAGAGGCTCGGAGATACGCATGTGTGGGTAGTATGGTCTCATGATTTTTCCCATGTGTATATATGTATTATTATTTTGATAGCCAGAGGGCTTATGTATATAAAAGTAATTATGTTTCAAATGAAAATGGTTTCCCTATGATTATAAGCAGGTTATTAACGAATAATCGCAGAATGAGTATGATTACGAGTAATATGAGTGGTGCTCGGTGGTTAGCCCTGGGTACCCGTCATGGCCCTTAGTCGGGTCGTGACAATCTTTAAGCAGAAGGACTTGAATTTACGTCAGAGGCGATGACTAGAGTTGCTAAAGGATTATGATGTTGCTATTCTGTACCATCCTGGGAAGGCCAATGTAGTAGTCGATGCTCTTAGTTGTAAATCTATGGGTAGCCTGTCATATTTGCAGCCAGAGAAGAGGGAGCATGCCCGTGATGTTTGTTAGCTAGCCAGTTTGAGAATCTGGTTGATAGACTCAGGTGATACAGGAGTTACATTTCAGGATTTAGCGATGTCATCTTTGGTAGTAGAGATAAAGCTGCGTCCGTACGAGGATCCTGTTTTAGTTCATTACCGGGATACAGCTCCTCAGAAAGAAAAGACACCCTTCGTGATCACAGGAGATGGAGTACTTAGGCATCGAGGCAGGTTATTTGTTTCTAATGTTGCAGGCCTTTGTCGGCAAGTTATCGGGAAAGCCCATTATTCTTGCTATTTTATCCATCTGGGCACAACAAGGATGTATCATCATCTCAAGGAAGTGTATTGGTGGGATGGCATGAAGAAAGATATAGCGGATTTTGTCGCTCGATGTCTGAATTGTTAACAAGTTAAGATAGAGCATTAGAACCCTGAAGGTTTGTTGCAGGATAATGAGATTCCAACATGGAAATGGGAGGTAATTAATATGGATTTCATTATAGGTTTACCCCGTACTCAGCAGAAGTATGATTCAATATGGGTCATAGTTGATAGGCTTACAAAGTCCGCTCATTTCTTGACTGTCAGAATCACTTATTCAGCTGAAGATTATGCAAAGCTCTACGTTAGAGAGATTGCGCGACTTCATGATGTCCCTAAATCCATTACTTCAGATAGAGGGGCACAGTTCACAGGTAACTTCTGGAAATCTTTTCAGAATAGATTGGGGACTCAGGTGAGTCTTAGTACTGCATTTCACCCGTAGACAGATGAACAAGCAGAGCGTACTGTACAAACACTTGAAGACATGCTGAGAGCTTGTGTGATTGACTTCTGAGGTAGCTGGGATGATCATTTGCCTCTTATTGAGTTTTCATATAATAATAGTTACCATTCCAGTACTTAGATGGCTCCTTATGAGGCTTAATATAGACGGAGATGTAGATCCCCTATAGGATGGTTTGAGTTGGAGAAAATTAGTTAGTTGGTCCAGATTTGATACAGCAAGTAGTTGACAAAGTGAAAGTAATTCAAGAAAGGTTGCTAGCAGCACAGAGTCGACAAAAATCCTATGAAGATAATCGGCGACGCAAGTTAGAGTTTGAAGTAGAAGATTGGGTTTTCCTGAAAGTTTCGCCTATGAAGGGAGTGATGAGATTTGGTAAGAAGGGTAAGTTGAGCCCTCGGTATATTGGGCCATACATAATCATTCGTACAATGGGTAAGGTGGAATACGAGTTGGAGCTACCTTCTGAGTTGAGGTCTATGCATTCGGTATTTCATGCGTCCATGCTCCGTAAGTGTATAGGAGATCCTTCGAGGATTGTACCAGTAGACGATATCCAGGTGACCGAACAGTTATCATACGTGTAGATCTCTGTAGCTATATTGGATAGCTAAGTTCGTCAATTGCGAACTAAGGATGTGGCTTCTGTTAATATGCTTTGGAGAAACAATAATGTCGAAGAGATGACTTGGGAGGTTGAATTGGAGATAAAGACTAATTAACCGTACTTAATTCCGTTGTCCCAGGAGGCCCAGTGTGAAGCATCATCACCCTCAGGTATTGATTTTACTTATAGTTATTGTAACTGGTCGTGTGAGGCCATGATGTTATATATTTTAGTATGTGGCCCTGTGTGGCATTATTTTGGGTTGCTGTGTACAGGATGGATTGGTATATTTACAGGGGAAACTCTGGCGAAATTTCTATAGAATCGTTAAGAGTTCAACATTCGAGGACAAATGTTCTTAAGGGGGAAGGAATGTTACACCTTGGAAATTTCGTGACACTCGTATAATGAATATGCTAATGTAAACATAAAGCCCTTGTAAGGTTAAGAAGGGTATTTTATGCTAAGAGTATACCTCAAGGTTCCAAGGCCATATGAGGCCATGGAAGTAAGCTCGTCGGAGAAAGTCGAGGTTGAGTCATGTTTGGAAAGATTTCACGTCATGTGAGTTACATATTTCTTAGCATCACTTTTAGTGAGATATATAAGTCCCCTTAGATGGCTAATGAAGTTTTATACAAGTTCCAAGAAGGTTCCATAAGGATTGGAGGTCAAACGAATCGAAAGAAACGCGATTTCGCGAAATCGGGGAAATTAGGGTAGTGTACGGTGGCACATGGAGTGTGATGAGCAGCACACTGCATGCCAACTTCCAATTTTTGGTGGACTCACGGGCCAACACCACCCCTAAGTGGTGGAGAGAGTGTACGGCCGCACACTTAGTGTGCAAGGTCACATACTCTCCGCCAAGTGAGTCGGGGTGTGATTTTGCCACCTTTTAAAATCCCAAACGACCCCAAATTCATTTCAAACTTTCCACACTCATTTTCCTACATTTATAGAGGCTTCCTAATAGTTCTTGAAGGTTCCCAATCACTATCATCTAAAGAGAGAAATCAACATCAAAACTCAAAGGTAATCCAAGGAAGGTGATTGTTCTTGCTTCTCTCCAAAGTTGTGGTGAACTTGATCTTGGAGGGAGTTGAGTGAGGTGAATTTATTTAATTATAAGGTATGTTTTCCATATTATTCTTATGGTTGAGTTGTTGTAAATGTTTAGTACCCAGGAAAAGAATTAACGTGGAGAAGCCATGAATGGTGTAATGAAGAAGATGAATATAAGGTGATCCCAAAAAGGGGATTTTGGATAAATTTGTGGTTGAATTGAATATAAGTTCTTGATTGTGACATTATGGATGTGGTTATTGTTGTTTGATAGTTTTTTTATCATATGGTGGAAGTTGATGAAATAGGGGAAGTGCTGCCCAAATTCCGTTAGCCTTCTTAGTCGCTCTAGTTTGAACTTAAGCATGTTTTTAAAACTTAACTTGATTGTGAATCCTCTTGAATGTAGATTTTGCGGGTTTGGGAGGAAATTTTAGTAGTTAAGGAGACGTGAAAGTATGTTAAGGCTATCATTTCTTTCATTTTGGCATGATATTATGATATGAACGAACAAGCGAGCAAACGAGCTTCCATATTACTCTACTCTTAGAAGCACTAGGAGTACTTCAGTATTTGATGATCCTGTACCTATTTTATGATTATTCCTTCTGTTTATGGGTCTTGAGATTTCTTATATTGATTATGTTATCTCAAAGGATGTTCATCGGAGGTAGTACGACCTTATGTCACTTCGAGAGTTCTATGTATTCATTTCATTTATGCATTGCATTCATATATATATATATATATATATATATATATATATATATATGCATGTTGACCCGTGACCAGAAGGCGTTATATACGCGTATATTATATGTATATGGGGTATGGGGAAAGGTATTGGCATTATATACTCATTACCACCTGATCAGCTGGTGCACAATGATGATAATATATGGATCCGGCTGCACGTTTCGCAACAAGGTATATGATGATGATGATGATGGCCGCAGAGAGGCCGATGTGATATGAGATAATGGATCGGGCTGAACGTTGCTCAGCACTATGACCTATATATACATGAGTATGATGATCATTGAGAGCATGCATAGTATAAGCCCACAGAGGCATTGTCAGTTATACAGATTTATGCAAATACTTCTAGATACTCAGTCATACAAATGTATTCAGTTAGTCAGTTTGATCTTTGAGTTTCAGATTCCTTTAATGATTTTTGTGTTTATGTTACACTTGTGCTTTACATACTCAGTACATTATCCGTACTGACTCCCCTATTACTCGGGGGGCTACATTCATGCCCACAGGTTCAGGTAGACCGACAGGCGGTCCAACTCAGTAGGACCTCTATCCAGCGGTGGTCAGTGCTCTCCACTTGATCCGGAGCTGCAGTCTCTTTTGGTATGCCATACTTTTGAGATGTATAGGCATATGGGTATGATAAGGCCATGTGCCGTCCTTTCAACAACATTTATCCCATTGGAGGTCTGTAGACAGTGGTATGTAGATGACATGTGTTGTTGCGTAATCTGTTCCAATTCTTTTGTGTGCATCATATGTGGCGGCCTAGTCAGCTTGTATTGTTCTTTCCAGCTTATATATGTACAAATTATAAAGAGATCATGATGTTCCCCTTTCTTGATGTCAGTATAAGATCAGTTTGGGTTATTTATGGGCCCTTATTATACAGTGTTATTCAGATACAAGCATGGGGGTGTTTGGTCACTAGGGATCAAGCACTCATCACGACTCATCAGTTTGGGTCGTGACATGTCGGGACCTTTAGATCCCTAATTTCACCCCTCTAGTTCATAAATTCTATTCCATGGGTTGGGAATTTGGGTCTTGATAGATGTAGGGTTTGTTTTTATGTTCTTCGTGATTCTAATTCCATGATTCGAATATGCTTAGACTTTCTTGATCTCGAGGCTCAGCGGAAAGGAAAGGCTAAGGAGTGATTGTTGGTGTTATTGCTGTTCGACCTTCCAGGTAGGTTACGGCTTACCCTATGGTGAGACTTCATTTAGCGAAGAATATATTTAGATGATATTATCGGAGAAAGCATGTAAACCTTCGGGTATGAAGTTGGGTTGGATATTATCTTAGGTTGGGCCTTGTTGTGTGATTGGGGCTAGCCACCCCATTGTGTTGTAACTTGATTGTTCTATTATTGTTAGCTTAATGCCACATGGTGATAGTAGATATTGGAGACTATTGTTATATCTTGATCATGATATTGTAGTATCTTACCGATTGATGTTTGATACGAGGATAGTGTTCTATATGGCTAGTGTAGCCTTTTCATGATATTGTTGGCGTACCCATGCGTGGTACTTGTGATATTGATCTGATTATTGACATTGAACTCATACATTGCACGCATTCTCATCCTTCATGATATACTGTTGATACATTGATGATACTTGAGGAAACACTGTGATGAGCTGGGCTCAGTTTGGATGAGAGTGACGTGAGGTCCGATATCCGATAGTTATCTCGAATTCGTGGTTGTATGGTAGCGGTATCCGAGGTTGTTGCCAGACCGTGAGGTACGTGGACTCTGCGGGTCCCCCATGGGTTGTACTGATGACGATCCTCTGTGGGAAAAGATATGGAGTCTCGTTCGACCATTGGGCAAAGATCCAGAGCGAGTGGTACGTGGACTTCGCGGGTCCCCCATGGGTTGTGCTACCGAGAAGTCGATTCTTCCGTTCGGAGTACATGTGTACACAACATTGCATTGCATTGCATTTGTATTCATACATTATTGCATTGTGTTGCATTATGGCTTATATTGTGATGATCTGGTGATTTACTTATGTTGTTTGTATTCGGATTGGATATATTGAGACTTGACGCATTTGGGTTTAGATGCTACAACCTAGGTGATAAAGTGTACTTGATTCTGGCTTGTGTGTGATTTATACTTGTCGATTTATCTTCTTATCTTACTTTATTGTCTGGATTGTGTTAGCTAAACTTAGTCGGCCTATGATACCTTCCAGTACTGTGGTTTTGTACTGACCTGCACTTGCTGCATTCTTTCATGAATGCAGAATTCCAGATTGGATCTACATCTGTTTCTCGTGGCTGATAGTCGCTCCGAGATTTGCTTAGAGTCTACAGGGTGAGCACGAGACGTCCGCTGCCTTGAAGATTCTTCTTTATTTATGTCTTATTTTCCATTCTGAGACATATTCAAACTTGATGTAATATTGATATTCCAGGCTTGTATATTTCTAGTTAGATGCTCTTGTATGGATTAGACCAGCCTCTGGGGTGTATTACCTTATTTTCGCACTATTTCTATATTTGTATTGTCAGACTTACGTGATTTATTGTCTTCCATTTATTAAACTGTTTATTTACGTTTTTACTATCGTTGGGTTGAGGGTTCGCTTACCGACGTAGGAAAGGTAAGTACCCGCATAGTGTCACGACCCGCCTAGGGGGCCGCGACGAGCACCTGGTGCTAGCCCACCCGGGCACCCCTTGACTCATACTTATGCTTACATCTAGGTGAGCCACATAATTAGACATGCATTTTCTTTCATTCATCAAACTAGTCCCATCGGACAATCACATCTTTAAATCATCATTGGCATTTATGCCACATCAGATGTACATAAGCCGACAAGGCTACCATAAGGTGTACAAAATATAGGCCGACAAGGCCAGACATGTCTAACCGTATACATGTGACTACGAGCCTCTAAAAGTATAACAGAACATATGAGCGGGACAGGACCCCGCTATGCCCATAATTATATACACAAAAGAATAAGTACCTAAAAGCTATGGCTCCGGAAGGAAAGGAGCTCTGCTATGCAATATCTGAATAAGCAACTATGGATCAAGTCTATCTCCCTGTGCACCTGCGGGCATGACGCAGCGTCCACAAACAAAAGGACGTCAGTATGAAGAATGTACTGAGTATGTAAAGCATGATCAACATCGATATATAACCATAGTAAACAACATGTGAAGTAGCATAGGAGGGGAAGACAATAATGTCAGCATCATGGCACTTACCTACCTTTCATAGGAAATTCCCATTTCTCATGCGTATTTAATAATAGTGCTCGTATTAGTATACATGCCCCTGTTCTCATTCATATACATAGTCTTTTCACATTCATATTCATATTATATACATAGCCATACACTTATATACATACATACGTAGCGTAACCGACCATAAGGTTCGGTGTTTCATACATACTTGGCCAACCAAGGCTCAATGTTATATCTACCTGGCCCTACCAAGGCTTCAGGGTTATCCGTACCATCTGCAGATGTGTGCGCGCGTTACGTAATCATATACATACATATATATATAAACATATACTCTACCCGGCACCATAGGCTCGGGGTTTCATTTTAGCCCTTTATAGGCACACATATATCTAATAGCCCGTAGGCACCTTTAGCATCATTATTATTATCATTATCATGACTATCATCATCATTATCGTTACATCTATATCATAGGCTTATTCGTTATATGAGGAGCGTAGTACAAACGTAGTACATATCGAGGATTGTGAGCTTATGAGCTCGGAGATCAATCATTTGGAGACAACATACTCGTATAGAGGATTTAGGAATTTGTCCAAAGAACCATGCCTTGTGAAAGAAGGGTTAGCCTTACATACCTTTTTGTCGGACTATTCTACACTTGCACGTCCCCTTCCAATGTTAGCGTTTCTACCTTCATTAATATCATAACAATGGCCATTAGTCATTCACATTATCCACATTATCTAGATTTCTCAACTTGCTTCTAATTCATCCATATTCAAGGTGATAACACCCAACTTCGTCCATCCGTCTAAAGTGTCTAGTTCATGATCTTAATACCATTTATAACACATTCATATCACAACACAACAACATTCGTGATTGAATTCAAACTATTCCTCAAAATGTCACTATTCATCATTCATGACCTAGTTGACCATATTTTTTACAATCCATGCATTTCAACTCTCCAATATCTTAAACATCATATAAATATCATGAAACTTACCTTAGAAGTTGTAGGAACAAGCTTTGGTTAATAATACTCCACTTTGAGCAAAACCCTAGTTTTTCTCCATTTGGATTTCTTGACTTGGATGACCTTTGATGATGTTCTTACTCTTGATTCACTTTGTTTTATATTGTTGATGACTTATGAACCTTGAAAGCTTGGATAATAAATGTAGAGAGATGTTTTAGAGAGAAGGTGTGTAATGTGGAAATGAAATAAAACAAGTCTTGGTTCCCTTATTTAATGAATTGAAAAATCTGTGTTGAAGTGAACAGTGGTCGTAAACCCGTCTACAGTTTACGGACCGTCCATCATGGGCGTATTTAACCATTTCCAGAATCAGAAGCTTAGACTGCAACCATGGTGATTTACGACCATGGTTTACGGGCCGTAAATCACTTTACGGTCCGTATTCCAGGTCGTATTATACCATTTCCTCGACTGGCAGAATGTTGAAGTCCTGCATGCCATTTTACGACTGCCAGTTTACGGACCGTATACCAATTTACGGTCCGTCCTAGCACTTTACGACCACTGGGCAGTTGCAAATTTGCAACTTCTCATATTTCTTAGACTTTTCATTCTAATCACCCACACCCATTTGCATGTATTGCTCATCTTATATCTCGTCTTAACTTAGCCAACTTTCTCATCTCACATCGGATACCTTTGAAATCTCGCCTAAGGTCATCATACGTCGTTTCTTGCTTATGGACATCATACACTCATACTCATCACTAGTTCATTCACTTGCGTACCAAGGAAAATTTTTCCGAGGTGTAACACATAGCTTAGCTAAATTGGGTCATGAAAAATTGGTATCAGAGCCCTCGGTTACCCGGTCTATAATACAAGAGTGTGTCTGGTTGAGTCTTGTGGATCGATACGATGGGCTCCTTACTTATCTGCGAGAGGCTAAAAGACATTTAGGAAACTTTGAATTCTTTTATTCTGTTGTGTGAATTTATTCAGATTGGTATCTAGTCGATTCAGTTGGTATCTGGATCTTCTTATCTTGATCATCTTTAGAAGATGAAAATCTATTTTTAAATTCTTACGCGAATGGTTGATCTATGACGTGTTGTGGTTGGTGCGAGATGTGTTATTCTGATTCAGAAAAATGATCAAGTTTAGTCTCTAGTTATGGCCTGAGGTTTCGATTGTGTGGAGTTGCGATTAGACTCGGTTGCTGTGTGGAGTCGCGATTGGGCTCGTTTATTGTGAAAGTTCGTGAGAAATGGGAAGATAGTTCAGAGGGTTATAGGGTCTCCATATTTTAGCATTGAGTTGCTTTAAAGTGACAAGTGCATTTATGGATTAACAATAGTGGGTTGCTCGATGATATGATCGGTTTGACTTTAGCTTCATCAAGGCTTTATGATGGTGCACGTGACACTGGTGAACCAATAGCGGGTTGACGATTCAGCAATGGTAGAGTATTAGACTTCGGTATGTGAGAACAAGTGTAAGTTCGGTGATGACCATCAAATATGGACAACGTATTGTGATCGCGGGTAATAAAGAAAAGAATTTGACAATAAGGACATGAAGGAAGATTTTCGTCGAAAGCGCGTAGCGAGGTGAGATTTCATATATCTTGGACATGATTACTTTTTGAGAGATGGGAAAGGAAAAAAAATTAGTGTCTGGTATGGTGGTCAGGATAAGGTTGTGATTGGTGCTAAAGGTTATTCTTGATATAAGCTAGTTGATGTTAAAGGACTACTATATTATTAAGTGAATTCTATGGGCACATTGTTTGATCGGCAAAATGACGGGGTTGTGGACTTCTGAGGAGCTAGTAATCAACTGATAGAAATGACTTCAATTATGGGCGAATGCGATGAGTTAGTGCCTTGAGGAGTTACTGGTTGTGTCATTTAGATTTGAGAAGAAGTACGAATATTGTTTTGTGGTTTGTCGGGCTTAAATGGATGATTAGTTTAGAGGATCGAATGGATTTGAGCGGTTGTTGGTTGATAGTGATAAGAGTGATTTGAAATGAAATACGAGAATTGAAGGATTACAATGAGATATCTTGCTATCGGGTTCGGGGGATTAAGGTTCGTAAGACTGGAGGTGAGGTAATAAGGGTACTTGAGTCGTGTTTGGACTGCGGGGACATTATATCATGACGTGTAGTAAGGGGTGTGACTGATGAGGTTGATTTGTGTCTTCGAGGTTAAGGGCAGAAAGGAAATCGTTGAAGCAAGAGTTAGTGATGTGAGAGTTTGGATTTAGTTGTACAGTATAGAGTGGGCTTAAGAGTTTATGGATGGGTTGTATGTTCGGTTATGTCATAGACTAATAGAGGTCAGTGATGGACTAAGGTTGGGAGCCTTGTTTTCATTGTGTAAAATTGGCTAGATCCCCCTACTAGTCGTGTTATTACTCGGCTTTGATGATTGAATAAAAATGGATAGTCGTGCAAGTAGTTAGAGGTATTCAGATTCGATAATTGAGGTGATTTTTTGAGGACTAGTAACATTAAGGATTTAAGTAAGGGATTAGTAAACCTAGGTACTTGAAATGATAAAATTGAAGATGATGGGTTAACTGAGTTAAGTTCGATATACATTTTGGAAATTGAGTAAGGCAATTCGGGCAAGGACGATTCAGTGGGATACATAAGGATATTAGTGATACTGTTGTATGATGCGCCGGATCTAGAGTGTTTTCTGTTCAGAGTGGTAAGCGTTAAAGAAACGCTAATGTGCAAAATGTGTGGTACGATCCTAACTCCAGGATTAATTCGGCTAGTTTGCAAGATTTATGATTATATGGTATTCGATAGAATAGATTCGAGAATTGATTACGGTATCGATGATCGTGAAGTGATTAGAAAGTTTGGAATTGATGAGTCTAGAAAAGGTATAGATGATTGTGAATCCATAAGAAAAAGGTACATCTTGGGGATTTCTTGGGTGAGAATGGATTGTGGTGTCGTCTTCCTGCATTTTCCAGTTGAGATGTGTTTGTTGCGAGAGCTTAAGAAGGAAATCTATAGGGATGGACTCAATGATATGACAGAGTTCCGTGAGGTTCGTGATCCGCGACTAGTGAGAAGCATGTTTCAGTGAACCGACTTGTTGAGGTTTATAAAAAGTGGCTTGGTGGTACACCGTCGGATAAGTTTCGTGACCTTCTATAGTGAATGAATCAATGTGATTTAAGAGAAAGGATTGTGGAATTCCTGTCATGTGAGGCTAGAGTTATATTTTCGGGAGGGACCTTACTCGTGGTAATACAGTATGATTGCAAGTAATGTTGACCGGATAGTTTGGGTAAGATCTTTGGTTATTAAGGACTTGGGGTAATTACGTGAGAGTTCAAGCGGCAATGTAAGATTGGATACTTTCGGAGAATTTACGAGCATATCGAGGTTATACTATAAGGGGTTCGATGGTAATATAATTACTATATGAGGCTTCAGGTTTCGCGTCGAAAAGTTTGGGGTTATATTGGATTCGCATATCGGGTAAAGGTTGAGAAACATGAAGTTTGAAATCATAAGGTATCGTTTTTCGGTACTAAGTTGATAACTCTGATAAGACTCAACTTGTGGAGTCGAAAATGATAGATAGGATTTGTTATGTGTGGTATGACTGTGATTGGTCTCAAAATTCGGAGTCAGTTCTAACGACTATGGGTGATATTCGAGAGTTGTGCATTCATTCAGGGTCATCCTGGTTCGAGTTAAGCTTAAAGGTCTATGATTATACTTCCAGGAAGATATCTAAGGATTCGAAGCATTTCGGCTCAGATTTGAGGTATGACAGATTTATCGAGCCTTGTCAGGTTTTCTAGTGGATTTGATGATACCTTCTGAGAACAATTATTTTAGCAGAATGTGGGTGTACAATGAGCCTAGTACAGATTTGAGGAGGAACAGGTTTGCGAGAGGTCTCTATAGTGATCAGTTGTTTACTCGATGACATATTCAGTGGTATGGTTCCTGTATTGTGATTTGAAGGTGTAAGGAGATTTGGAACTGGCCAAGTTGGCTGCCGGTAAGATCAGTTTTGATGGAATTGCGTAGAGATCACAGATGAATCAAGGATTCTTTCTGGTGAGAGTAAGTTATGGGTTCAGAATTTTGGTAAGTGTGTTCATATGTTTCTAAGAAATCGTGGTGCGAGTAATAACCTTAGAAGATGTAGGAGAAGAAGTTAGCGGAGTCAGAGTATTTTATTGGTTCAGAATGGGCTATGGTTGTGACCATGTTTTAGAGGATTGCATTGGTTTGGGAAGTAGTTATGGGACCTATTGATTGCATTCAGAGTTACGGTTTTATCAAATCAGAGAATTCGAGTATAGCGATTAGTTTATTCAAGGATTAGTTGCGAGGGAAATCCGAATATGGAGATATAAGAATGGGAGCTTGAGCTAAGTTTAGAGAGTTGTGACTGGTGAGTGAGCCGAGGTGCTTTGGCCTGTTTGAGATTACCTGTTGTTGGACCCTTTTTACTATGAGTTAGTTTTCACCAGGCCGGTCAGGTGTTCATTCGGTCTTCCATGCTTCTATGTTGGAGAAGTTCCCTTCTGATGGTTTCTATATTATTTGTTGGGGTTCAACTTTGTTCGATGAGACTCATTCCTAGTAGTAGAAGGTCGATATGTGTTGAGATATCCCCAGTTGTTGCGGTTCAGGTATCTTCCTCGTTCTTTTCATTGTCGCTCGAGGACGAGCGATTGTTTAATTAGTATTTTATGTAACGACCCGTTTGGTCGTTATTGAATTTTTGACCCTTTCCCGAGTTTGGTTAACTCACTTTTGACCCGAGAGGACTGTTGACACGCTTCCCGAGGTGTTCAAGGTTGATTTTGGTGACTTGTGGGAAAAATTGGCTTTAGGCGAGAAATAGTTAATTCAAAATTGGCTTTTGGGTAAACAGACCCTTTTCAGAAATTCGTCTATTCCGAGAGGTCCGGATGGTCATTTAGAAATTGCGTGCATATCTGGTTGTGCTCCCAATACACTCAGATGCATTTTGGGACTTGGGTTGAGAGGTTGGAATTGAGCTATCGGGGGTTGACTTGGTCAATGAGATCTCCGTTGGGAATTTTGAGGTTAGGGGTGCGTTCTTAGTGTGTTTTTGTGTGTGTCTATGTATGTGGTTTGTGAGCAGATGGCCTCAGGTATTAGTTGGGATTTCGAGATTGAGATTGTGTTTAATTCGGGAAATTCTGGTGCTGGTGTCCGCCATGGCGGCACCATTACCGTCCCAGCGGCACCGCCATAGTGGTGGGATGGGCCACTAGGTCGGCCAAGTGTAATTGTAGCCGACCGTCTCGGCGGTCTGATGGGCTGTCATTGTAGGACCGCCGTAGCTGTCCCACTGCCGCCATATCGGTATCGGTCCTGTTATATTCATTAAGTGTGTATTAAAAGCCCTTAGTCTCTAATTTATTACTATTCTGAAAATTGAGCTTTTGGGAGCAATTCTAGAGGATTCTTGGTGTTAAGTCCTTCTAATCTCCTTGCTATTCCATTACCCCTAATCATTCTAGAATCTCATCATCTTGATTAGTTCATTAAGTGATGAAGATTAAAAGTGGGTTTAATGGATATTCTATCTAGGCTTTTAAATCATGGTTTGTTGATTGGGTTAGCTTCTTTAAGCATTGAATTGATGATTAGAACCCTTATTTCATAACTTCTTCCTAATTAGAGGTTAAGTTATGGATTTAGAAGTTAGGGTTTATACCAAAATTTGGGAGTTTTGCCGAGAATCCGAAATTGAGTGAATTGTTGATTATTCTAGCTTGCTAATGATGGGAATTGATCACCTAGAGGTTTAATTTCATGTTGAGACCTTTAGATCCCTAATTTCACCCTTCTAGTTCATAAACCCTATTCCATGGGTTGAGAATTTGGGTCTTGATAGAAGTAGGGTTTGTTTTAATGTTCTTCGTGATTCTAATTCCATGATTCGAATATGCTTAGATTTTCTTGATCTCGAGGCTCAGTGATTGTTGGTGTTATTGTTGTTCGGCCTTCCAGGTAGGTTACGGCTTACCCTATGGTGAGACTTCGTTTAGCGAAGCATATATTTATATGATATTTCGGAGAAAGCATGTAAACCTTCGAGTATGATGTTGGGTTGGATATTGTCTTAGGTTGGACCTTGTTGTGTGATTGGGGCTAGCCACCCCGTTGTGTTGTGACTTGATTGTTCTATTGTTGTTGGTTTGATGCCACGTGGTGATAGTAGATATTAGAGACTATTGTTATGTTGTTACACCCCGGAAAATTTCGCGTTACCAAGACTGTAGACGGCTTAGTATGAGCTCAAGGAATAGTAAAGTTATACAAGGAATAAGGATGGAGATTATATTATATGAGTACAATAATAACATATATATGACATTTGGAGACCGTATGGTGTAAATCAGTTAATACGTTACTTGATTGATAGCCCTCGTAATCGTAAGTTAAGGTGGGGACCACATACCGGGGTTTTATAGAGGACATATGAAAATTTATATGAGTAGTACATGGGAAGTTGAGCAAGTTTTAAGAAGGACCCTTAAGCCAAATATGGGCAGAAACCCTCCTAAAGGATGATTTAAGGATACGTTTTCAGACGATCTGACTTAAAGAGACCAAAACTCTATTATAAGTTTGGAATTTTGAAACGTACCAAAAATGAAAGTTGTAGATAATTGAAATATATTTCCAACCATAGGTCGTGGGCCCTCACACAATATCGGGATCAAAAGTTATGAGCATTTTAAGACAGACTATCATAGCAGAGGAATTTACTCTGAGCGATCGCGTCACCTTGGCGCGATTGTGCCGAGCAAATTTTAAGTCGGTCCAGGCAGAACCTGGACTGTTATAAAAAGGGGCTTACCCCTTATTTTCCTCATCTAACACCCTAAATTTTCTCCAAAATTCTTGAGAATTCCCCCAAATTCCGAAGACCAAATTTTGAGCCCAAATCAGGTATAATTCCCGAATTTCGGTCCAGACAGTGTATAGTTGCGATTATAAAATTGTATAACAGCGTAATTTGGTTCAAGTTCAAGAAGGAAAGTGAGTATATAGCAATAATATTGGGAGTAAGGTATGAATCTCTTATCATTAATGTTAATTTCGATTTATTTACGGAGGTAAAGTCGTTAAACAATTGTATAGCGAGTTGGTTAGTTATGGAAATTGGAAAACACCGCGTGGGGTGTTTTATGGAATATTTTAGTGTTGGTAATGATGTTATTGTCTTTGTTGTCGTTGTTGTTGTTGTTGGTTGCTGAATTATAATTTCGGGCTAGGCATATAAACAGGGGAGATGCTGCCCGAATTTCGGCAGATTTTAAGGAGATTAAATTTGAAGGCTTAGGATAAGTATATAACAATGGGCCTAACCATAGTATGAATGGTCTTATATGTAGATTGTGAGACCGGATATAGGTGGGAAAGCCGAGACATGAATTTTAAGGTATGTTAAGGCTAGTCCCCTTTCTTTCAGAAGGCATGACTCTTATATTACCATCTCTTGTATATGTTTTCCATAACTTCTTATACCCCAAAAGTTGAAGGCCAAATATTTTTAAGAGCTTTCATAAGAAAGAGATAAGAGGTGCTCTATGATAGTAATGATAATGACGAGTCAATGTCTAGAGATGCCATAGTTCATGATTTGATAATATTATGAGATTATAGAATTATTTCATGATTTCCTTGATGCCGCTCATTGTTGATTGATCTCACCTTATGTTTTTGTTCCTTCAAGGTGAGATATAGCGTATGAGTATAATATATGTATAAAGCTATTTGGTGACTTTTCCATGTTTTGTTATTTCATTATGCTATTGTATTGCACTCATTCTTATTCCTGATGTTATATATATATATATATAAGGCACAGTTGATAGGGAGTGACGCTGTGGCCTTTGTTGTGATGTATATATATGAAGCACAGTTGACTGGGGGTGACGCTGTGGCCTGTGATCTGATGCTTATTTATATAAGGCACAATTGACAGGGGGTGACGCTGTGGCCTTTGTTGTGATGTATATATGTAAGGCACAGTTGACAGGGGGTGACGCTGTGGCCTGTGATGTGATGCTTATTTATATAAGGCACAATTGACAGTGGTGACGCTGTGGCCTACGCTATGGTGTCTTTAAGGGGACGATGTGACGTATGTTGGGGCATTTTTATAGACATATGTGTTTTCTTGATATAGCCATACCGATTTATTTATCTTTACACATTCATTGACATGTCTCAGATGTTTTCCATCATTTTATGTACATGTTGATTTCATGCCTTACATACTCAGTACACTATTCGTACTGACTCCCCTATTGCTTGGGGGGCTGCGTTCATGCCCGCAGGTTATGATAAGCTGAGAGACGGTCCATCTCGGTAGGACTTCCCCCCTAGTAGTCGGTGCGCTCCATTTAATCGGGGCTGCAGTTCGTTTTTGGTATGTCATTTTGATTTGTAAATGTGTGGGTATGACGGGCGCCCTGTCCCGTCCTCTTTACAACTTGTACTCCACTAGAGTTCTGTAGACAAATGTACGTAGTTGGGATGTTATGTAGCTATGACGGCTCTTGTTTTGTTGTACAGCATGTATGGCAACCTAGTCTGCTCGCGTTACTATTTTAGTAACTTATACTATATATGTATATATATACATATACAGATGGTCATGAGTTTTGGATATGAGGTTATGATGTTGTTCTTTCCAGTTAGCGTAGTCCATAGATGAGTTATATGTGGGCCACTCTATTATCCTGTTAGCCCCAGGTGCTAGTAGATGGGTGCTTGGTCATTTGAGGTCAGGCACTCGTCGCGACATATCGATTTGGGGTCGTGATATATATCTTGATCATGATATTGTAGTATCTTACCTGTTGATGTTTGATACGAGGATAGTGTCCTATATGGCTTGTGTAGCTTTTTCATGATATTGTTGGCGTGCCCATGCATGGTACTTGTGATATTGATCTGATTATTGACATTGAACTCATACATTGCACGCATTCTCATCGTTCACGATATACTGTTGATACATTGATGATACTTGAGAAAACACTGTGATGAGCTGGGCTCAGTTTGGATGAGATTGACGTGAGGTCTGATATCCAATAGTTGTCCCGAAATCTAGGATGTGTGGTAGAGGTATCCGAGGTTGTTGCCGGACCGTGAGGTACATGGACTCCATGGGTTGTATTTATGTGGGAAAAGATCCGGAGTCTCATTCTACCGTTGGGCAAAGATCCAGAACGAGTGGTACGTAGACTTCGCGGGTCCCCCATGAGTTGTGCCACAGAGACGTCGATACTTCCGTCCGGAGTACATGTGTACACAACATTGCATTGCATTTGCATTCATACATTATTGCATTGCTTTGCACTATGGCTTATATTGTGATGATCTGGTGATTTACTTGTGTTATTTGTATTCAGATTGGATATATTGAGAATTGGCACATTTGGGTTTAGATGCTACAACCTAGGTGATGACATGTACTTGATTTTGGCTTGTGTTTGACTTATAGTTGTCGCGTTATCTGCTTATCTTACTTTATTGCCTGGACTATGTTAGCTAAACTTAGTCGGCCTATAATACCTACCAGTACTGTGGTTTTGTACTGACCTGCACTTGCTGCATTCTTTTATGAATGCAGAATTCTAGGTTGGAACTACTTTTGTTTCTCGTGGCTGATAGTCGCTCCGAGATTTGCTTAGAGTCTACAAGGTGAGGACGTGACGTCCGCTGCCTTGAAGATTCTTTTTTTTATGTCTTATTTTCCATTCTGAGACATATTCAGATTTGATGTATAATTGACAGTCCAGACTTGTATATTTCTAGTTAGATGCTCTTGTATGGATTAGACCAGACTCTGGGGGTGTATTTCCTTATTTTCGCACTGTTTCTATATTAGTATTGTCATGACCCAACCAGAGTGCCATGACGGGTAACCGGAGCTAGCCTACCGAGCACCACTCATAGACCGACATAATTCTTAAACAAGCTTAGCATGAAATGATCTTCAATTACTCGTCGAAATATACGTATATGTACAAGCCCACGAAGCTACAAGATAATATACCAAACGTACACTAAAGAAATCATAAGATATCTACTACCCACATACGTATCTACGAGCCTCTAATAGGATTACTAAAATCATAAGGACGGGACAGGACCCCGCTATGCCCCAATATGTTCACAAAAGAATATACCAATAAACGACAACTCTGGAGAAGTGGAATGCTCATGTGTATTTGCTGATAACGCTCCTAGGGATCTGACGTCTCCCTGTCTACCCGCGGGCATGAAAGCAGCGTCCACCAAAGGAAGGACATCAGTACGAATAATGTACTGAGTATGTAAGGCATGAATAATGACATAATAAAGAGATAAGGAACATGAGATAAAGAGATAACCTGCACATATGACTGCCTCTTAAGGCGGATACCATGCAAGCTAACTCTCACTTTTAAAACCACATCATAACATATGTATATATATATGTAAGCTGTCTGTGTCATATATCATTACTAGCTCGCGTCCGGGATAGTCATCTCACGCTGCCCACTAATGGTGCTGTCATCATCATACATAAGCCACCCACTTACGCCCAGCGTAGTGGTGTCTGCCTAATCAAGGCTACAATCATATCGGAGTGACGTAAGGTCGGTGACCTCCGATTGTATTATAGAGCATTCATCATCACTATGTCTCACCTTGAAGGAGCTAATATTATAAGGTGAGACAACAACAAGAAATAACATCAATGAATTCATGAAATAAGATTGTTAACTTATAATAGCATCATCTCATAAGCTTTAGAGTCTCTGAAAAATAGGATCATCATCTTCATCATCATCATAGAACATATCTTGTCTCTAGCTCATGAGGGACTCTTAATAATCTTAGACTTGTAACTTTGGAATGTAAGAAGGTTATGGAAATATAGAGGGGAAATCATAATATAGGAGTCATGCCTTTGAAAGAGAGAGGACTAGCCTTAACATACCTTTACATCTTCTTGACGACTAAACGTTCTCCTTCCAAGCTCACGACTCTACATCAAGAGAATTCGCACTGAAATTAGATAATTGAAGATATGCTTAAGTTTAGGCTAAAGCGACCAAAAGCTAACGAAAATTGGGCAGCATTTCTTTGTTTCGTCAACCTTCTCCATATACTAAACAACTTCCAAACATCGACAACAACACCCATAATATCATAATCAATATATTTCTTCAAATTAAGCTTTGTTTAATTCTCAAGACTCCCTTTCAAAATCATCCATTATCATAGCTACAACACACATCATATCCCCTTTCATATAATACTTCCCCAACATCGTTAGTGTCATTTACAACAAGAGTATACTAATGGCATATCAAGAACTATGAGTCAAGTCAAGTTACTATTCATGAATAACATAAAATCCATGTTTGAGCTTCATATTCTTCTTCCTTCCTTCATTCAAGTTACTCTACAACCAAATACTCTTACTAACATGAAATAGATGTAAAACTCACCTTTTATTATGTAGGGATGAATTTTGGATCAAAGTATCTCACTTGAATGGAACTCCAACTTCACTGCTCAAATAAATCTTGAACTCTACAAACCCTAGAGAGCCTTTCCACATTTGATTCTCTTGATTCTTGGTAAATAATTCTTGATTTCCCTTGGGTTTGTGTTAATATGGTGTGTGGAATGTTCTAGTGCTTTCAAGAGTTTGGGAGAAGTGAGGAAATAAAAATTTGGAACAAGGGTCGTGCATATATGGAAAGAGAAAAAAGTGACCCGACCCGGTTATATGGCCAATTATACGGGCCGTATAAATTATACGGTCCGTACAAATGGCCGTACAATTACGAATTTCCCGAAACTTGCTCTAGCCGCTTCGTTCAACCTCCAATCCCTGCGGAACCTTCTTGGAAGTTGTTTAGCACTTCATTAACCATCTAAGTAGCCCTATAACTCTTTCCCAAGACATTACTAAGCAATTGTTACCTCGATAATTGCAAAAGCCTCCCTAAACACGACTTATACTTTACTTCCTTCGACGAACTTAGTTTCACCAATTCATATAACTTCAAAATCTTGTCGTATACACCTTAAAGCTGCCAAATGCCCTCCTTAAAGTCATAAGGACTTCATGTCCACCTCAAGCTTGCATTAGTCTATTCATAGCCCGACGATATGAAATTTTTGAGGTGTAACATTCTCCCCCCCTTAGGAACATTCGTCCTCGAATGTTAGATTCTCGGGGATCCTACAAAAATTTCGCCAGAGTTTCCCCTATAATATGGCACTACCATCCTGTCATAGCAACCCAAAATAACATCGCCTCACAGGGCTACAACCACAATGGAAAGAAAACATGGCCACACATGACCAAAAGCATCAAAAGAAAGCATCACATACCTTAAGACAATGGCGTCTAACCTCGTACCTCTGCTGGGGGTGGAAATAACTACAAATATCTAGACTTTATCTCTTCTTCAACTGATTATGTAGTTCTAACCGGTAGGAGATGAGCTGATTTCATGAGTCTATCAACAATTTCCCATATGGAGTCATGCTTACGCTGAGAACGAGGTAAGCCTATAATAAAATCCATGTTGATCACTTCCCATTTCCAAGTTGGAATTTTCATAGCTTGCAACAATCCTTCTGGATTTTGATGCTCGATTTTCACTTGTTGGCAATTTGGACATTGAGCTACAAATTCTGCTATGTCTTTCTTTATGCCGTCCCACCAATACATTGATTTGAGATCATGGTACATCCTTGTCACTCCTGGATGAACAGAATAACGGGAGTAATGAGCTTCTTCTAAAGTACCTATCTCACAAGGGGGATTTCCTAAGATGACCTATATTTCCCAGGTCTCTCGGAATGTATCGATCTTCAGGCACCAGTAGAGAACCGAGTATCTTATCCTGACAATCTCCACAGGTAGCTTGGCAACATCCATTCTTGATTAGTGTCACGAAATTGTCTTACACAAATTTACTTCTTATTATCTTCTTCACCACCACCTCTCACCTTCAGTTTCTTATTTAGATCCATCTTACTCCGTTTACTTTGCGACGCGACCTTAATTCCTTTACGTTTGGAATACTCTACGCTTGGAATCCTCCTATCCTCCATAAACTTTCTCTTCTAAATAATCATACACATCTATTCTTTTTCATTGTAGGTTGCTACCGTTAAGTATTAGCTTATTTCCAAATAGTTATCAATCCTTTTCTATTGTTAACTCTACGTACTTGTCTTAAAAAAGGCATTATTAAATTCCAACTCGAGTAGTTTTTGCCTTTGAGGCTTTCCCTATACAATGCTTTCCCAACCGGTATGCAACATTGAAACTTCGCATCCATATAACTGGCTTGCGGTGGATATTCCACTTGACTTCTCATCTTAGTCCATTATTCACTTCTCCCCCTAATACTAATCTTACACTCATCGCTGGTGTATCCGCACTATGAAACCTTTCGCTCGAGCCCTTGTTGTATGGAAATACCGTTCATTCTTATTTGTCTCACACTTGAACAGAAGCTATAATACTCACATGATTTACGTTCTTAAGGTTAATACCACTTTTCCCATTGTATGCCCCTCCTTTAACTCTGCCTTGTTGTTGTACAATTGCCACGTTGGATTTCCATCCTACGACCCATATATTGTTTCACCTCATTTTTATGCCTCCGCTTGCCACATTGCCTCGGAATGTCAAAGACTAATTCCTTGATGGTCCCTTTCGATTGCCGTCTAATTGCTACAACTATTAACCCTGAGGGAATTGCCTCTATCCCTATGCTTCCTTCCTCAATTCCATCAAGACCCATAGATCGTCTCACATATTAGTCATTTCTATCGATGTAGTTCATAACCAGTTTATGCTCCTTATACCGTATTGTCCAAAAACTCGCCCTCTTTTGACTCGCCTTTCCTTAACAATCCTTTTTTGGGACCTCTACCGTATAACTTATCGGGAATGAAATTCCATTTGTTGCTATTCTGACATACGTATAAAGTCAGTCCATTGATCACAATCAAACCTCGTTTCTTCTTTCGTTTTACTTCTCACCCCTTCTTTTCAAATGATTTGATTCATAGGACAATCGTTCTAAGCATATTTCAGAGTACTATTGACTTTTTTTTGTTGATAAAACTGTAACTTGAGGTTCAACGTCAATCCTTCCGTACTCTTTTCTGACCCGATTCCCACTGTCATAGGAGTATTATACTCTGCTATCTCAACATACTAATAATGGTGTAGCACATGGTCCTTTTAGAATTTTTTGGAAGGATGTTGTATAAACCTACTCTTCACACATAAAATATCTTGTTCAACAAATGGTTCTATGTTCCTCGTCATAATGTAATTAGCCACGCCGTTCTTACAGTATGGTTCAAAATTTCAATCACTCCATGACACCTGTTAACATTCCTACTTAGAGTTAGAATATCCACAGGGTTCGATTCTCTTCCACCCTCTGTTTATCAGGTTTCTGCTCTAGTAGAACTGTCTTATATGTGCCTCACTTTTGCCCTTCCTTCTCTATTTTCAACATGTCTTTTTTTTTCTACTACACACATCACACATACCGAGAATTCGTCATTTATCGTTCTTTCGTTTCGTTGATCAACCTTGCCTTGTTTTCGCTTCCCTTCATATCAATAATAACAAGCTCTTGTCATGTAACCGTTCGAGTAGATTCCTGGATAAATAACCTGAACTATAACACAGAATACAACTGCAGTCATAATGTCAATCAATTGCCAGGTAAGGAGCCTTTGTGAATACATCTCTTCTGATCTCTTTCCTCGAGGTATCACTGAGGTCAATAAGGCTAGCTCATAGTGACATGATATAATCATCGGGCGAAGTCTAACTTAGTAATCTGATTCTGTGTTACATGCATCGGCATATACGTATAGATCAAGCTAATTTCATAACTCAATCTTCCAAACCATAAAAGGACTAGCCGAATTCTTCCAACTTGCAACTTCTTCTGAAATGCTTATCTCTTTAATTCTCCTTAGTATATAAAACTTCTTTCTATCCCAAGCACATCATTTTCCCTTCTCATGCTTCTTGTTCCATCCTGACCTAATCATCATTCCTTTTAGCTTAATACATACTTGCAACATTTATCCCGCATTTGACTACTAACTTCGTCTCTAACCATTTGCTGCTGGGCCCTTTCTTTCTTCTCGCCATAATCCTACCTAAAGTTTCCTCAATTCCCCTTAGATTCCTAGAATTTTTTTGGCAGAGTTTCCTTTGCAAACATAACAATCCCAAACCTGTACACAACCCAGAAAACACATCTCATGCCTTAGGAGGCCACATATAGAAACACATATGATATACAACTTAACCGCACAGGGCTGATTACTATAAAAGAATGTAAAATAATAAGGCTTGTCTCATAAGTTTTGCCTGAACACACTTTCCAGAACTCCATTTTTTTCTAAGCATTATGTCACTCAACTCCTTTCACGGAGGTTTACTTACTCATAAATCATACTTCTAGCTATCACTGGGTCACCAACAGGAATAGATACCTCAAAATGTTTGATTGGCTCAGGTTTCACTCCAATACGGTTGGCAACATCAAGAGTAATATATAGAACGAAGTAAACCCCAAATCAATTAATGCATATATGTCATAAGAGGATACCCATAATATACCTGTGATAGCATTAGGGGGAGACTCAAGATCCTGTGGTCCCGCTAGTTCATAAAGGCAGTGCTGAGGACCACTCGAACCGGATGCTCCTCTACCTCTGCCACGGCCTGCTGGCGTCTGTGAGCTTTGCCTCAGATGGCATACCGATTACGAAGAGCCAGCTACTAATCCCATGGGTGGAAACTTATCTCAACCACATAACGATGGGCAGTCGCGCTTGAAATGGCCTGGCCGAGTGCAGGCATAACAAACATCCGAACCCAAGCAACACGGTCCGGAATGTGGCTTACCATACTAAGTACATCGTAGTGTAGATAATCTCATCTGGCCCGAATCACCCCTGGTCTGGGAGCTGGAAGCCCTAGAACTTTGAACTAGCCTAAAACAAGTGGATCTGTTAACCCCGGGTCCAGGAAACTGTAGAGGCTCACTAGCTATTGAATGAGCTGAGTACCTAGAGAATTGCTGCCTCGGGACACTTCTGAACTCACGGTTAAACCCCGAAGACCTGACCCTCTTTCTCCAACCCCTGTCACCATTGCCCGCACCCTGCCGTTGAGCTTGAGCGGCTACTAACTAGGTCAGCAAAAGAATGGCCTGTCTCATCTCCTGGCCTGAGGCATCTGGTGGAGGAACTGGGGGTACTGGAGCTAAAGTTGAGGCTCCTCTCTTCCTTTTCAGAGTAGGCGAAGTATGATAGAACTTAAATAGGGCCTTACTTTGGGACTCGCCCTCCTCCTTGTCTATAGGTGGCTCCCGTTTAGTCCTTCTTTCCATCACTGTCTTGCCCTTCTGGGCTGCTATAGCTTTTCCTTTCATAGACTTCACTGAAAACATAGCGCACGGTTAAGGAAAAATAGAATTCTTATATCATGGCTCTATCGCACGATCTATGATAAGAAGGAAGGTCAATTATTCTTAAATGCCCTATAGCCTCCTGTTTATAAGTGTGCCGCGCTTCACACCCGTAAACAAGACTCTACCGGACACGGCTCGTAGACACACCCTAGGACGAACTGCTCTGATACCACTTTTGTCACGACCCAACTAGAGGGCCATGACGGGTAACCGGAGCTAGCTTACCGAGCACCACTCATCATGCTCATCATCATATTCAATGTAGATCGACGCAATTCTTAAACAAGCTTACCATGAAATGATCTTCCATTACTCGAAATATACGTATATGTACAAGCCCACGAGGCTACAAGATAATATACCAAACGTGCACTAAATAAATCATAAGATATCTACTACCCACATACGTATCTACGAGCCTCTAATAGGAGTACTAAAATCATAAGGACGGGACAGGACCCCGCTATGCCCCAAATGTATGCACAAAAGAATATACCAATAAACGGCAACTCCGGAGAAGTGGAGTGCTCCTGTGTATCTGCTGATAACGCTCCTAGGGATCTGGACCGTCTTCCTGTCTACCTGCGGGCATGAATGCAGCGACCACAAAAGGAAGGACGTCAGTACGAATAATGTACTGAGTATGTAAGCATGAATATTGACATAATAAAGAGATAAGGAACATGAGATAAAAAGATAACCTGCACATATAACTGCCTCTTAAGGCGGATACCATGCATGCTAACTCTTACTTTTAAAACCACATCATCAAATATGTATGTGTATATATATATATATATATATATATATATATATATATATATATATATATATATATGTAAACTGTCTTAGTCATATATAATTACTAGCCCGCGTCCGGGATAGTCATCTCTCGCTGCCCACTAATGGTGCTATCATCATAATCCATAAGCCACCCACTTACGCCTAGCGTAGTGGTGTCTGCTCGGCCAACTAGGCCCGGTATAATCATATATAAAAATAAGCATGCATGTGAGCCCAATCAAGGCTACAATCATATTGGAGTGACGTAAGGTCGGTGACCTCCGATTGTTTTATAGAACATTCATCATCGCTATGTCTCACCTTAAAGGAGCTAATATTATAAGGTGAGACAACAACAAGAAATAACATCAATGAATTCATGAAATAAGATTGTTAACTTATAATAGCATCATCTCATAAGCTTCAGAGTCTCTGAAAAATAGGATCATCATTATCATCATCATAGAACATATCTTGTCTCTAGCTCATGAGGGACTCTTAATAATCTTAGACTTCTAACTTTGGAATGTAAGAAGGTCATGGAAATATAGAGGGGAAATCATAATATAGGAGTCATGCCTCTGAAAGACAGAGGACTAGCCTTAACATACCTTTACATCTAATTGACGACTAAACGTTCTCCTTCCAAGCTCACGACTCTACATCAAGAGAATTCGCACTGAAATTAGATAATTGAAGATATGCTTAAGTTTAGGCTAAAGCGACCAAAAGCTAACGAAAATTGGGTAGCATTTCTTTGTTTCGTCAACCTTCTCCATATACTAAAAAACTCCCAAACATCGACAAAAACACCCATAATATCATAATCAATATATTTCTTCAAATTAAGCTTTGTTTAATTCTCAAGACTCCATTTCAAAATCATCCATAATCATAGCCACAACACATATCATATCCTCTTTCATATAATACTTCCCCAACATTATTAGTGTCATTTACAACAAGAGTATACTCATGGCATATCAAGAACTATGACTCAAGTCAATTTACTATTCAAGAATATCATTAAATCCATGTTTGAGCTTCATATTCTTCATCCTTCCTTCATTCAAGTTACTCTACAATCAAATACTCTTACTAATATAAAATAGATGTAAAACTCACCTTTTATTGTGTAGGGATGAACTTTAGATCAAAGTATCTCACTTGAATGGAACTCCAACTTCACTACCCAAAGAAATCTTGGACTCTACAAACCCTAGAGAGCCTCTCCATACTTGATTCTCTTGATTCTTGGTAAATAATCCTTGATTTCCCTTGGGTTTGTGTTAATATGGTGTGTGGAATGTTCTAGATCTTTCAAGAGTTTGGGAGAAGTGAGGAAATGAAAATTTGGAACAAGGGTCGTGCATAAATGGAAAGAGAAAAAAGTGACCCGACCCGGTTATACGGCCAATTATACGGGCCGTATAAATTATACGGTCCGTACAATTGGACCGTATAATAATACCAGGGCTCACTCTCCTCTGGAAGTATTCTACGGACCATTATATGGGCTGCATAAATTATACGGTCCGTACAAATGGCCGTACAATTACGAATTTCCCGAAACTTGCTCTAGCCGCTTCGTTCAACCTCCAATCCTTGCGGAACCTTCTTGGAACTTTTTTAGCACTTCATTAACCATCTAATTAGCCTTATAACTCATTCCCAAGACATTACTAAGCAATCGTTACCTCGATAATTTCAAAAGCCTCCCCAAACACGACTTTTACTTTATTTCCTTCGACGAACTTAGTTTCACCAATTCATATAACTTCAAAATCTTGTCGTATACACCTTAAAGCATCCAAATGCGCTCCTTACAGTCATAAGGACTTCATGTCCACCTCAATCTTGCATTAGTCTATTCACAGCCCAACGGTATGAAATTTTCGAGGTGTAACAAGTATCGTCGGACTACGTGATTTATTCTCTTCCGCTTATTGAACTGTTTATTTGCATTTTTACTATTGTTAGGTTGAGGGTTCACTTATCGAGGTAGGAAAGGTAAGTTTCTGTATGACTTAGCTAAATTGGGTCGTGACAGATGTAAAGTATGAAAAATTACAGATGATAAGGAACGTTAGTTGGATCCCAATGAGAGAGAAGGATCCACAAGTATAAGATCTTAACCTTTGGTCTAAGGGAGAGATATTTAAATTGTCAGTAAGTCCAGTTAGACATTTGAAAACTGAAGAGTTAGCATGAGATATGAAGAATCTCAGTTTAGTAATAAGAGTAAAATGATATAGCCTCCATTAGGAATGTGCCTCGCGTGTATAAGAAACTCGAAGTGAGTTGAATGTTCGTTGATCAACTTGTGTCAAGCTCAATTACTGTTGACTTGATCCCAGAAAATCCATGAGATTATGCAAGTCATGTGTTATGAGGATGGTTCCATTGCATGAGAATCCAATCTCCAAGGTATTGGTCAAAGACCTAGTGCACAACAATACTATGAGTATTTCCATGAAGTATCTCAGAAAGAAATTAAGTATGGGAAGTTTAGCTCATGTTGCGGCAAACAAAAGAATTATGGTGGAAGAAGTACACCACTTAAAAAATCTAGTAGTTCGACTTTTAGACTCCAGAGATGGTGGTGTTGTTGTTCGTAACATAGCCAAATCCTCTATAGTGGCTGAGGTAAAAGGGAAGCATTTTCATAATCCCTACTTGTTGAAGTTTAAGAAGGGAATTCATAAACATAAAATGACGACTTTTTAATAGGGGGGATAATGGCACTTTAAGGTAGCAGGGTAGATTAAGTGTTCCAGATGTAAATGGTCTTAGAGAAAGAATTATAGCAGAGGCGCATAACTCAAGTTGTTTTATCCAACCAGGCTCCACAAAAATATATCATGATCTTAAGGAGGTTTATAAGTGGAATGACATAAAGAAAAATGTAGCCGATTTTGTGACTAGGTGTCCAAATTGTCAGCAAGCAAAAGCCGAGCATCAGAGACTGGTGGTCTAGATTTTCCCTTTTCGAAATGGAAGATGATTAATATGGACTTTATAATAGGGTTACCTTGCTCATTCTGAAATCATGATTTGGGTGATTGTAGACCGGTGTACTAAGTCAGAGCATTTTTTTGCCAATAAAGACCACCAATTCAGCAGAGGACTCCGCCAAGTTGTATATTCAGGAAATTGTCAGATTACATGAGACTCCAGTATTCATTATTTAAGATCGAGGTTCCCATTTCACAGTAAATATTTGGAAGTCATTTCAGAAAAGATTGAGTACCAAAGTGAACCTCAGTACCACTTTCCATCCTCAGACAGATAGCCACGCAGAGCACACTTTTTCAGACGCGCGAAGATATGTTTAGAGCATGTTTCCTAGATTTTAAGGGTAATTGAGATGATAAGTTTCCTCTCATTGAATTCGCGTATAACAATAATTATCATGCTAGTATCAAGATGGCAACGTTTGAAGCCTTGTAAGGGCGGAGGTGTATATCACCTATTGGCTAGTTTGAAGTAGGAAAAATAGAATTGTTAGGACCAAACTTGTTCCATCAAGTGATGAAAAAAGTTAAATTGATTTAGGAGCTTTAAGACGGCAACGATGCCCGAAGAATGGAGGTCGAGCGTAATGATCCCTCTATACAAAAACAAGGGGGATGTCCAGAGTTGCGAAAACTATAGAGGTATCAAGCTACTAAGCCATACTATGAAAGTGTGGGAAAGAGTGGTGGAGATGAGGGTGAGGAGAGGCGTGTCTATTTCAGAGAACCAGTTCGGATTTATGCCGGGATGCTCAACTACAGAAGCCATTCATCTTGTGAGGAGACTGGTGGAGCAGTATAGGGAGAGGAAGAGGGACTTGCATATGGTATTCATCGACCTAGAAAAGGCTTACGATAAAGTTCCAAGAGAAATCCTATGGAGATGTTTGGAGGCTAAAGGTGTACCTGTAGCATACATTAGGGTGATCAAGGACATGTATGAGGAAGCCAAAACTAGAGTAAGGACAGTAGGAGGGGACTCAGAGCACTTTCCAGTTGTGATGGGGTTGCATCAAGGATCAGCTCTTAGTCCGTTTTTATTTGCCTTGGTGATGGATAGATTGACGCGACAAATTCAAGGTGAGGTGCCATGGTGTATGCTTTTCGCGGACGACATAGTCCTGATCGATGAGACTCGTAGCGGAGTTAACGCTAAGCTGGAGGATTGGAGACATACCTTGGAGTCTAAAGGATTTAAGTTGAGTAGGACCAAGACAGAGTACTTAGAGTGTAAGTTCAGTGAGACACCCCAGGAGGTTGGCGTGGAAGTTAGGCTTGGTGCTCAGGCCATCCAAAAGAACAGTAGTTTCAAGTACCTTGTGTCTATCATGCAAGGCAGCGGGGAGATTGACGATGATGTCACATATCGTATTGGGGTAGGGTGGATGAAATGGAGGCTAGCTTCAGGAGTGCTATGTGACAAGAAGGTGCCACCACAACTGAAGGGCAAGTTCTACAGAGTGGTGGTTAGACCGGCTATGTTGTATGGGGCGGAGTGTTGGCCAGTTAAGATCTCTCACGTTCAAAAGATGAAAGTTTCCGAGATGAGAATGTTGAGATGGATGTGTGGGCACACTAGGAGCGACATGATTAGAAATGAGGCTATTCGGGATAAGGTGGGAGTGGCTTCGGTGGAAGACAAGATGCGGGAAATGCGACTGAGATGGTTTGGGCATGTGAAGAGGAGAGACATAGATGCCCCAGTGCGGAGGTGTGAGAGATTAGCCATGGATGGTTTCAGAAGAGGTAGGGGTAGGCCAAAGAAATATTGGGGAGAGGTGATTAGACAGGACATGACGCAGTTACAGCTTACCGAGGACATGACCTTAGATAGGAAGGTGTGGAGGACCCACATTAGGGTAGAAGGCTAGTATATAAGTCTCGTTATCTTTCCTTATTAGTAGGCGCATTAGCGCATTATAATTTCTTGTGCTTTGATTTATGTTATTATTTGCTACTTTCTGTACTTTGATTACTCTATTTTATCTGTGCCGCTTTCGTGATTTGCATTTCCATATCGCTTTGAATTCCTTGATTATCCTGTTTTACTGTGTCGCTTGCATTATTTCATTGCAATATCGTTTTAAATCTTTTAACCTTATCTGACCCCCTTTTTATGCTTCTATTGAGCCGAGGGTCTCTCGGAAACAGCCATCCTACCTTGGTAGGAGTAAGGTCTGCGTACATTATACCCTCCCCAGACCCCAAGATGTGGGATTTCACTGGGCTGTTGTTGTTGTTGTTGTTGAGCATTTAAAAATGGCTTAGAGTCCCTAGAAGTCCTACTCGGATGTGCGACGTAAACATTTAGAATTTCTTGTTAATGGTCGTGTGTTTTTGAAAGTTGTACCTATGAAAGGCGTCATGCAATTTGGGAATAAAGGGAAGCTTAGTGTTACAACTCGAAAATTTCGAATTGTTTCCTTGTGAGTAGGCTAACGTGAGCTTCAGGTGAATATGAAATCCTTACGAGATTAAGGGAAGTATTAGATAGCTTAAAGTGTGCACCATAAGATTTAAAGTTCTATGAATATATGAGCCTAAGTTGACGAAATAGGGAAAATGCTGCCCAATTTTCGTATAAGTTGATAGCTGCTACAAAGCTCATTCTTATGAGATAAAAGGTTAGTTTTCATGCTAATTTCATGTTATCTTGAATGTTTGGTTGGTGAACAACTTGGGTAGAAGAAGAAAGTAGAAAATGAGGTCTAAATGTAGCTTTTATGATGTTTTTGAGTAGTAAGCAAACTTGAATCATGATTCTTAGTATGATATGGGTATAATATTGTTATGGAAGGTAATGATTATGATGAGGAATAATTGTATGAAAATGTGCTAAGGGTTGATGTGAAGTTGTTAGTATAAGTTGAATATGAGAATGAATTTTGAAGACTTGATGGAATGTGAGTACTTGATTATGATATTATGGATGTTATTATGGTTATTTGGGAATTGATTTGTAATATGGTGGAAGTTGACGAAATAGGGAAAATGCTGCCCAATTTTCGTTATATCATGAATTATTCTAGTTTTCATTTAAGAGTATCATTAAGGCTTAACTATGACATGAATCCTTCCAAATGTAGCAACGGTGAACATTAAGTAGTTAAGAAGACGACGAGGTATGTAAAGCTAACCCTTCTTTCATTAAGGCATGGTTCCATTGCTATATACCTTCTCATTAGTTCCACAGTGTCTCCCAAATGACTCAATCCCTAGAATTACTAAAGCTCATGATTCTCGATATTTTCACAATGCTATCACCACCTTTATATGATAGTTGATCCTCTAAGGAAAGATGTAACGAAATCGATGCTGATGATGATGTTGATGACACTTATGGACTCTTATGTATACGGGTATAAGTATGTATGGATATTATATAACACCGAGCTTATATGGCCGGCTATGATATCTATCGCGCACACACCACTATAGTTGGGTATGGATGACACTGAGCCTTGGTATGTATAACACCGAGCCTTGTCATGGCCGGGTGTGTGGAACACTGTGCCTTCATGGTCGGGTATGGTACTAATATGTAAGTAAGCATTAGAAATGGAAGGTCCCTATGAGAGACAAGTAAGTAAATATGATGATGGCCACTAGAGGTACAAATGGCTCTATTACCTCATGATTCTTCTATTTTATGTTATTTCTTATGCTATTTCTTATGCTCCTACTATGATGTTGATTATGCTTTACATACTGAGTACATTATTCGTACTGACGTCCTTTTGTTTGTGCACGCTACGTCATGCCTGCAGGTGGACAGAGAGACAAACTTGATCTATAGGTTACTTGCTCAGAGACTGCATAGAGGAGCTCCATTTGATCCGGAGCTGCACCTGCTAGTATCATTCTTTTGTGTACATACATATGGGCATGCGGGGTCCTGTCTCGTCTATATGATGTTACATACTCTCTTTAGAGGCTCATAGACAGTTGTGTATGGTTAGATGTCTTTTAGCCTTGTCAGCTTATATTTTGTATATTATTTTGTTAGCCTCGTCGGCTTGTGTATATGGATATGGGCATAGTTGTTGATGATGATATAAATGTGTCATTGCCCAATGAGATTAGAATTATTGATGTATAGAAATCATGAGTAGGCCATGTGGCTCACCTAGATATGAATATGAATGTACGATAAAAGGTGCCCGGGTGGGTTAGCTCCTGGTGCCCGTCATGGCCCTCCTGTTGGGTCGTGACACTTAGTACCTGATATGTTAGACCATATACTATCCTACAAAGAGTTGGTCAAGTGGCTTGTGAGCTAGAGTTCCTACCCGAGTTGTTTGCTGTACACTCAGTATTTTATATGACCTTGTAGAAGTTCATGGAAATCCATCTCTAGTTTTTCCTACAGAAAACAAGGTGATCAAAGGTAGCCTGTCTTGTGAAAAAATTCCAATGGCTATTATTAGTCGTAAAGTTCACAAGTTAAGGACTAAGAAAGTCGCTTAAGTGAAAGTTCTATAAAGGAACCAAAATGTGGAAGAGGCTACATTGGAAGCCGAAGAGGACATGAAGTCCAAATATTCGCACATATTGATGGACAAGCAGAAAATGTCCAAGGTAACTACCTCAAGTATTCAGAACTCATGTCAGTTCAGTGTTCAGATACCATCTCCGCTCAGCATTCAGATCTCCTGTGTAACATTCATGTTTTCGGCATTCAGATATCATGTTATGATATCGATGTTTTTACGTATTTAGATTTCATGTCAGTTCAGCACTCATGTATCTATGTCAACTAATATTCATATATTCATGTTCCATATCATCCTTCTCACGTCCATGTAATCATGTCATGTTCCAGTACTCGTGTCATTCGTGCCTACGAATTCTTTTCCAAATCTCATGTATAGTATTCATGTATTAATTCAGTTCAATATCAGTGTGTTCATGTCATACTGGTATTCATGACAATTAGTATTCACGTATTCATGCCATTTCAGTATTCATGTTAGTCACGTCCATATTTCAGTTACCCTGTTATGTCATGTCTTGTCATGCGTATTATGATGCCTTGTAAGGCTTGTGTTGTGCTCTGTTTAGCTGGAAGGTGTTTGAGAAATGTTGGGATAGTCCTATCTACAAAGTAAACTCTGCCGAAATTTCTGTAGAAGAGTTAGTCCCACTTCTAGCCACGACCATCATTCGAGGATGAATGATCCTAGGGGGAGATAATGTAACCCCCCGAACTTTAGATTTAGGGTTTGACGCGTAATATGGGGATATAATGGAACCAAGATTGGAGGTGTAAGAAGTGATTTGAAGCCTATAAAAGGTATAAGAAGAGTATCTGGGAAAATTAGAGTTGGAAGCTACACTACGGACCATGTTTTCAAGTGAATATGCAGAATGGCTTACTTCATGTGACTATAACCCCTTTATTAGTTTAGAATTTGGGAAATCTTCCTTGATGAAAGTTTTATTCCTTTGAAATACCTTTCCATCTATATAAGGATCAGTTCAAACGAATCTGTGTACAAAAAGATTTGTACGTTTTACTAAAGAGCTATCAGTGGTGCTCGTCTAAGGGCTCGCATAGACTCCCAGAACCATGTTGCGCGTGTCCGGGAAGAGAAGTGAGGCCCATTGCATGCATGAGCACGAGTTAACACTGCTGGGAATGCAACACGTCCTTCCTGGCGTGCGATCCCTGTAACCTTTTTAAGTGCGTTGTTTTCCTAATTTTCATTATATTCTTCACTTTTGCAAACTCTACCATGAATTTTCTCACATATACTCATTCTCCCACATCTAGGTAAGGTTCTTCCATGTAGTTCTAAGTAATTTTAGCGATTATACATGAATTCTAAACGGAATCCTATGCTACAGACCTAGGGTTTTCAAGAAAACCCTTCTCAAGGGTTCAGGTGAAGGAATTGGAGTTCTTCATCAAAAGTTTGGATTTTTCTTTGGGTTTTGAAGGTAATAAGGTATGTAGGGCTTCTATCCATGTATAGGAACATGATTTTTCTTCCCCACACCACGTTTAATTCATGAACATATGATTTCTCCTCAGAGTTAGGAAATTATGTCTCAGTTCATGATAAATCCTAGATACATATCAATATTTATAAGTTATAATGATCAATCATGTTGCCATTAAATGTATTCATGAATATCATTTCGATTACCTTATATCTGACTGTAATCGACGAATACTCATTTTTTGAATTCCATGGGTTCTCAAATACAGGTCATGAATCAATATTACTACGTACTATAGATTTTACATGTTTTCATGCTTCATACAAGTTATATTATATATCTATATACACGTTAGATTATACATACAAATCATGTTTACAAGTCATCTTATACAAGTCATGGGCTTTCCAGCCAACCATGTTCATGTTCATATTTTAGGTTGTTGCATATATTACCGAGAATGTTTAATACTTAAAACTATTTATGCCAGCATAGGATAAGGATCTCTCCGCCTAGTTAGAATGATTTCTTCATGTTACCCTCTATGGGATTTTTATTGATGGATCTATTCATGTCATGTTCATATTCATACCGCGGCAAGGTATGAGATGTGTAACAACCCATTTGGTCGTTTAGGATTTTTGACCATTTTACCCCTGTTAACCCTCCCCCTAGCTTTGTTAGAGCATGTTTTACTCGTGGGGATGGGTAGCGCGGTTCCCTAGATGATCGAGACTGGCTTTCAGGAAATTAGAGGCTTAAAGTGAAAAACCTTTGACCAATAGTTGACTTTTGGCAAACGAACCTTTATGGGAATTTTGTCTATTCCACGAGGTCCGGAGGGTCATTTATAACTTGGTGGGGTGGTTGGTTCGGTTCTCGAGGCACTCGGGAGCATTTTGGTCACTTGGTTGGAAGCTTATTTTTGGGGTTTTGGGGGTTGACTGGGTCAAGATGAACTCCGTTGGGAATTCTGAGGGCACGGGTGAGTTTGTACCATGTTTTTACATTGGTATGCATATCTAGTTTGTATCTAAGGGGTCTCAGATGAGTTTTGGGTTGGACTTGGTGATAAACCAGATTTTGCTGGTTTCTGGTGTCCCGCTTCTGTGAACGTGGGTTCGCTTCTGCAGGCCCGCCTATATGGGACTTTGCTCGCATACGCGAGGGAGTGAGGTCGTAAGTGGTTCTGCGTATGCGAGCCTTTCTTCGCAGAGGTGAGTCCGTAGATGCGAGAATCGCTGAACAGAAAACTTTATATTCTCCAATCTCGAACCCTTTCTTGTCCGCAGATGCGAGAATCGCAGAACAGAAAACTTTATCTTCCCCAATCTCAAACCCTTTCTTCCCATTCACTAAATTGGAGACCTAGAGAGAATTTGGGGGCGATTTTGTGGAGGTTTGAGAGGACTCTTCTTGGGGTAAGTTCCTTAAATTCCCTTTGTGATTTTATTATGGTTTAGTATGGAATCCATGGTAGCTTTTCATCTTCTAGTTGGGGAAAATGAGTCATAAACGCTAGGGTGTTTTCATGAATCTTTTTTTTTCAAATCAAATGATTTTGTTGGGAAATATTATTGAATCTAGTCTTTGAATGTTGGGGATAACTAGTTGCTAAGCTTGAATCTCTCTTTTATTTAAGAAATTGATTATGGAAATTGGGGCTTTTCTCTAAAATTGGGGATTTTTGATCAATGATGCAATTAATGCCAATTTGGGACTAGTATGTGTTGATAAATAGTGTTTGGACTTTTTTTAGCTTGGGGTTAACCCTTTTCCAACTTGAATTTCTGTTTTTGCCTTTGTGGGCCTGGGTTATTCTTTTAAAGGGCGTTTTCAATTCGAGTCGTATTATAGCAATATGGGTATTGTTAGTTCTAGTTTCTAATGTAGATTACATTGTTGAATAGACTTCAACCGTTCAGAAGCTTTTCGTAAAGGGAAGGCTCATGTTGGATAGTTCGTGGCACCTGTTCGGCATTGAGGTAGGTTACGGCTTACCTTATTGTTAGACTTCAGTTAGTGAAGCATATTGTTACACCTTGTAGTTTTGTGCGTTGAGATTCGTAGTACGTTGGTGTCTTAGTTTTGGACACCGGGATTTGTTTCAAGGATATATGAGGTTGGACATGCTTAACTTGTGTTTATAAGTGTTGAAATTCATGTTTGGTGAGTTACGGAAGGATTGGAGAATAAGTGAATCGAAGTGGGAAGGTTTGTCAAAAGTTGTTTTTGGAAAATATGGAATATGGGTCGTATAAGTGAGATATGGTCTGTATTTTGGGATATGGACCGTATTTAAGGATTTTAAAATTTCCAGAGAAGGCAGTTTGGAGGTGGTCTTATATGGCCAACTATACGGATCGTATAATTTTATACGGCCAGGATGTTGGTCGTATAATGTTATACGACCAAGGATACGGACCGTATATATATGATGTTACACCTCGCAAATTTTCGCATTGGTTGTGAGGTAAACTAGCGTAAGCCGGAGAGTCCATGGAACCCTTATAAGGTTATGGAATACTTTTAACAAGTGTTAAGCAAGTATCTAAAGGTTTCGGGATCAAGCAAATCGAAGAAAACAAGTCTGTCAAAACTTTGGGAAAACTTGGCAGAATTTTGGACAGGATTTTTGGTCCAACTTGATGGAGGTCTATATCTTAGCATATGAGGAGTTACGGAATGCATAACCTATGTAAAATCAAGTTCAGAGAGTCTTCTTTCGAATGCAACTGACAGACTGCAAATCTGAGGTACGAGGCCAAAGTTACGGCTTGTATAATATTATACGACCGAAGATACGAACTGTATAATGTTATACGACCAAGTTATACGAACTGTATAATACAAAGTCGGTGGAAATTTTCAGAATTTAATTATGATGACCCCTCTTCATTTTAATCATTTTAGACATTACCCCAAGTCCTAGAAACCTCTCCAAAACACATTCAAACATTTTTCCAAGCCAAAATCAAAGATCAAAGTGAGGATTAAAGTGCTTAGGGTTTCAAAGTGAGGTTTAAACTTATCTGTTCTTCTTGTAAAAGCTTGGGAAGGTATTTTACGGTGGAGTAACCTTGGAATTGAAGTGTTCTTGCATTTTGAGGTAAGATTTCATCTTAGTTTCATGGTTATGAGTTTATTTGGTAATTATGTTAAGATTTGAGGAGAAGAAATTTGAGGAAAAGGTCAAATATGAATTTGATGATATTTTGAGCTGTAAATTAACTTGAGCTATAATTGTTATCATGTTACGAGTATAATCTTTATGAGGGATAATAATGATGATGAGGAAGTGTTGCATATAAGGGGTTGTGTTGAAGTTGTTGTTATGGATAGATTATGAAAAGAAGTTTTGGGATTGAATTGAGAATAATTTGAATGTAATCTTTTGATTATGGAATTGTTGATGTTTTATTGTGGTTTTGGGAGTTGTTTTGGAGTTGGAGGAACTGGGAGATATAAGGGAAATGCTGCCTGATTTTCATTAGCTCATTTATTAGTGTAGTTTGACCTTATAAGCATTTCAATGGCTTTACCTTGGTATGAATTATCTTGAATGTGGATTTGCAAGTTCGGGAGGATAAGCATTAAGTGAGTTAAGGAGACGACAAGGTATGTAAGGCTATCCCTTTCTTTATTTTTGGCATGATCCTTGTGAACTGAACATACACATAACGTTAATCCATAATAACTCTACTCTTAGAGTTAAGAATAGTCCATTTCATTCATGTTCCATATTGCTATCTTCAGAAAGTCTTGCTTAGATCCAGTTTGGTCTTTAGAGTCACTTGTACTCCTATCATGTTTTATGCATTGCATTGCATTTATATATACATATGCATATACAAACTTGAGACCTCTCAGGTGCTATATGCGGGTATATTATGTATTTTATATATATACGTACTACCACCTAATCAGCTGGTCATATGATGATACGATGATGATGATACCGGTCGATACGATATGATGGGATGCCCACAGTGGCTAGACAGGAGTTATATATATATATATATATATATATATATATATATATATATATATATGACCTCATGCATGCATGCATAGTATTTACACATATCATTAGCCCTCAGAAGCAGTTCAGATGCACAATATTTATGCTTATCATTGGTCTATAGAAACAACTCAGATGTACAGGTTTATTTTCTCTCTCATGTTTCCATTATGCTGTTTTTTATGCCTTACATACTCAGTACAATGCCCGCAGGTCTTGAGATACAGGTTGATGGATCTCTTAGTAGGATACCAGCTTAGCAGGCAGTGTCGTGGTACTCTACTTGCTCTGGAGTTGCTCTGTGAGTCAGCATGGTTGCATATGCATTTACATGGGTATGGCGGGGCCCTGTATTACACCCCGAAAAATTTCGCGTTACCAAGACTGTAGACGGCTTAGTAGGAGTGTTACACCTCGAAAGAAATTCCCCGTTGATGCACAGTGAATAGACTAATGAAGAGCACGAAGTATATGGTATTTCAATAAGTAAGGAATGACATTTGATGACCCTAATTGAGATTTGCATAGACATTCGGAGTAAGAGGAGAAAGGTTGCCAAGAAAGGGCAAGGCATACGATGTGTATCGGAAAGGATTTACGAGTAACAAGAATAAGTGTCTTGGAGAAGAATTATAACGTACCTTAGATCGGTAATGAGGTGTTAAACAAGTATCAAGAAGGTTCCATAAGGATTGGAGATCAAACGAAGCGACGAGAATAAGATCAGAGAAACGATGGGTTCCACGGCCGATTATACGGTCCGTATAATGTTATACGGTCCGTATAATGGTCGACAGAATCATCACAGTGAAGTCCCTCATTGGTGGGATTATACGGTCATGTATACGGATCGTATAAAATTATACGGGCCGTATAATGTGCCGTATAATGGTCACAGAATGAGTTGTTCCGGGGATAATTTTACGGTCACTTATACGGACCGTATAAAAGTATACAGACCGTATAATGTGCCATATAATGATTACAGAAGAGAAGTGTGGTTGGGACGATTTCATGGTCACTTATACGGACCGTATAAATTTATACGGACCGTAAAAGTGTCCGTATAATAATGTCGGGAAAGATTTTTATTTTATAAAAGAGCACCCTAAGTTCATTATTTCATTTCATTTTCATCCAACACTTCAAGAACTCTCTCTAGAACCTTCTCCACTCTTCATCCATAAAAACACAAGAGAAATTTATGATCAACTTCATCAAACTGAGAAAACCCAGTGTAAGAAACTCAATAGAGATCATCCAAGTCAAGAAATTTCATTGGAGGTGAACTAGGGTTTTGGCTCAAGTGAATTATTTCCACCCAAGGCTTATTCCTACAACATCTAAGGTAAGTTTTATGGTATTTCCATGTTGTTTAAGGTATTGAGAAGTTGAAACACTTGGATTGTAGAAGGATAAAGAAAATGGGTCTTGTATGTGAGAATAGTGATGTTTATGAGTAGTAGGTTGGGTTGAGTAATGATTCTTGATATGTTATGATTATAATCATGTTATAAACGATATTGAGAACATGGGATAAACATTGTATATGAGCGAATGTAATAGTGTGCTATAACCATGGATATGGATGATTAGAAGTGAATTGAGAAGTAAGGATAATGTATGTAAATAAAGACTATTGTTATGATGTTGTGAATGTAATATTGATGTTTGGGAGTTGATATATGATATGGAGGAAGTCGTATAAATAAAGGAGATGCTGTCCAATTTTCTCTAGCTTTAAGTCATGTATGCTAAGCTATCGATTTTCTAATGATAGTATAACTCTAATGAAGGTAGAAACGTGAGCATTGAAGGAGATCGTGCAAGTGATTGAATAGTTGAACGGAAAGGTATGTAAGGCTAACCCTTCTTTCATAAGGCATGGTTCTTTGGCCAAATATCTAATCTTCTATGAGCCTATGATGCCCTCAAAATGATTCTATCTTTAAAAGCTACTAAGCTCATGATTCTCGATATGTTACGATTGTACTAAATCCCTCCTATGAGGAGTAATCCTCTAGGGATAGATATAATGAACGACGATAGTAATGATGCTAAAGACGCTTATGAGCTTTTCTGTATATGTGCCTATGTATGGCTATTATGAAACCCCGAGCTTATATGGCCGGGTAGAATATATAAATATATATTGCGCGCGTACCGCTGCAGTTGGGTACGGACAACCCTGAGCCTTGGTAGGGCCAGGTATGTATGACACCGAGCCTTGTCATGGCCGGGTATGTGAAACACCAAACCTTCATGGTCGGGTATGCTATGTAAATGATATGTATATTAATATGAATATGTATATGAATATGAATATATATATGAATATAAAATTGGATGTGAAATGTAAATGAGTACGGATACGGATATGGATGTATGTACACAATCACGCATTAGAAATGGGAAGTCCCTATGAAAAGCAAGTAAGTGTTTGTGACGATGATACTAATATCTCCCATCCTATGGTATTTCTTATGCTGTCTATTATGCTCTCATAATGATGTTGATCATGCTTTACATACTCAGTACATTCTTCGTACTGACATCCTTTTGCTTGTGGACGCTGCGTCATGCCCGCAGGTGGCCAGGGAGACAGACTTGATCCATAGCTTTATTACCCAGGGACTACATAGCGGAGCTCCATTTCATTTGGAGTTACAACTTTTGGTACTTATTCTTTTGTGTACATATTTATGGGCATAGCGGGGTCTTGTCCCGCCTATATGATATGACATACTCTCCTTAGAGGCTCGTAGACATGTGTATATGGTTAGATGTGTTTGGCCTTGTCGGCCTATATTTTGGATATCATTTTGTTAGCCTCGTCGGCTTATGTACATCTATATGGGCATTGTTATTGATGATAATATATATGTATTATTGCCCAATGAAATTAGTAAGAATAATGGATGGAAAGTATGATTTAGCTATGTGGCTCACCTAGATGTAAAAGTGAAAGTATGATAAGAGGTGCTCGGGTGGGTTAGCACTGGGTGCCCGTCGCGGCCCTCCGGTTGGGTCATGATAAAAGTGGTATCAGAGCAGTTCTATCCTAGGGTGTGTCTACGAGTCGTGTCCAGTACAGTCTTTGGTATGGGTGTGTTGCGCGCCACACTTATAAACAAGAGGCTGCGGGCATTTTAGGAATGACCTTCTTGCGTCATAAGATCGTGCGATAGAGCTATGACATAAGAACTTCTTTTTCCTTAACCGTGTGTTATGTATTTTAGAAATGCCTATAAAGAGAAAGGCTACGGCAGCCCAAAAGGGTAAGACAGTGGCAGAAAAGCGGGCTGAAAGAGCACCGCCAACAGTTGTAGAGGAAAGTGAGTCCCAGAATGCGGTTCAATATCAGTCCCCCCATTCAGTGCCATTTTTCGAGGAGCGTGAGGTAGCCTCAGCCCCAGCTCCAGCACCTCCGGTTCCTCCACCGGATGCTTCAGGCCAAGATGTAAAAAAGGCCATTCATTTGCTTACTCAATTGGTTGCTGCCCAGACTCAGCGGCAAACTACAGGGCAAGGTGATAGGACTGTTAGTGCAAGGGCCCGTGATTTTATTAGCTTGAACCCTCCGGAATTCTTTGGATCAAAGCCGGATGAGGGCTCTCAGAATTTATTGATGGAATGTTGAGGACGCTTCAGTTGATACATGCTTCGGACACCGAATCGGTAGACTTAGCATCCTATAGATTGAGGGATGTCGCGATCCATTGGTACACGGTTTGGATGGCTTCACGGGGAGCCAATGGGCCTCCCCCGGTATGGCAAGAATTTGTTGATGCTTTCCTCCGACATTATTTGCCTCCAGAAGTTCGGCGAGCTAGAGCCGATAAGTTCTTGAATTTGAGGCAAGGAAACATGAGTGCTTTAGAGTATATTGTCCGCTTCAATTCTTTGGCTAGGTATGCTTCGGCCATGGTAGCGGATATGGGTGACCGAGTGCACCGATTTGTGAAAGGCCTAGGGCCAAATTTGATGGATAGGTGCTTGACTGCGTCCCTTCAGGACAATATGGATATTTCACGCATTCAAGCCCACACTTAAAATTTAGAAGAAAGCCTACAACAACAAGGAGTGAGCGTGAGCATGATAGTGGACATAACAAGAGAGCTAGATCTTCAGGTTCGATGAGTGAGTTCAGAGGCGGGCACAGACAACAGTTTTCTAGGCATTCAGGCCATTCTATGACTAGTGCGCCTCTAGGTTTTCAGGCCAGAGATTTGATAGATCTACTCATTCCGAGCCGAGTCAGAGTTTTTTCGGTTCTCAATTCAGGGGTGATTTTGGTCAGGCGAGGCCGCCCGTGCCACGATGTTCCTAGTGTGGGAAGTTATATTGGGGTCAGTGCCGATTGGGATCAGAGGCTTTGTATTCATGTGGTTGGCCAGGCCATATTATGCGTGATTTCCCCTCAGTTGGTGGTAGAGGTAGGACCCAGCCTTCAGGGTCGTTAGCCGGATCTTCATCATCTATACACCCTATGGGGCCAGGTTCACATGCGCCGGTCGGTCATGGTAGAGGCAGAGGGAGAGTCCCCAGTTGTAGCAGTCCTCAGCACCGTATTTATGCTTTCGCTGGATGCCAAGATCTTGAGTCTTCTCCTGATGTGGTCACAGGTATATTATCGATATTTTCTCATGATGTATATGCTTTGATAAATCCGAGCTCCACATTTTCATACGTTACTCTGTATATTGCGGGTCGGTTTAGACTAAACCGGAGTCGATCAAACCTTTTGAGGTGTCTACACCCGTTGGTGAATCGGTAATAGCTAGCCGAGTATATAGAAAATGCATAGTTGTGATTTGTGACCTTCGTACTATGATTGACTTGCATGAGTTAAAAATGGTGGATTTTGATGTTATTATGGGCATGGATTGGTTGGCTTTTTGCTATGCCAATGTTGATTGTTGAATGAAAATGGTTCGTTTCTAATTTGCGGAAGAACCAATTTTACAATGGAAAGGGAATACCGCGTCACCAAAAGGTAGGTTTATTTCCTATTTAAAGGCAAGAAAAATGATCACAAAGGGTTGCATTTATCATCTAGTTCGGGTTCAAGATGTAGAAGTTGAACCGCCGACACTTTAGTCAGTTCCCGTAGTGAATGAGTTTCCGGATGTATTCCCGGAAGAGCTACCAGGCCTCCCTCCCGAGCGGGAGATTGATTTTGCTATTGATGTGTTTCCAGACACCAAGCCTATATCTGTTCCTTCTTATAAAATGGCTCCCGCAGAATTGAAAAAGTTGAAGGAGCAATTGAAAGACTTGCTTGAGAAAGGCTTTATTAGGCCTAGTTCATCCCTGTGGGGAGCACCCGTATTGTTTGTCCGAAAGAATGATGGCTGCTTGCGTATGTGCATTGACTATCGACAATTGAATAAGGTGACAATTAAGAACAAATATCCTCTTCCGAGGATTGATGACTTATTCGACCAATTACAAGGCGCCAAATGGTTTTCAAAGATAGATTTGAGGTCCGGGTATCATCAAGTGAGAGTTAGGGAGATAGATATCCCTAAGACAGGCTTCAGAACAAGATATGGCCATTTTGAGTTTCGGGTAATGTCATTTGGGCTAACTAATGCACCAACAGTATTTATGGATTTGATGAACAATGTGTTCAGGCCCTTCCTAGATTTATTTGTGATTGTATTCATCGATGATATCTTGGTGTATTCTAGATCTGAGGCAGAACATGCGGATCATTTGCGTACTATCCTTAGAGTGCTTCAAACTCGAGAGTTATTCGCCAAATTTTCTAAGTGTGAATTCTAGTTGAACTCAGTGACATTCCTGGGGCACATTGTTTCAGCCAATGGTATTCGGGTAGATAACCAAAAGATTGAGGCCGTGAAGACTTGGCCAAGGCCCACAACTCTTACGGAGGTTCGTAGCTTCCTGGGCTTAGCAGGATATTATAGGAGATTTGTTGAAGGTTTTTCTTCTATTTCTGCACCACTCACAAAGATGACCCAGAAATTAGCAAAGTTTCAATGGACAGATGCTTGTGAACGTAGTTTTCAAGAGCTAAAAGATAGATTGACTTCTGCCCCAGTCCTGACACTTCCAGAAGGATTGGAAGGTTATGTTGTTTATTGCGATGCTTCAGGCATTGGGCTAGGCTGTGTGTTGATGCAACATGGTAAGGTGATTGCGTATGCTTCAAGGCAATTACGAAAACATAAGAAAAATTATCCAACCCATAACCTTGAATTGGCTGCAGTGATTCATGCATTAAAGATGTGGAGACATTACTTGTATGGTGTTCATATGGATATTTACACAGATCATAAGAGCCTTCAGTATATCTTCAAGCAAAAAGAGTTAAATATGCGGCAACGGCGATGTTGGAATTGCTAAAAGATTACGATGTTGATATCCTATATCACCCCGGAAAGGCAAATGTTGTGGCTGATGCTCTTAGCCGTAGATCCATGGGAAGTTTGTGTGATGTACGACCAGAGAAAAGAGAAATGGCTCGTGAGCTCCAGCAGTTAGCTAGCCTAGGATTCGAGTAGTGGACTCGGGTAGCAGGGGAACTACCATTCAGAATTCAGCAGTCTCGTCACTAATAGTGAAAGTGAAAGAGCGACAATACGAAGATCCCATGCTAATGCATTACAGAGATACACTCCCTCAGAAGGAGAAGTCATCATTTGAGATCCCAGGAGATGGAGTTCTTCGATGCCAAGGCAGATTATGTGTTCCTGATGTGGCAGGTTTACGCCCCCAAATATTGAGGGAAGCCCATTGCTCCCGCTATTCTGTCCACCCCGGAGCAACGAAAATGTACCATGATCTTAAATCTATATATTGGTGGAATGGGATGAAGAAAGATATAACGAAATTTGTAGCTCAATGTCCCAACTATCAACAAGTGAAAATCGAGCCCCAAAAGCTGGGCGGATTGTTGCAAGCTATAGAAATTCCAACTTGGAAGTGGGAGGTAATTAACATGGACTTCATTACAGGCTTTCCCCGTTCTCGACGTAAGTATGATTCTATATGGGTGATTGTGGATAGACTCACGAAGTTAGCTCATTTCTTACCAGTCAGAATGACATATGTGGCAGAAGATTATGTAAAGCTTTATGTTAAAGAGATAGTGCGACTCCATGGTGTTCCGGTATCTATTATCTCAGATAGAGGAACTCAGTTTACAGCTAATTTTTGGAAGTCCTTCCAAGAGGGTTTGGGGACTCAAGTGAGCCTTAGCACGACATTTCCCCCGCAGACTGATGGACAAGCTGAACGTACCATTCAGACTCTTGAGGATATGTTACGGGCATATATGATAGATTTTGGAGGTAATTGGGATGATCTCTTACCACTCATTGAATTTGCTTTTAACAATAGTTATCATTCTAGCATCCAAATAGCACCGTATGAGGCTTTATATGGGCGACAGTGTAGATCCCCAATTGGGTGGTTCGAGGTAGGAGAGACTAAATTGATAGGGCCAGACTTGGTCCAACAAGCCATAGAGAAAGTTAAGTTCATACAAGATCGGTTATTAGCTGCCCAAAGTCGTCAAAAGTCCTATGCGGATAATCGTCGAAGGGACTTAGAGTTCCAAGTGAAAGATTGGGTATTCTTAAAAGTGTCACCAATGAAGGGCGTAATGAGATTTGGCAAAAAGGGGAAGCTTAGTCCCCGGTACATTGGGCCTTATGATATTGTGCGCAAGGTAGGCAAAGTGGCTTACGAATTAGATCTACCTCCTGATTTGGAGTCAGTTCACCCAGTTTTCCACGTCTCGATGCTTCGTAAATGTGTTGGAGATCCTACTAGGGTCGTGCCAGTAAATGATGTTCAAGTGACAGAAAAGTTGACTTATGAAGAGGTACCCATTTCCATATTAGATAGGCAAGTACAGAGGCTTATAAACAAAGAAGTGGCCTTAATTAAGGTTTTATGGAGAAACAATAACCAAGAAGAAATGACATGGGAAGCGGAAGAAAATATGAAATCCAAGTACCCGCACTTATTTCAGCCACTAGAAGAAATCCAAGATGAGACATCAAGATCATAAGGTATGTATGCTTTCCTTTTTATGCATTTGGGTCGTGTGTGGCCAAACTCTATTGCTATTATGTTGTGGCCCTGTGGGGCATTGTTATTATGGGCTGTTGTGACAAGACGGTAGTGCCATATTACAGGGAAAACTCTGGCGAAATTGTTATAGAATCCCCGAGGACTTGACATTCGAGGACGAATGTTCTTAAGAGGGGAAGAATTTTACACCTCGAAAAAATTCCCCGTTGATGAAAAGTGAATATACTAATGAAGAGCACGAAGTATATGGTATTTCAATAAGTAAGGAATGACATTTGATGACCCTAATTGAGATTTGCATAGACATTCGGAGTAAGAGGAGAAAGGTTGCCAAGAAAGGGCAAGGCATACGATGTGTATCGGAAAGGATTTATGAGTAACAAGTTAATGATGATTTAATAAGTGTCTTGCAGAAGAATTATAACGTCCCTTAGATCGGTAATGAGGTGTTAAACAAGTATCAAGAAGGTTCCATAAGGATTGGAGATCAAACGAAGCGACGAGAACAAGATCAGAGAAAAGATGGGTTCCACGGCCGATTATATGGTCCGTTTAATGTTATACGGTCCGTATAATGGTTGGCAGAATCGTCACAGTGAAGTCCCTCACTGATGGGATTATACGGACCGTATAAAATTATACGGGCCGTATAATGTGTCGTATAATGGTCACAAAATGAGTTATTGCTGGGATAATTTTACGGTCACTTATACAGACCGTATAATGTGTCGTATAATGATTACAGAAGCGAAGTGTGGTTGGGATGATTTCACGGTCACTTATACGGACCGTATAAATTTATACGGACCGTATAAGTGTCTGTATAATAATGTTGGGACAAATTTTTATTTTATAAAAGAGCATCCCAAGTTCATTATTTCATTTAATTTTCACCCAACACTTCAAGAACTCTCTCTAGAACCTTCTCCACTCTTCATCCATAAGAACACAAGAGAAATTTATGATCAAATTCATCAAACTGAGAAAACCAAGTGTAAGAAACTCAATAGAGATCATCCAAGTCAAGAAATTTCATTGGAGGTGAACTAGGGTTTTGGCTCAAGTGAAGTATTTCCACCCAAGGTTTATTCCTACAACATCTAAGGTAAGTTTTATGGTATTTCCATGTTGTTTAAGGTATTGAGAAGTTGAAACACTTGGATTGTAGAAGGATAAAGAAAATGGGTCTTGTATTTGAGAATAGTGATGTTTGTGAGTAGTAGCTTGGGTTGAGTACTGATTCTTGATATGTTATGATTATAATCGTGTTATAAATGATATTGAGAACATGGGACAAACATTGTATATGAGCGAATGTAATAGTGTGCTATGACCATGGATATGGATGATTGGAAGTGAATTGAGAAGTAAGGATAATGTAGGTAAATAAAGACTATTGTTATGATGTTGTGAATGTAATATTGATGTATGGGAGTTGATATATGATATGGAGGAAGTCGTATAAATAAAGGCGATGCTGTTCAATTTTCTCTAGCTTTAAGTTATGTATGCTAAGCTATCGATTTTCTAATGATAGTATAACTCTAATGAAGGTAGAAACGTGAGCATTGAAGGAGAACGGAAAGGTATGTAAGGCTAACCCTTCTTTCATAAGGCATGGTTCTTTGGCCAAATATTTAATCTTCTATGAGCCTATGATGTCCTCTAAATGATTCTATCTTTAAAAGCTACAAAGCTCATGATTCTCGATATGTTACGATTGTACTAAATCCCTCTTATGATGAGTAATCCTCTAGGGATAGATGCAATGAACGACGATAGTAATGATGCTAAAGACGCTTATGAGATTTTATGTATATGTGCCTATGTATGGCTATTATGAAACCCCGAGCTTATATGGCCGGGTAAAATATATAAATATATATTGCGCGCGCACCGCTGCAGTTGGGTACGGACAACCCTGAGCCTTGGTAGGGCCAGGTATGTATGATCGTGAGCTTTGGTAGGGCTAGGTATGTATGACACCGAGCCTTGTCATGGCCGGGTATGTGAAACACCGAACCTTCATGGTAGGGTATGCTATGTAAATGTTATGTATATGAATATGAATATGTATATGAATATGAATATGTATATGAATACGAAATTGGATGCAAAATGTAAATGAGTACGGATATGAATACGGATACGGATATGGATGTATGTACACAATCACGCATTAGAAATGGAAAGTCCCTATGAAAAGCAAGTAAATGTTTGTGACGATGATACTACTATCTCCCATCTTATGCTATTTCTTATGCTGTCTATTATGCTCTCTTAATGATGTTGATCATGCTTTACATACTCAGTACATTCTTCGTACTGACATCCTTTTGTTTTTGGACGCTGCGTCATACCCGCAGGTGGCCAGGGAGACAGACTTGATCCATAGCTTTATTACCTAGGGACTACATAGCGGAGCTCCATTTCATTCGGAGTTACAACTTTTGGTACTTATTCTTTTGTGTACATATTTATGGGCATAGCGGGGTTGTATCTCGCCTATATGATATGACATACTCTCCTTAGAGGGTCGTAGACATGTGTATATGGTTAGATGTGTTTGGCCTTGTCGGCCTATATTTTGGATATCATTTTGTTAGCCTCGTCGGCTTATGTACATCTATATGGGCATTGTTATTGATGATAATATATATGTATTATTGCCCAATGAAATTAGTAAGAATAATGGATGGAAAGTATAATTTAGCTATGTGGCTCACCTAGATGTAAAAGTGAAAGTATGATAAGAGGTGCTCGGGTGGGTTAGCACTGGGTGCTCGTCGCGGCCCTCCGGTTGGGTCGTGACAAGGAGCTCAAGGGAGAGTAAAGTTATGCATGGATTAGGGATGAATATTATATTGTATGAGTATAATAATAACATATATATGACATTTGGCCCACATGCCGGGATTTTATAAAGGACATGTGAAAGGTTATATGAGTAGTACATGGGAAGTTGAGCAAGTCTTAAGAAGGACCCTTAGGCCATATATGGGCATAAGCCCTCCAAAAGGATGATTTAATGATACGTTTTCAGACGATCTGACTTAAAGAGGACAAAACGCCATTATATGTTTAGAATTTGGAAACACACTTAAAATGAAAGTTGTAGATAATTGAAATAGATTTCCAACCATAGGAGGTGTGCCCTCATATGATATCGGGATTAAATGGTATGAGCATTTTAAGACAGACTGTCAGAGTAGAGGAATTTACTCTGCGCGAACGCGCCCGAAGGTGGCGCTATCGTGCTGAGCAATTTTTAGGTCGGTGCAACCTGACCCTAAAACGTTATAAAAAGGGGATTACCCCCTTATTCCTCAACCAAACACTTTTTAAGCCTCCCCAATATTCTGGAAACCTCCACCAACTTCCATATATTAAATTTTAAGCACAAATCAGCTATAATCCCCAAATTCTAGCCCAGACAGCGTATAGTTGTGATTACAAAATCGTATTACGACGAGTTTTGGATCAAGTACAAGGTGGAAGGTGAAGATATAGCAATATTACCGGGATTAAGGTATGAATCTCTTCTCATTAATGCTAATTTCGATTTATTTACGGAGATAAAGTTGTTAAATAATCGTATAACGAGTTGGCTAGTTGTGGAAATTAGAAAACATCGCGTGGGGTGTTTTATGGTATATATTGGTGTTGGAAATGATGTTATTAATGTTGGTATTGTTGTTGTTATTGTTGGTTATTGAATTATGATTTCGCGCTAGGCACATAAACAGGGGAGATGCTGCCCGAATATCGGCAGATTTTAAGGAGATTAAATTGAAGGCTTAGGATAAGTAAATAACAGTGAGCCTAACCATATTATGAATGGTCTTATATGTAGATTGCGAGACCGAAACTAGGTGGAAAGTCGAGACGTGAATTTCCAGGTATGTTAAGGCTAGTCCCTTCTTTTCCAAAGGCATGATTCGTTTCTTGTGAACCCATCTTTGTTTTCCAAAATGCCCGTATTCTCAAGAGCTAAAGATTCATGATCTTGAAAGTTTTTTATAACGACAAGGATGAGTATGCTTTTATGATGATAAAAATGATGACAATTCTATTCTAGAAATTCCAAAGTTCATGATTTTGATAAAATTATGAGATTACTGAGTTGAGTTACTTCAAAATTTTCGTGATGCCACTCATTGTTGATTAATCGCACCTTATGTTCTTGTTCCTTCAAGGTGAGATATAGCGTACGAGTATAATATATGTGTACGTGTAAAGCTATTTTGTGGCATTACCAAGTTATATTACTTCATTTCGCTTATGCATTTCACTCATTCTCAATTTTCATGTGTGTGTGTATATATATATAAGGCACAGTTGATAGGGGGTGAAGCTGTGACCTTTGTTGTGATGTATATATGTAAGGCACAGTTGACAGGGGGTGAAGCTGTGGCCTTTGTTTTGATGAATATATGTAAGGCAAAGTTGACAGGGGGTGAAGCTATGGCCTTTGTTGTGATGAATATATATAAGGCACAGTTGGCAGGGGGTGAAGCTGTGGCCTTGGTTGTGATGTATATATGTAAGGCACAGTTGACAGGGGGTGAAGCTGTGGCCTATGTGATGGTGTGCATGTCCATTTCTATAGATATGTGTGCTTTCCTGATATCTATATATATATAGTCATGCAAATTTATTTAGCTTCACATATTCACTGGTATGTCTAAGATGTCTCCTATGAGCTTATGTACGTGTTTATTTTATGCCTTACATACTCAGTACATTACTCGTACTGACTCCCCTATTGCTTGGGGGGAGGGGTGGGGGGCTGCGTTCATGCCCGCAAGTTTAGGTAGCTAGCCGAGTGAACCAGACTTGTAGGATCTCTCCTCAGTCTCAGCCAGCGAGCTCCATTTAGACCGGAGCTTCAACCCTTTTTGGTATGCTATTTTGATATGTACATATATGGATATAACAGGGCCTTGTCTTGTCTTTTCTGTAGTTTTTATTCCATAGAGGTCTGTAGACAATTGTATATTGTGGGGGTGTCATGTGGCTTCAATTGTTCCTCACTTTGTGTACAATAAATATATAGAGAGTAAATCGGTCTACGTTGTGATCCTTTGCTCGTATGCTTATATATATGTCCATAGGCATGTTTTATGAGATTCTGGAGTAAAGTTTATTGTACAAATGTTATAGCAGACGGTACCAATCGAATGTCAGATAAAATGGGCCACCAGGTTACCTAATATAGAGTAGGAATGAGTTCAGAGATGCTAGATCAGTAGTGGTCGGGCACTCGTCGCAGCTCATCGGTTTGGGCTGTAACACCCTGTCTCGGCCATGTTATGTCATGTACTCCAGTAGAGACTTGTAGACAGTATGTACAGTTAGATGTATGTGACAGTCTAGTCAAGCTTCTATACTTGGTTTCAGCTTGACGATGTATATTATCTTTGGGCTTGCGTCCCATACAGCTTATGATATCTATGAGTTACCAATGTGGTCCACTCAGATATGACTATGAGGTGTATGTATGTTTAGTGGTACTCGGCGGATAGGGCCCCGGTGCCCATCACGACCCATCTAGCTTGGGTCGTGACATATATATATAGTTTAGTTATTGACGGGGGATGCATGATAGGCCTTCAGGCATGGTGTGGAGGTGAAATCTAATAGGTTGGTTCCGTTAGCTGTTATGTGGGCTTGTCGCCATGTTTGAGATATTTATGATTTGTGTTTACATTCATCCCTCTCTTGATACCTCACTCATCATTGGAAAAAGGAAAGATAATAAAAATAGCTTGAAATGTGTTGTGTACTTCATGATAAGTAACAGAAGAGATTTTGATATATTTTACTATTGATGTTGACATCATGCATGGCATGCATTCTTATTATGTGCTGATGATTCGAGTTGTTGATTGAGACTAATCCAATCATTAATATATCATCCATGCATATGCATCAATGGTTACTATAGAAATAATCATACTCTGTGTGGGCCCAATGGCAAAGGTAACAAAGGAAATTCTGCATGAAACCTAGTGGCGACTGTTACGCCTCGGATATTCCCCGTGAACGTACAATGAATAGACTAACAAAGAGTATGAGTATACAACGATTTACTAAGAAGGGAATGACTACTTATGAGTTTTGAAAATGCGAAAGTTCCAGATTTACACTTCGGCCCAGTTGGTCGTAAAATAGAATACGACCCGTAAAGTGGTTTACAGACCGTAAACTGCTATCGTCCTCCAAGCTTCCAAAACCTCAACTTTCTGCCAAATGTCTAAATGGTTAAATACGACTCAAAATACGGACCGTAAATCGAAATACGGCCCGTAAACTGTGACCGTAAACCACCATGACCTCCAGCAAACCTTTCTGGTTCTGTTATGCGTAAATACGGTCGTGAAGGACGGACCGTAAACCAGAATATGGCCCGTAAACTGGGTTTACGGCCACTGTGCACTCCGACTACTGTTCATAAAAATCAGATTTTAAGTAAAGTATAAGGGACCCTTTTTCATTCCATTCATTTCATTTTTCACTCCACACTTCAAGAAACATCTAGAATACTCTCTAATATTCATCCACAAGAGAATCAAAGGAAAATCAAGATCAAAAACACCAAATCCATGAAATCAAGAGTGTGAAACTCATTAAAGTTCATCTACACCAAGAAATTGCAAAGGAAGTGAAGTAGGGTTTTTGGTATAGAAGAGTATTGCTACTCAAGGCTCATTCCTATCACATCTAAGGTAAGTTTTATGACTTTCTCATGATGATTGAAGTATTTATACGTTGAAACACTTGGATTATAGAAGAGTGTAGTAAATGGGTCATAAAATGTGAATAATGCCATAGTTGAATGATAGTTGGATTGAATTATGAATGTTGATGAGTTGGGAGTATAAATGTATTATAAATGACGTGTATACCATGAAATAGGTGTGATGTATGAGAAAATGTGATGATGAGCTAAAACCCATAAATGTGGAGAAATTGGAGGAAAAGGGTGAAATGTGGTAAATGTAGATAAATGACGATTGTTGATACGATATTGTGAGTGTTGTTGTGAATGTTTGGTAGTTAAAATGAAACATGGGAAAAGTAGTAGAAACAAAGGAAATGATGCCCAATTTTCCCTAGAAATAGTAGCGCGTTCTTCTCGTCGATTGACTAACGATGGTGCAAATTCTCTCTTGAAGGTAGAGACGTGACATCAAAGGAAATCAAGCAAACGATAGCATAGTTAAATGACAAAGGTATGTGAGGCTTAACCTTTCTTTCAAAAAGGCATGAATCTTTCAAGTCTTATATAATCCTTCTACAAAACGAAGCCTATGAGTCCCTCAATATATTGAATTACATATGAATATGATGGTGATGATAATGAGCTAGAGTATAGCGATTCAAGAAATTGTGGCATGCTGTTCCTATAACGCTAATGATGTTATCTTTGTTAACACTCGCCTTATGCTCTATTTCCCTCAAGGCGAGGCACGGTACTCATAAACGTTCATAATATAATCGGGGGTTCACGACCTTACGTCACCCCGACATAGTGTGGTTGCCTTTAAAGCTTAACGTATGCTCTTAATGCTAATATATTATATGTCTATAAGATGATTAGCAATGCTAGTTTGTAATACGATGATGATATGTATAAGATACCAAGAAATGATAAGATGATGCTATGTTATGAGATGTGTAATAGTGATGTGTTATGATTGATTTTGTGATGATAAGATTCCACCACGCCTATATGGCCGGGCATGCCACCGCGAATGCGGGCTGCGTATGATTCCACCGCGCCTATATGGCCGGGCACGTCACCGCTAATGCGGGCTGCTATGTTTACACCGAGCCTAGAGGGCCGGGCATGATCACCACTAGTGGGCGGCATATGAGGATTACCCGGACGCGGGTAATGATGCGGAGTATGATGTGATGATGTATGTGATGATGAATGTGATGATATATGGGATATGATGCAACATATACTATGATGATGTAAAATATGATATATGTAAAAAGTATTTTGCTTATAACACTCAAGCAGGTTATATCTTTTCTTATGATTCATGATGCTTCTATGACACTGTTCATTTCATTCCTGCCTTACATACGCAGTACAATGTTCGTACTGACGTCCGTTTTCTTTGGACGTTGTGTTCATGCCCACAGGTAGACAGGGAGGAGATCTTGCTCCAGACTCTTAGAAGCTGTTAGCTGACTGAAAGCACTCCCTTGTTCCGGAGGTGCTTATGATGAATCTTTGTGTACAGTTGTATGTGTAATCCAGTAGAGGCTCGTAGATACTCAGTGTGGGTTATGTGGTTTCACGACGTGGACATTGTGTATATATATTAATATATGTCATTGTATAAAAACATTATGTTTTGTAATGAAAAGCAGTTCTTTTGTAAAATGTGCATGAAATCGATAAATGATTGTTGAACGAGTCTAAGAAGTAATAGTACGAGCGGTGCTCGGTGGTTAGCCTCGGGTACCCGACGTGGCCCCTAGCTGGGTCGTGACAGAAGTGGTATCAGAGCAGTTCGTCCTAGGAAGTATCTATGAGCCGTGTCTAGTAGAGTCTTGTTTATGGTGTGTTGCGCGTCACATCTATAAACAAGTTGCTACGGGGCATTTAGGAAAAATGACCACCTTTCTTATTATGAGATCGTGCGATAGAGCCATGTATAATATTTTATCCTCTCTAATAGTGTATTGTGATTTCAGAATGCCGCCCAAGGGAAAAGCTATAGCCGCCCAAAAGGGCAAGACTACGACAAAGAGGCGGGTAGAAAGAGAGCCTCTGGTGAATATTGTAGAAGACGAGTCACAAAATGAAACTCCATCTAGCACTTCCTCCACCCCGCCTAATGTGGAAGAGCAAGGAGGATCTCCAGCTCCAATTCCTCCGCCGGTTGCTTCGGGACAACAAATGACCGAGGCCATTCAGTTATTGACACAGTTGGTTGCCGCCCAGGCACAGCGGCAAAATGCGGGCCCGAGTGATCGATCAGCCAGTAATAGAGCCCGTGACTTCATGACTTTAAACCCTCCGAAGTTCTTTGGGTCAAAGCCGGATGAGGATCCGCAAGGCTTTATCGATGAGATGTTAAGGACTTTAAAGATTATTCATGCCTCCGAGACTGAATCCGTGGAGTTGGCCTCTTATAGACTCCGGGATGTGGCAGTCTTATTGTATATTAATTGGGTATTATCAAGAGGAGAGAATGCGCCTCCACTCGTATGGCAGGAATTTGTTGATGCTTTTATTCGTCACTATTTACCACCCGAGATTCGCCGAGCTAGGGTGGATAGATTTCTAAATATGAAGAAAGGAAGTATGAGTGCCCGGGAGTATAGTATGCAATTTAATTCTTTGGCCAGGTACGCCCCGGCTATGGTGGCTGACATGGGAGACCGTGTTCACAGATTTGTGAGTGGTTTGGGACCACATTTATTCAAAGATTGTTTGACGGCTTCATTGCAAGATGGGATGGACATTTCCCGTATAGAGGCCCATGCCCAGAACTTAGAGGGGCAACAACAACCATCGAGGAGTGATCGTGATATGGACAGGAGGCAAAGCAAGTGGGCTAGATCTATAGGAGGGAGCAGCGAGTACAGAGGGGGATCGAGGCCGAATTTTTCTAGGCAGTCAGGCCAGACGGCGACTAGCGCACCTCCCAGATTTCCAGATAGAAGATTTGACCGCTCCTTTCGCTCGGGATAGGGTCAGAGCTCGAGGGCTTCAGGTTCCTAGTTTGAGGGTGATTATAGTCAAGGGAGACCCCCAGTTCCACGATGTAGTCGGTGCCGCAATTACACTCAGGGCCATGTCGCCAGGACACAGAGTCCTGTTATGTTTGTGGGCAGACTGGGCATATGATGCGAGATTGTCCCTTACGATATGGTAGAGGTGGGGTTCAGCCCACAGGCTCAGCAGCTGGTTCCTCATCAGCGCGCCCCGTAGGGCAGGATCCCAGATGTCAGCGGGCCGAGGTAGAGGCAGAGGGGCAGCATCTACTTCAGGTGCCACCCAGCCCCGCGTATATGCTTTAGCCGGACGACAGGATCTTGAGTCCTCCCCGGATGTGGTTACAGGTATATTGTTATATTCTCCCGTGATTTGAATGCATTGATAGATCCCGGTTCTACATTCTCTTATATTACTCCATATGTTGCTGGTTGTATTGGGGTGAAACCCGAGTCAATTAAACCTTTTGAGGTACTCACTCCGGTTGGTGATCCCGTGATAGCAAGGCAAGTGTACAAAAAGTGTGTCATTGTGATATGTGATCGTCAGACCAAAGCTGATTTGATTAAGCTGAAAATGATAGATTTTGATGTAATCATGGGTATGGATTGGTTGGCATCGTGTTATGCAAATGTTGATTTCCGCACAAAAGTGGTTCGATTTCAATTCCCGGGAGAGCCCGTACTTGAATGGAAGGGTAACACGGCATCCCCGAAAGGTTGTTTTATTTCCTACCTTAAGGCGAGAAAGATGATAGCCAAGGGATATATTTATCATTTAGTACGAGTACGTGACACAGAAGCAGAGTCGCCAACATTTCAATCTGTTCCGGTGGTGAATGAATTTCCAGATGTATTTCCTGATTAACTCCCAGGTCTTCCTCCGGAAAGGGAAATTGATTTCACTATGGATGTATTGCCGGACACCGAGCCCAGTTCTATTCCTCCTTATCGGATGGCTCCAACAGAATTGAAAGAGCTAAAAACACAGCTGAAAGACTTGCTTGACAAGGGGTTTATTAGACCCAGTTCATCGCCATGGGGATCACCCGTTTATTCGTGCGAAAGAAAGACGGATCTGTACGAATGTGCATCGACTACAGGCAGTTGAATAAGGTAACGATAAAGAATAAATATCCTCTCCCGAGGATTGAAGACTTATTTGATCAGCTGCAGGATGCGAAATGGTTTTCAAAAATTGACTTGAGGTAAGGTTATCATCAGGTGAGGGTTAGAGAAGAAGATATCCCTAAAAAGGCTTTCAGAACAAGATACGACCACTATGAATTCCGAGTAATGTCATTTGGGTTGACTAATGCTCCGGCCGTGTTTATGAATTTGATGAATAATGTATTCAGGCCGCTCTTGGATTTGTTCGAGATAGTATTCATCGATGACATTCTGGTGTATTCTCGCACAGAAGCGGAACATGCAGATCATTTGTGAATTGTTCTTGGAATTCTCCGAGCCCGAGAATTATATGCAAAGTTCTCCAAGTGCGAGTTTTGGCTGAATTCTGTAACATTTCTGGGCCACATTATTTCAGATGAAGGCGTCCGAGTCGACACTCAGAAAATTGAAGCTGTGAAGACTTGGCCAAGGCCTACGACGCCTACAGAAGTTCGTAGTTTCCTGGGTTTGGCAGGATATTATAGAAGGTTCGTAGAGGGCTTTTCATCAATTTCAGCTCCATTAACAAAGCTAACCTAGAAGGCGGCGAAATTTCAGTGGAATGACACCTGTGAGCGTATTTTCAAGAGTTGAAAGACAGATTGACCTCAGCTCCAGTGTTAACACTTCCAGAAGGGCTAGATGCCTATGTTGTGTATTGTGATGCTTCCGGTGTGGGACTAGGATGTGTATTGATGCAATATGGTAGAGTTATTGCTTATGCTTCGAGACAGTTGCAGAGACATGAAAAGAATTATCCCACTCATGATTTTGAATTGGCTGCGATCATTCATGCGTTGAAGATATGGAGACATTATTTGTATGGTGTGCATGTCGATATCTATACAGATCATAAGAGCCTCCAACATATTTTCAAACAGAAGGAGCTAAATCTGCGGCAGAGGCGGTGGTTAGAGTTATTGAAGGATTATGATGTGAATATTTTATATCACCCCGGAAAGGCGAATGTAGTCGCCGATGCGCTTAGCCGCCGATCCATGGGTAGTCTAGGTGAAGTCCCTCCAGAAAAGAAGGAAATGGTCCATGAGCTCCATCAATTAGCTAACCTGGGAGTCCGTGTGATTGATTCGGGTAGTGCGAGGGTCAGCATTAACAATCCTACAGTTTCATCTTTGAATGTAGAAGTGAAGGAGCGACAATATGAAGACTCCCAATTGTGCCATTACAGAGACCTATCTCATGAAAAGGAGAAGTCTCCATTTGAAGTTTCTATTGATGGAATTCTTAGGTACCGAGGCAGACTATGTGTGCCGAATGTGGCAAAATTGCGTCGGCGAATTCTAGAGGAAGTACATTATTCTCGGTATTCCATTTACCTTGGTGCGACCAAAATGTATCATGATCTCAAATTGATATATTGGTGGGATGGCATGAGGAGGGACACAACAGAATTTGTAGCACAATGTCCAAATTGCCAACAAGTAAAAGCCGAACATCAGAAGCCAGGGGGCTTATTACAAGCGATGGAAATTCCTATATGGAAATGGGAAGTGATTAATATGGAATTTATTGTGGGATTATCCCGTTCACGAGGGAAATATGATTCTATATGGGTGATCGTGGACAGACTCACAAAAGCAGCTCATTTTCTTCCAGTCAGAACCACACATTCAGCGGAAGATTATGGTAGGTTGTATTTAAAAGAAATTGTGCGACTTCATGGAATTCCATTATCTGTTATTACAGACAGAGGGGCACAGTTTACAGCCAAGTTCTGGAAGTCCTTTCAAGAAGGTCTTGGTACTCAAGTCAAGCTTAGTACGACGTTCCATCCGCAGACCGATGGACAAGCCGATCGTACTATTCAGACCTTGGAGGATATGCTACGAGCGTGTGTGCTGGATTTTGATAGTAGTTGGGATGAGAATCTACCCCTTATTGAATTCGCATACAACAATAGTTATCATTCCGGTATTCAAATGGCTCCGTATGAAGCTTTGTATGGAAGGAAGTGCAGGTCTCCAATTAGGTGGTTTGAAGCAGGAGAAGCACAATTGATAGGCCCCGAATTGATTCAACAAGCAGTCGAAAAATTCAAGGTGATCCGAGACCGATTGTTAACAACCCAAAGTCGCCAAAAGTCTTATGCGGATAACTGCCGACGAGACTTGGAATTTCGGGTAAATGATTGGGTATTTCTGAAAGTATCGCCAATGAAGGGGGTGATGAGATTTGGCAAGAGAGGGAAGTTAAGTCCTAGGTACATTAGACCCTATAAAATTATCCGCAAAGTTAGTCGTGTAGCCTATGAATTAGACTTGCCTTCGGAACTTGGAGCAGTCCATCCAGTATTCCTTGTTTCGATGCTCCGCAAGTGTGTCGGAGATCCCACCAGGATAGTTCCGATAGATGATATGCAAGTGACAGAAAAGCTAAGCTATGAAGAAGTGCCTATGGCCATTCTAGATTGGCAAGTGCGAAGACTTCGAAATAAAGAAGTAGCTTCAATCAAAGTCTTGTGGCGAAACAATAACCGAGAGGAAATGACATGGGAAGCGGAAGAGAGTATGAAATTCAAGTACCCGTATTTATTCCAACACCCGGGAGAAATTCAAGGTGAAACGCCAGCGACATAAGGTATGCATGCATTAAATGAAGTGTAATAATTAAAGTATCTGAACACCCCTACTTCCATCATTTCTTAGAATTTTATTGTGTTATGGCCTGTGAGGCAATGGTATGATATTATGGGTTGTTATGACAGGATGGTAGCGCCATATTATAGGGGAAACTCTAGCGAAATTTTTCTTGAATCCCCGATGACTTAACATTCGAGGACGAATGTTCCAAAAGGGGGGAAGAATGTTACGCCTCGGAAATTCCCCGTGAACGTACAATGAATAGAATAACAAAGAGTATGAGTATACAACGATTTACTAAGAAGGGAATGACTACTTATGAGTTTTGAAAATGCGAAAGTTCCAGATTTACACTTCGGCCCAGTTGGTCGTAAAATAGAATACGACCCGTAAAGTGGTTTACAGACCGTAAACTGCTATCGTCCTCCAAGCTTCCAAAACCTCAACTTTCTGCCAAATGTCTAAATGGTTAAATACGACTCAAAATACGGACCGTAAATCGAAATACGGCCCGTAAACTGTGACCGTAAACCACCATGACCTCCAGCAAACCTTTCTGGTTCTGTTATGCGTAAATACGGTCGTGAAGGACGGACCGTAAACCAGAATATGGCCCGTAAACTGGGTTTACGGCCACTGTGCACTCCGACTACTGTTCATAAAAATCAGATTTTAAGTAAAGTATAAGGGACCCTTTTTCATTCCATTCATTTCATTTTTCACTCCACACTTCAAGAAACATCTAGAATACTCTCTAATATTCATCCACAAGAGAATCAAAGGAAAATCAAGATCAAAAACACCAAATCCATGAAATCAAGAGTGTGAAACTCATTAAAGTTCATCTACACCAAGAAATTGCAAAGGAAGTGAAGTAGGGTTTTTGGTATAGAAGAGTATTGCTACTCAAGGCTCATTCCTATCACATCTAAGGTAAGTTTTATGACTTTCTCATGATGATTGAAGTATTTATACGTTGAAATACTTGGATTATAGAAGAGTGTAGTAAATGGGTCATAAAATGTGAATAATGCCATAGTTGAATGATAGTTGGATTGAATTATGAATGTTGATGTGTTGGGAGTATAAATGTATTATAAATGATGTGTATACCATGAAATAGGTGTGATGTATGAGAAAATGTGATGATGAGCTAAAACCCATAAATGTGGAGAAATTGGAGGAAAAGGGTGAAATGTGGTAAATGTAGATAAATGACGATTGTTGATACGATATTGTGAGTGTTGTTGTGAATGTTTGGTAGTTAAAATGAAACATGGGAAAAGTAGTAGAAACAAAGGAATTGCTGCCCAATTTTCCCTAGAAATAGTAGCGCGTTCTTCTCGTCGATTGACTAACGATGGTGCAAATTCTCTCTTGAAGGTAGAGACGTGACATCAAAGGAAATCAAGCAAACGATAGCATAGTTAAACGACAAAGGTATGTGAGGCTTATCCTTTCTTTCAAAAAGGCATGAATCTTTCAAGTCTTATATAATCCTTCTACAAAACGAAGCCTATGAGTCCCTCAATATATTGAATTACATATGAATATGATGGTGATGATAATGAGCTAGAGTATAGCGATTCACGAAATTGGGGCATGATGTTCCTATAACGCTAATGATGTTATCTTTGTTAACACTCGCCTTATGCTCTATTTCCCTCAAGGCGAGGCACGGTACTCATAAACGTTCATAATATAATCGGGGGTTCACGACCTTACGTCACCCCGACATAGTGTGGTTGCCTTTAAAGCTTAACGTATGCTCTTAATGCTAATATATTATATGTCTATAAGATGATTAGCAATGCTAGTTTGTAATACGATGATGATATGTATTAGATACCAAGAAATGATAAGATGATGCTATGTTATGAGATGTGTAATAGTGATGTGTTATGATTGATTTTGTGATGATAAGATTCCACCGCGCCTATGTGGCCGGGCATGTCACCGCGAATGCGGGCTGCATAGGATTCCACAGCGCCTATATGGCCGGGCACGTCACCGCTAATGCGGGCTGCTATGTTTACACCGATCCTAGAGGGCCGGGCATGATCACCACTAGTGGGCGACATATGAGGATTACCCGGACGCAGGTAATGATGCGGAGTATGATGTGATGATGTACGTGATGATGTATGTGATGATGAGTGTGATGATATATGGGATATGATGAAACATATACTATGATGATGTAAAATATGATATATTTAAAAAGTATGTTGCTTATAACACTCAAGCAGGTTATATCTTTTCTTATGATTCATGATGCTTCTATGACACTGTTCATTTCATTCCTGCCTTACATACTTAGTACAATGTTCGTACTGACGTCCGTTTGCTTTGGACGCTGTGTTCATGCCCACAGGTAGACAGGGAGGAGATCTTGCTCCAGACTCTTAGAAGCTGTTAGCTGACTGAAAGCACTCCCTTGTTCCGGAGGTGCTTATGATAAATCTTTGTGTACAGTTGTATGTGTAATCCAGTAGAGGCTCGTAGATACTCAGTGTGGGTTATGTGGTTTCACGACGTGGACATTGTGTATATATATTAATATATGTCATTGTATAAAAACATTATGTTTTGTAATGAAAAGCAGTTCTTTTGTAAAATGAGCATGAAATCGATAAATGATTGTTGAATGAGTCTAAGAAGTAATAGTACGAGCGGTGCTCGGTGGTTATCCCCGGGTACCCGTCGCGGCCCCTAGCTGGGTCGTGACAGCGACGTTCTATGTGAGCCCTAGCAGATATTTCTGTGTGAGTACGTGGACTTCATGGGTCCCCCATGGTTCATGACTATGAGGCATTGCCCTTAGCATGTGTGTATAGTGCAAAGGCCGGACAGTGCATTTCATTACTTGCATCTCATACACATTCACTCATTCATCTTGACTGTGTTCATGGCATATTATACATTTGGTTGATCTCACTCCTGGACTAATATTGTATACTTGGTTGATTCCATACTTGAGACTGTTCTTGACTGTGCTTGATTGCTTATCTGCTTACTTGTTAATTTCTTTCCTTTATATATGTAAACTAATCGTTGAAGCCTATGATGCTTACCAGTACTAGTGTTGTACTGATACTACTTTTGCTGTACTCTTTTTTTGAGTGCAGAGTTCGTCACTGGATCGACGTATTGGCCTCGGGATCACTTACCAGAGATCCCAGGGTGAGCTACTACCAGATCCTGCAGTTCGAATTTCTTCATCTTGCTTTATGTTATTTGAGTCTACAGACAATTTTATTTAAATTTAAGACTTGTATTCAGTTTCAAATATTGTTGTATGATTAGAGCTCTAGTACGAGTCTAGACCAGATCTTGGGGTATTGGCTATGTATTATTACTTTCGCACCTTACTTAGTATTATATATATCTAGACTGCTTGTTTAACTGTGGTCAATTTCGCATGATTTCTTAGAATGATGTGTAGTAAGGTAGGGTTCGCCCACCGGGGGGATAGCGTGGGTCCCCGCTTGACCCACGAGTTGGGTTGTGACAAAGTTGGTATCAGGGCCCTAGGTTACAGGTCTCACAAATACAAGAGCATGTCTAGTGGAGTCTTGGAGATTGGTATGATAAGCTCCGTACTTATATGTGAAAGGCTATAGGACATTTAAGAAACTTCAAATTCTTTCATTCCATTAGTGCTGCTTTATTCAAATTGGTATCTAGAAGGTTCAAAGTATTTGACTTCACTTCTATTCTCTCACAGATGGTGAGGACTCATGAGACTATTGCAAGGGATGAGGTGCCTGCACCCGCTGCTCAAGCTGGAGCACAAGGTCTCGGCCGAGCGAGAGGATGTGGCAGAGGCAGAGGCCATGGTGTAGCACCGGCTAGGGGAAGGGCCCCTGCGGTTGGTCAGACTTGCTCCAGATCTTTATCTCCAGAGCTAGAGGTTTAGTATGAGCATGAGCCAATGAATGAGGATGAGCTGGGACTAGCCCAGGGTCAGCCCGAGGTGATGACTACTCTTGTTCTCTAGGACGCCATAGTTCGTGTATTGAGTCTTATTGAGGGTTTGACCCAGGTGGGTGTCCTTTCAGTCTAGAGCGAGAGGACAGACTCCTGAGCAGTATCAGATGTATGGGGCGCAGCCTGCTGCTGCGATGGCTCCCCATATTAATGAGATCCCAGCACCTACTTTCGCTCCCGGGCCTATTGCCGGTCCGACTATGATTGTCGAGGAGCAGGATTTGTTTGCTAGGTTCATCAAGATGAAGCCTCAGAAGTTCTTTGTACACCTGGAGAGGATGCGTATGAGTTTGTTATGGATATTCATGAGAGGCTCCACAAGCTAGAAATAGTTGAGTCTCATGGGGTTGATTACGTTTCTTTCTAGTTACGCGGGGACGCAAAGATGTGGTGGAGGTCATATGTTGAGTGTTGACTACCAATTTTCTCTGGTATTCTTGGAGAAGTACGTCCTCCGTACTTTGAGGGATAGGAGGAGAGACACGATCAATGATTTGGAGCAGAGGGGTATGTCCGTCGCAAAGTATGAGGCCAGATTTCATTCCTTCGTTCCTTATGCTATTCAGCTGATTCCCACCGAGACAGAGAGGGTGAGGAGATTTGTCAGAGGATTAGTGATTTCGTTGAAGCTGTCCTGTCTTCGGCTCGTGGCTATGGGTTCTTCGTTTCAGTTTGTGGTGGATCATGCTACCGATGTTGAGTCTGCTAGGATTCGAGCCCATGCCATGTTCACCATAACCATAAAATTTTCTTAATAGACTGTTATGCCCTTTTGATGATGTAATGTCATGAATTGTTCATGTGGGTTCATTTTGAATGTCATCAGCTCCGCATTATATAAGTATATTACGATACATTATAAAGATTTGAAGTTTTTTCATGTTATGAACTTTCTTCAGGTTAAAATATGATGAACTTATGATTTATGCACTATTGTTATGACTCATAATATGACTCTATGAAATACGATTATGGACTAATAAGCAATATTTATACGTAAAATTTTTGGGAGTAGTATTTATTATCGAGAAGGTGTTAGTCCACGAGACACAGGCCTAAAACTACGTATGCCAACGTAGGATAATGACCATTCTGTTTGTTTGGAAACTCCTTCATGTTATCCCATTGAGGCTTTATTTATGGATCCAATAATGTCATGCATGTCTTATACCCCGGCAAAGTATGAGATGACTTAACTAATCGAGCAGAGAATCGGCTCCGTCATCCTACGACCTGTCAATCATTGCGTGAAACAGTCACAGTGTAGGTCTCAACATGAGTGAATTCACAACAGAAATCTATAGAATGTAGATCATTCTACGACCTATCAAATCCCAGCGTAAATCTGTTACCGCATGCTTCTCAATATGAGTGAAATCTACAACAAAGATTCACGGACCATAAATCAATTCATGATTCGTCAAGAGAAACGTAGAATTTCAGAAGAATTTTAGTTTTGCGGTGTGAAGCAGCTGGTTTACGGACCGTATATCATTGTACTCTCCGTAGAATATTTCATCGGGGGCAATTTTGTCAAGTTATTTTCAACGACTTGGACCATTATAAATAGTTAATGTAGGGTTTTTGTGGACTTTTCTGGGTCAGATATTTGACTCTTTGTTCTAGGGCGTTGAATACTCCATTATTTTGAAGCTTTTTAGGACAAGATTCCATCTTTTTATCTTCTTTATTTCCATTGTATGCTTTAATGACTCTTTTAATCCTTTATTTTGTATTAAAGACCATGAGTAGCTAAGTTTTTAATACTAAAGTTGTGGACGCAATGATGAGTGTCATGTGAATGGGTGTTTAACATTGAATATATGCATAATGGGTTGTTGGTTTCTACTTCTCATTTGTTAAAGTTGGTTGATGGGTGCAAACATTAACTTAAACCATAAACCCTTACTTTACCTGGGAAGGTGAGTTAGGATTTGGTTGGAATGAGTAACAAGAACTAGGGCCGTTAGCCCTCTTTTAATAAACTCACTTAGGGATAAGAAGAATTTACTTGGCGCAATTTAATCACTCTTAATTTGATCTCTTTTACATTTGGGAAAATCACAAAGATGAAATACATTCTATATATTGGGAAATATTAGGAAGTCATTTAGAGATTAATTGCATACCAACAATCCATTAGAAGTATATCATATTAACACCTATAGCATTACATCTCATCTAATGGGGACACAACTTTGGTTTCTTAATCTAATTAATTACATTCAAATAAAAATAGCTAGTAGAATCATAAACTCTCTTTACAAATTTACCGGAATGGGAATTAAGACAAAAGTTAAGTAACACAATACGATAGTAATCGTTTCACACTATATTCCTTATGGGATTCGACCCCAACCTAGCTGGGTTACTATATTTGATAATGTCCACTTTACGCCATTTCTTAGGTGTAATTTGAGCGTATCAAATTTTGGCGCGTTGTCGGGGAATACGGTTTGAAATTACTAAATATTGTGTGCTTTATTTCTAGTCTTTTTCTATTGCATCACACCTTGTTTGATTTTATTGTGAACTAGGTGATTATGGCAAGGAGAGGAGGAGGTCGTGGAGCGAATGGTGGTCGGGTTGCAAATGTAATTCCCCCACCACCGAAAGATGATTAAGATGAAAATATGTTCATTTCATGTAAGAGGTTGAATATGCTTCCGCTATTATTCCTCCAAGGGTCGGCGCTGCAGGTTTCAAGATTGATAGTTCTACCTATCAATTGCTCAATCTTGAAGGGTATTTCTAAAACTCTACCGACAATGACCCACAACAATACTTGAAGAATTTCACAGGTGTGTGCCAGACACATTCCAAAATGTTGTCACTCCAATGCTATCCGATTGAGAGTTTTCAAATACTCTTTAGCCGGTAAAGCAATGGATTGGTTTGAGAAATTTCCCCACAATTCTATTCACACTTGGGATGAGCTGGTGAATGTCTTTTTCAAGAAATGGTTTCCTCTAAGCAAGAAAGACGAACCTAGAGACAAAATCTTTGAGTTTATGCAACTTCTGGGGAACAACTATATGAAGTTCGGGAGAGGTTCAAGCAATATTTGATGAGGTCCCCAGATTATGACTTTACAAAAAACATATTGATGGAGAAGTTCTACATAGGTTTAGACCCAATGACGCAGTTTTTTGCCAATAATGTAGCCAGTGGGTGTTTTATGGACAATAGTTATGCCCGAATCACTCAATTTCTTGACAGATTGACTACTTATAATCAAGCATGGCACTTGGGTGGCACAGATGGTGTAGCATATGGGGCTCCGTTAAGAAACAATATTGCGAAGGAGAACCGAGAGAGGGACCAAACTTTGGCTCAACTTGAAAACAGTATTACTTTGCTAACTAAGAGGTTTGATGAGAAGGATACAAAAAGGGTGGATGCAGTAGAGGATATGCAAACATCGCCAAAGGGAGTGTATCAAACTCAAGAGGATACATATCAAGAAGGATTGCCAATGCAATATGAGGATGCCAACTGTGTTAACAACTCTTAGGGGGGGTTATCAAAGGCAAAATTATCAAGGGTCCGGATATCAGAATCAGAATCAGTGGAAACCTCAACAACGAGGATGAGGTAATCAATATGGGCGAAATGATTATGGTGGTATGAACCAAAGGAACAACAACAACTTCAGGATATGAGTTCCAATCGCTATGTTCCGCCAAAGGGTCAATCAAATGATCTAGGGAGTTTGAAATTAGAGAGCATGCTTGAGAAAGTGTTAGCCAATCAAGAAAAGTCAAACAGACCATGAACGGGTTGACCAAAGTTGTGGGTTATCACACTGCTTCTATCCAAAAGCTGGAGTCTCAAATGAGAGATCTTTCTAGAGAGAAATATCCTCCACAAAGAGGACAACTCACGAGTGATACAATACCAAAGCCAAAGGATGGTAGAGGTGGTCTAATAGCTAAGTGCAATACTGTGACTACTCGAAGTGGTAAACTACTTCAAGGTGTAGGTGCAAAAGTGGTTGAAAGGGAGCCTATAGAACAGGAAGATGAAAAGGCACAACTTGATGTGCCAAGTGCTATTGAAGATGTTCAAGTTGAAACTCCTAGTGTGGATGAAGTTGATCATGTTTTGAAGATTCGAAAGGCTCAAGAGGTGAGCAATGATAAGGGAAAAAGGTAAGGTGACGGGGGCACTTAAGACCTTAACTCAACTTTTCAAATCTTTACCTCCCTTCCCTCAAAGGTTGGTGAAGAAGACCGAGGATGTCAAGTGCCAACAATTATTTGGTAAACTGAAGCAGCTATCTATGAACATTCCTTTCCTTGATGCTTTCCAAGAGATGCCAGGTTTTGCTAAATATTTGAAAGATTTATTGACAAAGAAGCTGCTAATCAAACATGATATGGTGAGTGTCACTCACCGTATTAGCTCTATCATCTCCATAACCAAAGTTCAAAAGAAAGAAGATCCAGGGGCCTTAACTATTCCTTGTACTATTGGTCATCGTGATTTTGCATGAGCTCTTTGTGATAATGGGGCTAGAATCAACCTAATTCAACTTGCTATCTACAAGTGATCATTGTTGGGGATGCCTAGGCCAACTAGTATGCAGTTTTAAATGGCCGATAGATCGATAAAGAGGCCGGTTGGGGTTGTTGATGATGTTCTTTTTCAAGTTGATGATTTTCTTCTCCCGGCGAATTTTGTGATTCTTGATTGTGCGGTGGATAAAGATATTCTGATCATATTGGGATGACCTTTCCTTGCTTTCGGAAGGGATCTCATGGATTCGAAGAAAAACAAAATCAAGTTTTGAGTGAATGATGAAGAGGTAACTTTCCAAGCTAGCAAAGGAATGAAATTACTAAGTGCTTATGAAAGCATTTCAGTGATTGACCCAATAAATGTGGTTGATGAGGCCGTTGAATTCAAAATGGAGAAAACGTTCCTTGGGGAAGCCTTAGCGGCTATCTTGGTTAATTTTGATGGTGATGATATGGAGGGATATGTAGAGATGGTGAAATCGCTTGAAGGGTTGGGATATTATTCTTACCTGCTGAAGACTTTATCTCTTGATCTAGAGAATCGGGCTACTCTTCCAGCCAAACCATCCATTATTGAGCCGCCGAAGCTTATGCTCAAGCTGCTCCATCACATCTGATATATGAGTTTCCCGGTCTAGATAATATATTGCCTATTATTGTGTCTGCTTTGTTGAATAATGAGCAGATGAAGAGGTTACTTGAAGTCTTGAAAGAATAAATGCGAGCTATTGAGTGGACTATTGCGGATATTCGGGGGATTCCCTCTGGAATTTGTGACCATAAATTCAATTTGAAGAAGATAGTTCTTCAAGTGTAGAGCATCAAAATAGATTGAAAACCCCTATGTAAGAGGTGGTCAAAAAGGAAATTATTAAGTGGTTGGATGCCGGAGTTGTTTACCCCATTACGGATAGTCGATAGGTTAGCTCGGTACGATGTGTTCCGGAAAAGGGTGGCATAACAGTTGTGCCAAATGCAATGAATGAGCTTATTGCAACAACAACCGTTACCGGGTGGAGATTTTGCATGGACTATCAGAAACTCAACACGTTGACGCCTAATTTTTGACCTCCCATAATTTATTTAATTATCCAGAATCCTTGACTATTAAACGGAGTGAAATATGTATTTTTAGAAGTCAAAATGATTTTATAAAATTATTTAGATAATATTTTACCATTCTTATTTGGTAAAATAATTTCTATAATGTTATAAATCATTTGGAAATTAATTTTCAACAATTATGATATATTTGTTAAATTTAATCAAGGAAATAGTTTAAAATAATTATTTATTTAATTGTTTGAATTATCAGAAATCAATTGGCAAATATTTTACCCTGTTTAGTTCAAGGAATCTGATTGATTAATAAATCATTTTACCCCTCAATTCTTAATTTGACATTTATCATAATTAATTGGGTATTTAATTATTGTCAATTCCATAAATTGTTGGTTATGAGACTAGTAGTGGCTGCAATTGAAATGATCAATTATTATAATTTTGGCCTTAATTGAAAACCAATTCTATGTTTTAAGACAATTAAGGCCATTATTACAAAAACTAGCCCTTTATTGTTTAATTAAGTTTAATTTTGGCCATGATTCAAGCAACCAAATTCATGGTTGAAGTTCAATTAGGTCATAGATGCAATTAGCTTTTATTTGTTAATTCATCTGAATATGGCCACAATTGAAATAGCCTATTTCATAGGTCAAGGTCAATTTGAGGCTACGTTCGCAATTAAAGTCCATCTTCTTAATTAGCCATGATTATTTGGTTAATTAATATTAAGTTGACCATGATTAAGGGGTTAAATTAATTGATCTTTTCTTATTTGTGGTCAGTTATTAAAAATAAGTGTCAGGTTCTCTTGCATATACACATATATACAATGATATACTGTGTATACATGTATATCACATGTATATAAATATATATGAAGGGCCCAAGCCAAGATTTAAAGGGGTAATACCCCCCTTTCCATTTAGTCAATACCAAACCCTAGCTGTCACTCCTCTTCTCTCTCTCCTCGTGGTCATCGGCCAAAAAATGGCAAAGAGTACACTTGCTTTCGCTTTATGCAGTTGTTGCTCGACTATTTTGGGTAAAGCAATTAATGCTTTACCCTCTCTCCGTCGACACACCACAAAACGAGGTATTACTTTGCTTTTTTCTTTATTTGTTGCAAATTAACGGTCAAATAGGACTGAACTCTTAATGGGTTTTGTTGTATTCGTTTTTTAATCCACGAATTTCATTGGATTTTGTTGATTTGAGGGGGAAACCAAGAGTGTTCCCCCCCCCCCCCCAATATGATTATCCCACATCGAAATTTAGGGCAAAGGTTTTAGATTTGGGGTTCTACATAAAGAACCACATTTCTACCATTTTAGACAGGCCTGAACACCGAATATCATTATCATATTCACAAAAAAATTCAAAATACCTAAGGTTTCTAGAAATTTTGCTGAAGACCTTTATTTTTTTGATTAGTTTAAAGTTTTAAAGGTTTTTCTTTTCTTTGTATGTGGCTGAGTTGGGATTTGAGGAGCAAAGGGTCTCCAAGTTCGTTCTCGATCAAGGCTGTGCATCAAAAAGGTAATTCATTTTCCTTTAGTTATTTTTCTTAGTATTTTTAGGCTGTTTATGTGGTTAGTGGTCATTATGTTCAGTTGATTAGTTTATTTGCCTTGTTATCCTGTTTAGTTTTGATTATGTAAGTTGTTAGTAATATTATGGTGTTTTAGGTTCGAATTAGGTATATATATGCTAAGTGTTGATCCTGTTTGATCATGTGTTCTCATTTGATAAGCCTAGTTACGTCTAAAAGCATTCAATCCCTGCTTATATGCCATTTGTTAGCTTAGATCCTTTTAGTCAATACTCAGTATGTGGAGTAGTCAGCTTAAGCTATGCTTGTTTAAGTGTACTGCTGATATAAATTATGTTGAGAATATGGTACTTGCAGTAGTATCTTTCCTGTTAGATTCCTTTTGTATTTTAAATCCTCTAGTATTAACTGTTACTGTTACTTAATGGTTAATATTAGTGTATACATGTTTATTAACTTACATAGATTGGATTATGAGTTATCATATGTCTAGTTTAAGGTTTGCTTTGCTAAAGTTCAGTTGATTTGATGAATTTGCTATGCCTCTGCTTAGTGTGAGCTTTTAAAACTAAAAGATCTGCTAACTGGTAATGAATGATATGGTCCTGTATGCTTAAGAAATGGGTTTAAAATGAAGAGTTGAGCCACCTAGATTGGGAATGGTATCTCATAAGTGCCCCTCATGAATTTTTAATAAAGAAACTTAGGTTCAGGATGATGAACACATTTTAAGCTTAATATTTGGAAGTGTTAACTTGAAAGTTTGATGGGTATATGCAAGCTATGTTAAATATGGTATAACAATGCAGTCCCTATACTTGAGACATGTTGTCTCATCCCTACGTCTGTAAGTGTTATGTCCCGTATTTTCGTATAACGGGAAATCAAGAAATAAATAAGACTTGTGTGTATTGAGGAAATAATTTGATTCAAGTTGCTATGCTCATGTTGATTATGAAATCATTGATGGCAAGACCTCGGGGAAGGCCGAGGGTAAATTTGGAATTTCGGAAATTAGTTCCGGGAATTTCTAAGCGGGATTTTTAAAGAATTGGACCAAGAAGGTTGGCCCAAGAATTTAGGCCCAAAGAGACCATGGTGGCCGGCCCAAAACATGGCCTAAGATCCATCTTAAGTGGTCATGTGCTTAGCACATGACCCTTTATCCATATATATCCACTTGCCTTTGGAATTATCAAGAAAATAGATCAAAAATCAAAGAACACAAAGAAAAGGGGTTTCGGCCACTAGAGAGAAAAAGAAAGAAAAATATCCAAGCCTTGTTGTTGTTTCAAAAATCTTGAGTTTTACATAGTGGTGAAGTGCTCAAGACGCTCTCCGACGTGATACAAGTAGTTCGGAGAAAGAGCGACGTTTGCGGCAAGTCGGAAACTCAAGAAAAAGGTAAGATTTTTATGTTTTAATGTTATGAAATGGATATGTATGTGTTGGTGATTGAATTAGTGTGAAGATTGTGGGTTGGGGTTGTGTTTGTGCATGACGTGTGTGTGAAAAAAAAGGGGTATGTTGGCCGTGAGTTCCATGTAGTATAAGACGGGGGAGTTTTATCTTGTTTAGTTTGAATAATGCGTTGTTATGACATTTGTATCGTAAATGAATGTTTGGAGAATTGAATTGGTGTTAGAAAATGATTTCGGACGTTATCGGAAAAATGTATACCTTTGGGATATTGGTGTATATCATAGTATATTTATGACACTAAAGACCTTAAATAAGGTTTATGGTTGATGATAATGAATTTGGAATGAAACGACGCAAGTTAGAACGTTCGTCGTAACTTTTGGTGTTTTTGAATGAAAATTGGAAAGTAGTAAACTTTGGGGATGTTCGTATGTGATTTGGAACTTGTATGTAGTGTGTTTGAATAATTGGGAATGAATGAATGAATGGACTAATGTGGAAATAGATTTGGCATGTTGAAGTTGAATCAATAATTTTGCCAACTTATGTATTAAAGTGCAATTTTGAAGTTTATGTAATATGATTGTGGTTTGTATGGCTAATGATGTTTGGGTTGTTGTTGTTGTTGTATTTTGAGCCGAGCTAAGTCTCGGGGGTGTTAGATTTATAGGGGGAGTGCTGCCGAAATTTCGGTAGCCAAATATAGCCCAAAGACTAAAGTGTTGATTCTCATGAATAGTAACTGGTAAAAGTGACCATTTGCAGTTTCTAGACGAAACGGGAATTGCGATTTGAGGAGTGTAAGGCGCCAACCAGGTATGTAAAGCCTACCTCTCATTTTTTTTGGCATGTCCTAGTCCTACTAGGTAAATTTCGGAATCTCGGGAATAACTCTGCTCTCGGAAATCGAGGTTCAAGTTCGAGCACTATTCATTCAGCGCGATTGAAACCTTTTGGTCCCATTTGGGTAAAAGAACGCTCGTACCTCCATAACTTGTGCTGTTGAGTCCGAAACTCTTCGAAACTTTTGTAAATGACTCTATGGAGCCAAAAATCTGCGATTTGTGTCTGCCGCCTCAATTTGTCCCGAGGTGGGCCCGCGAGCCCCGAGGCTCCCCCTTATTCGGCTTGTTTGATTCGTTGGTGTTCGTTATGATCCGCAACCATCTGTTTGTGACTCATGGATGCGTTTGAAACTTCCTATGCCATTAATGCATGTTCTGTACTTTGGGATGATGTGAGAATTCCGGAAAAATGACTTATGAACAGTTTTCTTACGAATTTGACAGTTTGGAACTTCGGAACCTTTATATGCCTACTTTTATCAATTTGATTCCTACTCCGAGCCTTCTGGCGTCAGTATCTACCTATATGTAAACGATATGTTGAGTCCGACAAATTATTTTGATATGCATATGGTTTCTGCACTACTCTGTTCGTGCTGTCTGTTGTGACTTCGTTCGTCGGTACCCGGGCCGACTTTGTGATCGTGCGCACTATAATATATTCGGGAGTTATGATGTGTCACGGTTTCCGAGGCCTCGCCATAGGGCCGGTTACCGTTTATGGAGTTATGATGTGATATGGCATTTGATATGTTCTGATGATATGATGTGTGTGTGATATGATGTGTCTGGAGACTGTACGGAGATTTGAAAACTTCTGGAGTTATGATGTGTTGTGGCACCAGCGTCAGGGGGTGACCACGTTCCTATACCCTATGCATGATTTGATTTGCATTTGTACGTTCGCCTCCCGCGCAGGTTTGCTTTGTTTACAATGTTGGTGTGTTTGTTCTTTCTGACTCTAGCTGTGTTTGTAATTTCTGTACCTTCTGCTTTACATACTCAGTACGTCTCCCGTACTGACCCCCGTTTCTTCGGGGGCTGTGTTTCATGCCCGCAGGTACAGAAGCTCGTTTGGGTGGTCCTCCAGTTTAGGCTACTTATTCTGCTGTGTTGAAGAGCTCCCCTTGATCCGGAGCCTACTTTCGGTACATATCTTTTGGTTGTGTCTGTATTCTGTATATTTGGATGAGTGGGTACGGCGGGGCCCTGTCCCGTCCTATGTTCTTATGTTCCGTTTTGTTTAGAGGCCTGTAGTCAAATTTGTGGGTCGTGGGTCCGGTGTGTTTGCATGTGAGTCCGTTTTACGATCTTGAGCGGCCCGTACGCTACTATGGCCAAGTCGGCCTCTGAGTTTGTATGTGTGCGTATGCATTTGGGGGCGATGTACATTCCGCCACCCCTCTGATGTGTGTGTGTGAAATTTGGCGATGTATATTCCGCCTCCTTTCTGATTTGTAATCTGTCTGATCTGTACGGGCGTCTGCTTAGAATAAGTGTTCGGTAGATGTCTGATTGCGATGTTGAGTTCGAATAGCGTATGCTGAGTTCGGTTGAGTTTGAATTGCGATGGTCTGGGTGTGAGTTCGTTTGGGGTGTCCCTGTAGGGCACCAGTCGCGGCCCACGGGGCTGGGTCGTGACAAAAGTGGTATCAGAGCGGTTTGTCCTCGGAATGTCTACAGGCCGTGTCTAGTAGAGTCTTGTTTATCGATGTGTTGTGCACCACATCTATAAACGGGAAGCTACGGGGCATTTAGGATGTTACCCCTTCTTTGGATTCTTAGATCGTGCGACAAAGCTGTATGATTAGGATGATTCTCCTTTGCGAATTGCTGTGCCTACAGCAAGGCTCCATGGAGCAGAAGTGTCGATATTTGGGAAAAAAAATGATTCTGACCCTCTTCCTGCAGGTGATTGTAGGTTGGTGAAGGATGAAGAGGACGGCTTCCGACGATGAGGATGGGGGTGCCAAGAAGGCCCCCAGGCTGTCACCAGGGCCAAGTAGGCAGGGCCCCAGTTACTCGATCGAGACGGATCCTTCGGAGGATTCCCCGGAGGATAGCTACGATACGGATCCGTCGGAGGACCCCTCTACGATTCCCCCAGAGTCCCCGATCCCTGGGGCGGAGGATCCCGTGGAAGATGGCTACGACACAGATATCTCGGAGGATCTGGCCATGACCCCTCCGGAGCTTCTTACCTCCGCGGAGGAGGATAGTGATGAGGCAGGCCCATCAGAGCATTCTTCTGGGATGACGCAGGAGGAGATTTTCAAATATGCGCCAGCTCTTGTCATTAGGGAGAACCCTGATAGCCCGGCCACCTCGGAGAGTGCTATGGATTTCTCCGGTTCTTGGCCGGGGTCACCGGTGAGCCGGGATTTGTCTGATCGTCCGTACCCCTCCGATTCAGATGCAAGTGATAATGGAGACCAGATAGCCAGGGAGCAGACAGACGTGGATGATAGTGGACATACCTCTCACGGCAGCTCCCCAGGTCAGACCCAATATTGATTATTTATAAGTGTACGAGTTTTTAGAATTTTCTATATGTGTATGTTATTCGCGAAACGTTGTTCTATGAAGACGACGGAAATTTAAAGGAATTAGAGATCTAGTGACCCAAGGTAAGGGTGACTAAATGTCCCCACCGTCCGAGTGATTTTGGAAATTCTGGAGGAAGGTAAACAGGAAAGTGCCTCCGATGCCGTTTGAGTTGGGCACGTGTGGTAAGTGTCGACGACGTTATAATTCTCATTTGAAGTTATCAGCCCTGTGTGGCTGCGTTACGACGTGATATGATGTGTATGTGTGTGCGTATGTGTTGGCCCTGTGAGGCGTGGTTGGTATTTCTGGTGTACAGGTTTCGGATAGTAAGAAATACAGAGGAAACTCTGCCCAAATTTTTCCAGAAAAATAGAAGTAAATATGTAGACTAAGTACAAAAGGCCCCGCGATACTTATCGGGCTTTAGTTTTCTTCTGACGGTAGCCAGAGAACACCTTACGGTGGCATTCCTATCGGATCACATCGATTAATTGGAGGCTTAGACTCGTGGGTTAGTTGTGATCATATGTATATGTGTATGAAAGTGAATGTTGGGAATTCAGAAAGGCGACAAGGTAATGGTACGGCTTAGCCGAGAGTGGGACCCGCTACGAAAAATTTCCAAAAAAAAAAATTTGCTAAGACCCCGTTTGGCCTAAAATTACGTGACAAAGGTCGTGCGGGGCAATTGAAGAAATTATATCAGCCCTAACGCGTTAAAATACGTAAAAGATTCGGGGTTAAGCGTGCTCAAGCCAGAGCAATTCTGGGATGGGTGACCCCCTGGGAAGTAATGCAAAATTTTGCACAAGTGTAAGTATGATTAATGTAAATGAGAATTTGGGGTAACCAAAGATAAATAGAATGTGTGTGGAATCATTAGTGCCCTTTCGAGAGTCGCGCGGAACGAGGCGGACTAAATGGGCAAAAAGAAAAGGGTATGACACCGCTTGGGAAATTGAACGAATTTGAATAACAGTCAGAGATGCTCGCCAGTAAGGTATGAGTAAACGTGTGTATGTGTATGTGTATGTGTGTGTGTATGATTTCCATTCAGGGCCATGAGGGCTAAGAGCCGAGCCCCGGAAACTAATGCTGTGATAAATAAAGGATAAGCAGTGTGAGTAGTTGGAATGTTTGAAGGAGTCGATACGTAAGACGCAAGGTAAATTGTGTGACGACTGATGGGTGAGTTTGCAAATAAAGGGAAATTCTCATGAATTATTGGAGCCTTAATATAAATGATTTAATCCCAAATTGACATTCTATCCTTAGTGCTTCTGCACTTCCGATGCCGATGAGGCTCTACCTAGTACGCCTCTATATTTCTGAGTTCGACTGCGTTCTGGTTCGATGAACCTTTTGTGCGTTTGATTCTGAATCCGTTTCTATCTGGCACACCTCTGTGGGTCTGACTCTGGATATAAATTCATCTGATATGCTTCGGTGCGTTTGATTTTGACCGCGTGTGTGTTCGATGCACTTCGGTTTGACTGGTCACGACTTTGTATGAAACAACCCTGTATATTTGATTCCGACTTCGGATCTGTCCGATATGAGTCCGTACGTCTGACTTCGATTGTGAATCTGTTTGGTATACCTTCGTGTGTTTGATTCTGCTTACGAATGCGTCCGATACTCCTTTGTACGTCTGACTCCGATCTCAGATGTGTCTGATATGCTTCCGTACCTTCGATGATGACTACGAATCCGTCCGCCATGGTTGAGTATGTCTGCCTCCGATTATGAATCCGTCCGGTTTTAGTTCTGAATTTGTTTGGCATGAAGTGTCTGATATGAAGTAAAGTGAGATTACGACTATGTGGTAAGGAAACTCAGGAGTGTGAAAAGAAGATGATATTGACGATGATGTTTGGAGAGCGTCCGTCCCTTACAAGAATATAGTGCAGAGTTCGGTGATTACGTAGAGTATGAGAAAATGTATTATGAAGGTATTTGAGTCGGTGATGTGAAAAAAAAAAAAAAAAAAAATCTGCCCTAGTATTGGTAAAGCAGCCATGTCGGAGAAATCAATAAGGGACAACTATCAAGAGAACCCTCCCGGAGTAGTATGACGCTCCATAAGGTCGATTTAACATTCGGGGACGAATGTTCTTAAGGGGGGGAGAATGTTATGTCCCGTATTTTCGTATAACGGGAAATCAAGAAATAAATAAGACTTGTGTGTATTGAGGAAATAATTTGATTCAAGTTGCTATGCTCATGTTGATTATGAAATCATTGATGGCAAGACCTCGGGGAAGGCCGAGGGTAAATTTGGAATTTCGGAAATTAGTTCCGGGAATTTCTAAGCGGGATTTTTAAAGAATTGGACCAAGAAGGTTGGCCCAAGAATTTAGGCCCAAAGAGACCATGGTGGCCGGCCCAAAACATGGCCTAAGATCCATCTTAAGTGGTCATGTGCTTAGCACATGACCCTTTATCCATATATATCCACTTGCCTTTGGAATTATCAAGAAAATAGATCAAAAATCAAAGAACACAAAGAAAAGGGGTTTCGGCCACTAGAGAGAAAAAGAAAGAAAAATATCCAAGCCTTGTTGTTGTTTCAAAAATCTTGAGTTTTACATAGTGGTGAAGTGCTCAAGACGCTCTCCGACGTGATACAAGTAGTTCGGAGAAAGAGCGACGTTTGCGGCAAGTCGGAAACTCAAGAAAAAGGTAAGATTTTTATGTTTTAATGTTATGAAATGGATATGTATGTGTTGGTGATTGAATTAGTGTGAAGATTGTGGGTTGGGGTTGTGTTTGTGCATGACGTGTGTGTGAAAAAAAAGGGGTATGTTGGCCGTGAGTTCCATGTAGTATAAGACGGGGGAGTTTTATCTTGTTTAGTTTGAATAATGCGTTGTTATGAGGGATATGTAGAGATGGTGAAATCGCTTGAAGGGTTGGGATATTATTCTTACCTGCTGAAGACTTTATCTCTTGATCTAGAGAATCGGGCTACTCTTCCAGCCAAACCATCCATTATTGAGCCGCCGAAGCTTATGCTCAAGCTGCTCCATCACATCTGATATATGAGTTTCCCGGTCTAGATAATATATTGCCTATTATTGTGTCTGCTTTGTTGAATAATGAGCAGATGAAGAGGTTACTTGAAGTCTTGAAAGAATAAATGCGAGCTATTGAGTGGACTATTGCGGATATTCGGGGGATTCCCTCTGGAATTTGTGACCATAAATTCAATTTGAAGAAGATAGTTCTTCAAGTGTAGAGCATCAAAATAGATTGAAAACCCCTATATAAGAGGTGGTCAAAAAGGAAATTATTAAGTGGTTGGATGCCGGAGTTGTTTACCCCATTACGGATAGTCGATAGGTTAGCTCGGTACGATGTGTTCCGGAAAAGGGTGGCATAACAGTTGTGCCAAATGCAATGAATGAGCTTATTGCAACAACAACCGTTACCGGGTGGAGATTTTGCATGGACTATCAGAAACTCAACACGTTGACGCCTAATTTTTGACCTCCCATAATTTATTTAATTATCCAGAATCCTTGACTATTAAACGGAGTGAAATATGTATTTTTAGAAGTCAAAATGATTTTATAAAATTATTTAGATAATATTTTACCATTCTTATTTGGTAAAATAATTTCTATAATGTTATAAATCATTTGGAAATTAATTTTCAACAATTATGATATATTTGTTAAATTTAATCAAGGAAATAGTTTAAAATAATTATTTATTTAATTGTTTGAATTATCAGAAATCAATTGGCAAATATTTTACCCTGTTTAGTTCAAGGAATCTGATTGATTAATAAATCATTTTACCCCTCAATTCTTAATTTGACATTTATCATAATTAATTGGGTATTTAATTATTGTCAATTCCATAAATTGTTGGTTATGAGACTAGTAGTGGCTGCAATTGAAATGATCAATTATTATAATTTTGGCCTTAATTGAAAACCAATTCTATGTTTTAAGACAATTAAGGCCATTATTACAAAAACTAGCCCTTTATTGTTTAATTAAGTTTAATTTTGGCCATGATTCAAGCAACCAAATTCATGGTTGAAGTTCAATTAGGTCATAGATGCAATTAGCTTTTATTTGTTAATTCATCTGAATATGGCCACAATTGAAATAGCCTATTTCATAGGTCAAGGTCAATTTGAGGCTACGTTCGCAATTAAAGTCCATCTTCTTAATTAGCCATGATTATTTGGTTAATTAATATTAAGTTGACCATGATTAAGGGGTTAAATTAATTGATCTTTTCTTATTTGTGGTCAGTTATTAAAAATAAGTGTCAGGTTCTCTTGCATATACACATATATACAATGATATACTGTGTATACATGTATATCACATGTATATAAATATATATGAAGGGCCCAAGCCAAGATTTAAAGGGGTAATACCCCCCTTTCCATTTAGTCAATACCAAACCCTAGCTGTCACTCCTCTTCTCTCTCTCCTCGTGGTCATCGGCCAAAAAATGGCAAAGAGTACACTTGCTTTCGCTTTATGCAGTTGTTGCTCGACTATTTTGGGTAAAGCAATTAATGCTTTACCCTCTCTCCGTCGACACACCACAAAACGAGGTATTACTTTGCTTTTTTCTTTATTTGTTGCAAATTAACGGTCAAATAGGACTGAACTCTTAATGGGTTTTGTTGTATTCGTTTTTTAATCCACGAATTTCATTGGATTTTGTTGATTTGAGGGGGAAACCAAGAGTGTTCCCCCCCCCCCCCCCAATATGATTATCCCACATCGAAATTTAGGGCAAAGGTTTTAGATTTGGGGTTCTACATAAAGAACCACATTTCTACCATTTTAGACAGGCCTGAACACCGAATATCATTATCATATTCACAAAAAAATTCAAAATACCTAAGGTTTCTAGAAATTTTGCTGAAGACCTTTATTTTTTTGATTAGTTTAAAGTTTTAAAGGTTTTTCTTTTCTTTGTATGTGGCTGAGTTGGGATTTGAGGAGCAAAGGGTCTCCAAGTTCGTTCTCGATCAAGGCTGTGCATCAAAAAGGTAATTCATTTTCCTTTAGTTATTTTTCTTAGTATTTTTAGGCTGTTTATGTGGTTAGTGGTCATTATGTTCAGTTGATTAGTTTATTTGCCTTGTTATCCTGTTTAGTTTTGATTATGTAAGTTGTTAGTAATATTATGGTGTTTTAGGTTCGAATTAGGTATATATATGCTAAGTGTTGATCCTGTTTGATCATGTGTTCTCATTTGATAAGCCTAGTTACGTCTAAAAGCATTCAATCCCTGCTTATATGCCATTTGTTAGCTTAGATCCTTTTAGTCAATACTCAGTATGTGGAGTAGTCAGCTTAAGCTATGCTTGTTTAAGTGTACTGCTGATATAAATTATGTTGAGAATATGGTACTTGCAGTAGTATCTTTCCTGTTAGATTCCTTTTGTATTTTAAATCCTCTAGTATTAACTGTTACTGTTACTTAATGGTTAATATTAGTGTATACATGTTTATTAACTTACATAGATTGGATTATGAGTTATCATATGTCTAGTTTAAGGTTTGCTTTGCTAAAGTTCAGTTGATTTGATGAATTTGCTATGCCTCTGCTTAGTGTGAGCTTTTAAAACTAAAAGATCTGCTAACTGGTAATGAATGATATGGTCCTGTATGCTTAAGAAATGGGTTTAAAATGAAGAGTTGAGCCACCTAGATTGGGAATGGTATCTCATAAGTGCCCCTCATGAATTTTTAATAAAGAAACTTAGGTTCAGGATGATGAACACATTTTAAGCTTAATATTTGGAAGTGTTAACTTGAAAGTTTGATGGGTATATGCAAGCTATGTTAAATATGGTATAACAATGCAGTCCCTATACTTGAGACATGTTGTCTCATCCCTACGTCTGTAAGTGTTATGTCCCGTATTTTCGTATAACGGGAAATCAAGAAATAAATAAGACTTGTGTGTATTGAGGAAATAATTTGATTCAAGTTGCTATGCTCATGTTGATTATGAAATCATTGATGGCAAGACCTCGGGGAAGGCCGAGGGTAAATTTGGAATTTCGGAAATTAGTTCCGGGAATTTCTAAGCGGGATTTTTAAAGAATTGGACCAAGAAGGTTGGCCCAAGAATTTAGGCCCAAAGAGACCATGGTGGCCGGCCCAAAACATGGCCTAAGATCCATCTTAAGTGGTCATGTGCTTAGCACATGACCCTTTATCCATATATATCCACTTGCCTTTGGAATTATCAAGAAAATAGATCAAAAATCAAAGAACACAAAGAAAAGGGGTTTCGGCCACTAGAGAGAAAAAGAAAGAAAAATATCCAAGCCTTGTTGTTGTTTCAAAAATCTTGAGTTTTACATAGTGGTGAAGTGCTCAAGACGCTCTCCGACGTGATACAAGTAGTTCGGAGAAAGAGCGACGTTTGCGGCAAGTCGGAAACTCAAGAAAAAGGTAAGATTTTTATGTTTTAATGTTATGAAATGGATATGTATGTGTTGGTGATTGAATTAGTGTGAAGATTGTGGGTTGGGGTTGTGTTTGTGCATGACGTGTGTGTGAAAAAAAAGGGGTATGTTGGCCGTGAGTTCCATGTAGTATAAGACGGGGGAGTTTTATCTTGTTTAGTTTGAATAATGCGTTGTTATGACATTTGTATCGTAAATGAATGTTTGGAGAATTGAATTGGTGTTAGAAAATGATTTCGGACGTTATCGGAAAAATGTATACCTTTGGGATATTGGTGTATATCATAGTATATTTATGACACTAAAGACCTTAAATAAGGTTTATGGTTGATGATAATGAATTTGGAATGAAACGACGCAAGTTAGAACGTTCGTCGTAACTTTTGGTGTTTTTGAATGAAAATTGGAAAGTAGTAAACTTTGGGGATGTTCGTATGTGATTTGGAACTTGTATGTAGTGTGTTTGAATAATTGGGAATGAATGAATGAATGGACTAATGTGGAAATAGATTTGGCATGTTGAAGTTGAATCAATAATTTTGCCAACTTATGTATTAAAGTGCAATTTTGAAGTTTATGTAATATGATTGTGGTTTGTATGGCTAATGATGTTTGGGTTGTTGTTGTTGTTGTATTTTGAGCCGAGCTAAGTCTCGGGGGTGTTAGATTTATAGGGGGAGTGCTGCCGAAATTTCGGTAGCCAAATATAGCCCAAAGACTAAAGTGTTGATTCTCATGAATAGTAACTGGTAAAAGTGACCATTTGCAGTTTCTAGACGAAACGGGAATTGCGATTTGAGGAGTGTAAGGCGCCAACCAGGTATGTAAAGCCTACCTCTCATTTTTTTTGGCATGTCCTAGTCCTACTAGGTAAATTTCGGAATCTCGGGAATAACTCTGCTCTCGGAAATCGAGGTTCAAGTTCGAGCACTATTCATTCAGCGCGATTGAAACCTTTTGGTCCCATTTGGGTAAAAGAACGCTCGTACCTCCATAACTTGTGCTGTTGAGTCCGAAACTCTTCGAAACTTTTGTAAATGACTCTATGGAGCCAAAAATCTGCGATTTGTGTCTGCCGCCTCAATTTGTCCCGAGGTGGGTCCGCGAGCCCCGAGGCTCCCCCTTATTCGGCTTGTTTGATTCGTTGGTGTTCGTTATGATCCGCAACCATCTGTTTGTGACTCATGGATGCGTTTGAAACTTCCTATGCCATTAATGCATGTTCTGTACTTTGGGATGATGTGAGAATTCCGGAAAAATGACTTATGAACAGTTTTCTTACGAATTTGACAGTTTGGAACTTCAGAACCTTTATATGCCTACTTTTATCAATTTGATTCCTACTCCGAGCCTTCTGGCGTCAGTATCTACCTATATGTAAACGATATGTTGAGTCCGACAAATTATTTTGATATGCATATGGTTTCTGCACTACTCTGTTCGTGCTGTCTGTTGTGACTTCGTTCGTCGGTACCCGGGCCGACTTTGTGATCGTGCGCACTATAATATATTCGGGAGTTATGATGTGTCACGGTTTCCGAGGCCTCGCCATAGGGCCGGTTACCGTTTATGGAGTTATGATGTGATATGGCATTTGATATGTTCTGATGATATGATGTGTGTGTGATATGATGTGTCTGGAGACTGTACGGAGATTTGAAAACTTCTGGAGTTATGATGTGTTGTGGCACCAGCGTCAGGGGGTGACCACGTTCCTATACCCTATGCATGATTTGATTTGCATTTGTACGTTCGCCTCCCGCGCAGGTTTGCTTTGTTTACAATGTTGGTGTGTTTGTTCTTTCTGACTCTAGCTGTGTTTGTAATTTCTGTACCTTCTGCTTTACATACTCAGTACGTCTCCCGTACTGACCCCCGTTTCTTCGGGGGCTGTGTTTCATGCCCGCAGGTACAGAAGCTCGTTTGGGTGGTCCTCCAGTTTAGGCTACTTATTCTGCTGTGTTGAAGAGCTCCCCTTGATCCGGAGCCTACTTTCGGTACATATCTTTTGGTTGTGTCTGTATTCTGTATATTTGGATGAGTGGGTACGGCGGGGCCCTGTCCCGTCCTATGTTCTTATGTTCCGTTTTGTTTAGAGGCCTGTAGTCAAATTTGTGGGTCGTGGGTCCGGTGTGTTTGCATGTGAGTCCGTTTTACGATCTTGAGCGGCCCGTACGCTACTATGGCCAAGTCGGCCTCTGAGTTTGTATGTGTGCGTATGCATTTGGGGGCGATGTACATTCCGCCACCCCTCTGATGTGTGTGTGTGAAATTTGGCGATGTATATTCCGCCTCCTTTCTGATTTGTAATCTGTCTGATCTGTACGGGCGTCTGCTTAGAATAAGTGTTCGGTAGATGTCTGATTGCGATGTTGAGTTCGAATAGCGTATGCTGAGTTCGGTTGAGTTTGAATTGCGATGGTCTGGGTGTGAGTTCGTTTGGGGTGTCCCTGTAGGGCACCAGTCGCGGCCCACGGGGCTGGGTCGTGACAGTAAGTATGCCACTGATCTGCATGAATGTCAAAAAATGAATGCTTTGTGTGAATTTGTGTTGAAACCTAAAACAACCTTGATTCCTTTAATAAACTTGGTTATTTGCTTCTTTGAATGAGTCACATGAGGATCACTATTTTCCTTTATTGGTTACCTGAATTTAAGTCAATTTGGGACTTAGGCTTGTTAGTTTGGTCACCATAGGCCTCATGTAGAGTCTTTGAAACTGAGTTAATTGCATGGCCATTAATTGTATGCTCTCATATTGCCTTCTACTGAACCTAAAGCTGTTATCTACCTCTGTATATGACTGCTATCTTTAGGATGTCTAATGACCATACCAAATGCATGTCTGTTTTCCAAATCATGCCTCTATGCCCTCTTATGACCATGTAGGAATAGATCACCTAATAGACATGCTTATATGTAGGAAAATATTGAAAAACTAGGCTTATACTTTCCTGTTAGCTTGTCAATTAACTCTGTCAAACACCCATGCTCATAGTTGTTTGGTTTATATAATACTGTATCCCTCTCTTTCCTTTGTAATTTATTGATGCTTGGCTGGGTTGGTTGCCTGTCTCACATGAATAACTTAGATACTTTGTCTGTATGGTTATGTTAAGCTCCACTTGTGTGTCACTATATCCTGTCAATACCTTAATTTGGAACATTTTGTGTATCATCTTAAATTCTGTCTTTAAAATACCCTTGTGTCTTACCTGAATATGTATGCTTGATGATTAGTTAAAACTAGGTTCTTTTTCTTTTCTTTTCTGTAGAGTCTACATAGTTGTTATGTTTGACTATAAGCTGTTCCTATGGGGAGATATACCAAGGTATACTAGGTACATGCAAAAGCTCTATATGCTTATGGCATATACGAACTTGTATATCCAGTATACATGTGGTATATCCTTTGTCATAGTCAGAACTGGGCCTACATGTTCAAAAAGTTTGATGTGGATTCATCTCTTTGTTCCACATTTTATTGGGCTTCCTTTCTCTTTTGTTGTTACTGGTTTGCACTTGGGCTTCCTGCCACCACTGTTTCTTTTAAACTTGGCTTTATTCGATTTTATGTTTTCATAACTTTGATTAGGCCTTCTGTGCCACATAAATTGAATTAATGGAGTACAAATTAATATATATCTACTTGCAAATATGTGTATCTTAGTTGAAACATGTGTTTAAGTTCAAGGTGCCTCTCTAACTGTCATTTTTTTCCTTCCCTCGTCCCGTTGCATGTGAAACTTCGTGGGCCACTTGGACCACTGCCTTTTGCCTGATACCAATTGGGCCTGAGGCCCAATTCTTAATTATTCAATCGAGTCTGATGGAAAATAAGGGAAGCTAATATGTTGAAGGCCAACCTATGGGCGAAAATAGTAACTGGTGGGCTTAGGTAGGCCCACCAGCCTAAATTTTCCTCTTTTGTATATATATATATATATATATATGTACTTGTAAAACAACTTGTAGAATATTGAAACCCCTTATGAATTTTAGAACGTAGGGAAAACGCTAGTATTATTAGGAATGTCGCCCAAAATAATTTTCAAACTTGGCTAATCCTAATTCTAGCATGAAATTGGTACTCAAATGATTTTCTTAAATATAAATTTGGTTCAAGTATTTTGGTTAATGCTAAATGATTCTTAAAATACTAATTAATAATTTTGGCGCTTTCGCCTCCAGTAATGAACCTTGGGCATTAAGCCCACATCAGAAACCGTTTTTTTTTGTTTGTTGTCAAAATATTTCAACTGTTTTGCCTCCTGGGCCTGGAAACCAATTGGAATGAAATAAAACGGATTTGATGTCATTATGGGTATAAAACAATTTGGACCAAATCATTTTCTAAAAAATGGGTCCAAATCCAAGGTTAATTGTATAAACCTTTGGACAGCTTTTTCAGAAGGAAAAAAAAAAACAAGTACTTTAGGGCCAAAAGCCCAAACTTGAAGGGAGTAAATTAAAGGGAAATCCACTTGGACCAAGTTTGAGGAAGATGGACTCTGGACTGAATTACGGATTGACTTAATATGGGCTTCAAATAAATAATTTGGACTTTAACAAAAATCCCTATTATATTTATATATATATATATATATATATATATATATATATATATATATATATATATATATATATATATATATATATATATATATATATATAAATAAATCGGGGATATACTCCATATTTCCTATATACGTATAATAAAACCCATAAGTACTAAACCCATTTCATTAGGACTAAAATAGTAGCGACTCTACTCAGAAGAAATTCTGGGTGCGTCTTAGTCCAGAAATGAAGCGAGTTGAATACTTATGTGGATTTTTAAACTCCAAAAACCCCTTTTCTAATTGGATTTTTTGCCAATTTATTTTCTTGAGTTTATGATACAAATGAATGACGTTTTGCGGAAAACTAAACACTTCTTAAGTAAAGAATACATTAATCACACATTGAAGCTCGTAGGTCAACTGTATTCTACGGATCATTAATACTAGGGTGCGTAAAACCTTCCCTAGGGGATCACCAGAACCCTTACCTCGAACTTTGGTACTGAAAGATTTCTCTCTTGCTTGAAGAATTTTTTACCCGCTTTTCCTAGTTTTCCTTCAAATAAATTAGGTGGCGACTCTAAAATACATAAAATTCAATTAGAGCACCAACAATCTCCTAATAGCTTTTATGCGCCTGCGTAAAAGTGAACCGTAACAGATGGCGACTCCGATGGGGAATTTCTTGGTTCTAACCATAAGGGTTTCAATATAATGTGATTTTAACTGTATTATTTTCTTATGTGTTTAAAATTCCGCAATTTTCGAACTGTTATGCATTCATATTATAAACTTCGCCACTCCTTGCAAAAAGCATGGTTTCAAAGGGGACACGCGGGATCGCGGTCTAGCCTTCACTAAAAACCCGAAACACCCTTTCTTTGGAATGCGTTGAACGTTAAGTTGGTGTGCGGTCACCCAACGACCTACAATGGTTCACCTCGAGTAGTCCGCTCGGGTCCAAGGTCAATTCGAAAATCCCACTCTTGCATATGCCTAGGTTAGAGCTAAGCCAAATCTAAATATGAAGTAGATCGGGTGGTTTGGATATTTTAGACGTATCCAAACCCGATAGGAAGACTACCAAGCTTTGTCACGCCCCGAACCATAGCCTGGGCGAAACACGGAACTCGGTACCTGTCACGACCCAACTAGGGGCCGTGACGAGTACCCGATACTTGTACCGAGCACCCCCTAACTCGTATCTCATTCTTATTACTAAGTGGGCCAGATTGGTAATACCGTTGTTTCTTTAATTATTCCTATCATTAATAGCATAACCATAATCAGGTGTTAATAAAATCTGCTAGCATGTTATACAATCCCAAAACGAACAAAAGTACAAAGCATCTGACTGTACATATCTGTCTACGAGCCTCTAAACATAGCACACATATCTCTACAAGATGGGTCGGGTTCTGCCGTGCCCGAATATATACACAAAAGTAGTACCAATAGACTGAAGCTCCGGATCAACTGGAGCACTCTCAATGAACAGCTGGTGGAGCTCCTAGGGATTAAATTCGTCTATCTGCTGACCTGCGCGACATGAAACGCAGCGTCCACAAGAAGGGATGTCAGTACGAGTAATGTACCGAGTATGTAAGGCATGGAAAATAATACAAACAGAAACATAAAGTATGAATAACGATATCATGGAATCATAGGACATGTAATGATATAAGAAAGTAACCTGTACATAGGAATCCCCTTTCAGGCCGGATACCATGCATGCTTGTCTTTCCCTTATATATAAAAAAAAACATTTCTTTTTCATAGTCATAGAAAATAGAGTTTATGCCATATCATGTCTCTTCTTTTTCATATCGTATCGTATCATATCATGCCGTATCGTATCATGTCGTATCATATCATGTCATATCAATTCATATCATATTATATCAAGTCATATCATATCATGTCATAGCATAGCATGTTATATCATAGCACCGAACAATGTCGGCTCGCCCACATAGCGCCGAAATACGTCGGCTCGCCCATATATCCCGCGTCCGGGCATCCCGTGTCCGGGATGATAACGCCAGCTGACCAGGTGTCAATGAAACATATGTCCCTCCCCCAATGTACATATACATATCATATACATATATCATATAAGCATGCAGGGGAGCCCAAGGAAGATCGTGTGTCCATCGGAGTGACGTAAGGTCGGTAACCTCCGATTACATTATGGGACAATCACCATGACTTTGTCTCACCTTGAAGGGACTAGCATTATAAGGCGAGACTATCAATAAGGAATAACTTTAAGAGAAAACGTAGAATAAGATCACGAGCCTCATAGAACATTCATTCATATACTTTAGAGTCTTTTAGAAAGATAGAGTCGTAACCAAGAAATAGAATAAACATTCAAGAACTAGTTTGACACTTTCATACTCATTTTGAATCCTTAACTTAAGACTCTTGGTCATGGAATCACTCTTGTCATACTCATCATAGACATATTCTCTTTCTTAGCATCATCGTTATCATTGTCATCATAGACATATTTCCATTAGAATAGTTACAGTACTTATCGTTTGATAAACGGAACAAGGATCAAAAGTTTCCTTTGGGTTCTACTCCAAAACAAGTCAAACGGAACAATAAGGAAAATCCGGGAACAATGGGCCCACCTCGGATCAAACGAGGCGGCGTACACAATTTACGTACATTACATTTCATGACGTCACTTGTGAGAGTTTTAAGGTAGTCGGGTCTCATTTGTACAAGTTCTAGATATTTAGGCAACTCTCCCAACTATTCATGAATATCTAATTCAATTCTACTGAATGAAAAAGGGGAAACTTTAGGCGCGGATTTCGGAGAGTAGTGTTGTTCCCGAGGCTCGTATCCAACCTAGTATGCCTAAGACATGCCAAAGAAGAAAGAGTAAAGCCTTACATACCTTTTTCCGCTACTTGAGCTACTCCAAATTCAAGTTGCCAATCCGTCAAAATCTACAATTTGGTCACATTTACCAAACATTGATTAGAGCATTTAGAAGTTTAATCTTAAGCTAACACTTGTCTACCGAAATTTCGGCAGCACTTCCCCTGTAAATACACCATCCCCAAAATTCAACTTAGCCAATTCTTAATCAACAACAATCCGGGAATTTAACCCGGCCAACTATCAACATAATGTTAACAACCATACTAAAAATTTCAATAATCAACCCAAGATACATTCTAACACTTCAATTAACATACTACTTCCTTCAAGACATTCCAACTCCAATAAAAACAATAGCAACCTTATAATTTATATTCCAACAACACCATACTAATATCATTGTCTTCCATACATGTAAGAACATTGTATTCAATTAACATACTCTCTAAAACAAGTCTCCAACTACAACAACTTCACTAAGCTCATCCAATTTTCATTATCAACATAGCATCCACAACAACAACAACCAAATATTAGATAAAATAGTTAAATCATCATTCCTACACACACCCATAGGTACACGGCCACAACATGGTTTTTCTCTTCCATGAGTTTCATCCACTTTTACATGCTACAACACACAAAATCATCCATAACATATAAGAAAGGATTAAACCTTACCTTTTTCTTCAATTCTTCACTTAGCTAGAAATTTCAACTTGCATGAATATGGATTTTTCTTGCTCCAAAGACCACTCCACCTTGCTAGGAACCCTTGAATTGGTAGGAAATGATTTTTGAAGAAATTTTTGTAAATTTTCTTGGCAATTTTTGCACTTGGCCGAATGGCCTTGTAGAAGTTTCCTCTCTCCCTTTTTTTTCCAAGTCTTGAATTCTCTAGAAAGTTATGGAATTAAGATGACTATTAAGTCATCTTTTAAACTCACCATTTAATTCCATATGGGCTTGGCCCATCAAGAAGGGGTTGGACGGCCAACATGGCCCAATTCAACACAAGCCCATTTTTTTTTGTTTTATTTTGCACTTCATAATAAAAATTTTCCAAATTCCAAATTTACCCTTCGTCTTTCTCCATATATTTCCACGAGTCATATTGCGAATTTTTCCCTTTATACCCTTGACCTTTTTTAATATTCTCACTTCAAAATTTTCATAAACAACTTATGCACCCAACAAGATCAAAATTATAGTCTTGCTCTTAACCTCCTGCCATTATCTTAAATTATCCAAATGCACAAAAAATGTGGGATATAACAGTACCTTACTGCATGTGACCGAGCGAGCCACATGGCTTGCTGAATTATCATGCGGCATAAATTAGCGGAATTTAATGTAAGCATGATGGACTTTAGTAAAGCATGAGAAGTTATGACATATAATAAAATACTTGTTCAAATTATAAATGCGGAAATATCATAAATTGGGCCAAGGATGGCTACATAACTCTTATTAATCGACATAACTGACTGACTAGTTTATGAAACCTCTAACATGAGTCTGAACATGGAAAACATACTTGCTGGGACAAGGCCCCCAACATTCCTTTAAATGCATAACTAATAAAAGACGGACAATGTCTAAACCCCAAAGGAGATGGGGCTTAACAATAAAGCTAATATGAGCAGATCCTAATGAGCAGATGCGTCGTCTGGTAAATCCGTACCTGCATCGTGAAATGCGGGCCCTCGGTCGATAAAAGGGGATGTTGGCATAATGAATGTACTGGTATGTAAATCAACTGAATGAAATAACATGGGACATGAATAGCATGATAAGAGGTGAAACGGAAACCTGGACATGAACATTAATATATATATATATATATATATATTCATGTCCAGGTTATATACATATATATATAGATATGTATATATAACATGAGAAAAACGTTATAAGTGGGGAGAGCAATAAATATAACCGACAACATGGTCTGGTACATGCGTCCTGCCAGCAGAACACTCACACCTTGCTAGGGATATGAGATTTAATTATAACATGAAAAGGATCCAATCATTATGAGAAATCATCCTAAACATAGGCAGAGCTATCCTCATCCTACGGTGGCTAACGTAGTTTCAGGCTGCTTGAAGCCTTTTCGGTAATCTATGCAACTCCTAAAAGCATGAACATGATATAGTTGGCTAAGAAACCCATGGATTTCATGAAAGCATGACTTGTATTTAACATGAATGTATCTTGTATCATGGCATGAAAATAATCATAATGTAATTCTATGAAAACTGGTAGACATGTAGGATATTCATGAAATAAGCATTTTATTTAAAAACTTGCTTGTAAGAACCTAAGGATTGCAAAGTATGGGTTTTCATGGATTACAGACAGATTCTCAATAATCATAATGAAATATCAAGAACTCAATAATGGATTAATAATAATAATTCAGCACATAGTATAACATAGTACATGGACCTAGGGTTATCATGAACATGACTAAAACCCTAGTTTTTAGAGAACTTTCGTATAGTCATGGAAGAATGTGACGTGGGGAAGAACAAAGATGTTCCCACACGTAGATAGTAACCCTACATACCTGGTAACACTCCAAACTTGAAATAAAATTATGAACTTTGAAGAAGAATCCCAAAGCTTGAGTCTTGAATCCCTTTAATTGGGTTTTCTTGAAAACCCTAGGTTAAGAATAATGAATTCTTGCTTAATGATCATGAATGTACGTTGGAATTGACTTGGAATGCATCGAATAGGCTTACCTTAAAGTATCTTGAAGGTTGGGAGAGAAGAGCTTCGTCCTTAGGGCTTGAGAGACTTCTTTAGGGTTCTTTTCCTAAAAACAAATTGGTTTAAAACGAAGTGGGAATGAATATAACGAAGTTAGGCTTTTAAAAAGTCATGTTCGGTGCACGACCACGCAGCTGGAGGCCCACTTCGCATAGGTGATCACGCAACGAAGGTAGTAACACTGCCTCTGGTGCGCGATCACGTAGCTGAAGGGCACTTCGCGCAGACTGCGTAGCATCCAGTAAAATGGGCATAACTTCTAACAAAGAGCTCCGTTTGAGCTCCATAATACGTTGGAACTCTATTTTAATGACCTAAAACTTTCATATTTTGAGTTTTCTCAAATTCGTATCGCAAATACCTGAAAATAGGGCATAAGTACAGACAGTCTCAGACATAGACAGATTTAGAAGGCCTTAAGAACTTGCGATAGGAAGAATACCCCGTGTCAAGTACGGTCTATGCCCCGAAAAACACCGCATCCATATTATGTGCTATTTGGAAACATGTAATGGGCCTATGAATGGAACCATTGCCTGGTGGGGGGAGGGGGGGGGGTAGTTAACCTTAACTTCTATTTTGTAAATGTCAATCAACTTGAATTTTGACATGGTTTTAACTACACCAGAGTTGCAGCGTATTCTGTGGCGCCAAATGTCCCCGGATGAGAAAAAAGGGATTTCCTATCATTTAGGAAATCTGACATCCATTATGACTATGATGGGTTGCAAGGAATTAATAGAAGTAATTACCGGGTTTTAGGACAGAGATAGGATGGTTTTTCGATTTGGGGACGACGTCGAGATGACGCCTACCTTAGAGGAGTTCAGGGACGTGTTGACTAGCGTAGCCTCGGGATTAAAAAGAAGAAAGAAACCCGACCAAAATGCCTTAATCCCAGAAAAACTCACGTACTCCCAAATTTGCAAAATGCTTTCCTTAGACTACGCCAATTGGGTCCATGGTCCAACTACACCCTTTAGAGAGTTATACAAAAGGTTTGGAAGCCCAAGTAGATTTGTGGAACATCCTGGGGAGTTCAAGACTCATGTCGAATGGACGACCACCAGACCTTTAGCTTTCGCCATTTGCTTTCTGGGAACCTTGGTTTTTCCCAAAGATTGGTCATTAGCCATAGACACCGAGTCATTTCAGTCACCTATGCCATCTTCTACGGCATAACCCAATAAGAAGAAACTAAATACTTTGAACTAACCCCAATCATCGTAGCCAACTTGTACCGAGCCTTGAGCCTCTGTTGAAATCATTACAAATACTTCCAAGGTTGTAACTTACTCCTACAATGGTGGATCCTTAAGCATATGATCAAAACTTGGGGTGAACAACACCTAAGTAAGCCAGCCGAAAGGGATGGCCTCCTGGATTTTTGTCCGAGCTTCGGGTAGCAAAACAAATGAAGTTGGACATTCACCTTTTATGGGTTGAAAGAAGAAAGCGTTCTATGGATGTTCCACGACTTCGTGTCCTATAAAGTTGTGGTTAAGGGTTGAAAGTTTCCATTCTTACTGCTTATGGGAATCCGAGAGATTCGCCCTTATATGCCTGCTAGGGTCTTGAGACAATTTGGGAGGATTCAAATCGTACCCTAGGTTGGAGGCATGGGAGATTTTATCATTAACTATGACATCGATAGACCACCGAGGGCTTTGGATTGCATACGAGAATGGAAGGGTCATATGATTTGGGGTCCTGATACCTTAGTCGAAGATAGGTTTCGTCTAGGTTGTGTTGTTGAGTATAAAGATTTGTTGAGAGCCGACTTACAAGGTGCACTTCCTCCTAGACCTATCCTCTACAGTTTTGTGCAAGATAAGGATTCACAAGCCGATAATCTAGCCCGTTTGGTTTAGAGAAGAGCTGACGACAGAGATGCCAAGTATTTGGAGAAGATTGAGCATGACACAGCCGTCATAGAGAGTCTGAGACATGAGTTGGAGCTTACTAATGACTGTTTGGTTGAGCTCGATGATCGAATGAAGAAGACTTTAGATAACGTTGCTCCACTGAATTTCATACAAAAAGGATTTCTGATGGAAGCCACTTTGACATCGGCCCATCTTCATATCCAGACCACCCTTCGAAAGGTGAAGAAGGCCAAGACCGATCGAGATCGAGCTTCATCATCCACCACCAGAGGACGCTTTTGCTGATTTACTTTATGCACTGTCTTTACTTTATCTTTTATACCCCATTGGGGAAGAATATTATTATTAATGACTATGGCGAATTGGTTTGATTCAAATGGCACATTATGTTTCAAACGATTACTATGTCTAGGAATGCGAGTAGTGTAGTTTTATAAACTGATTTATGTGACTTACTTGCTTTCATATGTTGCACTTAAATGCTTAATTGATCTTAAGTACCGTCCAACCCCCCCAAAGAAAAATAATGAAGAAAATATACCTATACTAAGTCTAGCAACCTTCTCAGAATCTGAAGATGAACACCAAGAACGTACCAGAGGTGGAAGCTATGAGAAAGAATGAGGTCTCTTTTCGCCGACAGATTCAGGACCTCGAAAAGAAAATTCGAGCAGTCAAGGCCAAGATCAAAGAGGCTGATGAGTTGATGGATTCGGCAAAAAGTCTGCCCAAGGAATTAACTGAAACTTAAGGAGATAATATCCTGGACAAGGGAAAAGAAGTCCTTCCCGAATACATCCCGATAATGGAGGAAGTCGAGGAGGAAGAAATAGAATCGAACCCGCAAGAGCCTACTTGACCATCAAGGGAGGCTCCCTTCACTGCGCTATTGAGCCCAAAATGAGAAGGGAATTCTGTTGCGCCATCGAGTCCTAGGGGATAACCCGAGGTACAGATAGAGTATGTTTGACCAACTTCGCCCGAATGGTGGGCTATTGCGCTTAAGGCGTTGGATTGTCCCTACTGCGTCTCACCTAAGAACGTAACAAGCGAGAAAGTGATGATCAAGTTTCAAAGGAGAGGGCTAGTCAGTATCAGCTTTGACAGGTTGCCACCGTGTGCTCCGGTGTTCCTCCAAAAGAGATGCTTTTTTCACCAGGATCAAGCAGGGTACATATCACGACTCAACCAGAGGGCCATGACGGGCACCCGGTGCTAACCCACCCGAGCACCTCTTGACGCACTCTCATATTCACATCTAGGTGAGCCACATGGCTTACTCATAATTTACATACATCAATAGTGCTAATCTCGTTGGGCAACAACGCATTTATATCATCATCAATAACAATGCCCATATCCATATACACAAGCCGACGAGGCTATCAAAATGATATACAAAATGTGAGCCGACAAGGCTACAAGACATCTAACCATACACAACTGTCTACGAGCCTCTAAGAAGGGTTTGTATCATCATATAGACGGGACAGGACCCCGCCATGCCCATATGTATGTACATAGAAGAATAATACCCAAAAGTTGTAGCTTCAGAAGAAATGGAGCTCCTCTATGTAGTCCCTGAAAAGAAATCTATGGATCAAGCCTGTCTCCCTGTCCACCTGCGGGCATGATGCAGCGTCCACAAACAAATTGACGTCAGTACGAATAAATTATTGAGTATGTAAAGCATGATCAACATCATAGTAGAAGCATAATAGACAACACCAAAATTAACATAAGATGGGAGAATCAGGAGGTAATAGAGTCATTTATACCTCTAGTGGCCTTCATGATATCTACTTACTTGTCTTTCATAGGACCTTCCATTTCTAGTGCTTACTCATATATATATATATATATATATATATATATATATATATATATATATATATATATATATATATATATATATATATATATATTCATATTTATACTCATATCCATATCATATACATATCATACCCGACCATGAAGGTTCGGTGGTTCACATACTCGGCCATAACAAGGCTCGGTGAATATACATACCTGGCCCTACCAAGGCTCAGTGTTGTCCGTACCCAACTGCAGCGGTGTGAGCGCAATAGGTATCATACCCGACCATATAAGCTCGGTGTTACATAATAGTCATACATACTTAGACACGTATACATAAGAGCCCATAAGTATCATCAACATCATTACCATCATCGTTTTCGTTACGTCTATCCTTGGAGGATCAACTATTATATAAGGGATGCAATGGAATCATGAAAGCATCGGGGATCATGAGCTTTAGTAACTTTAGAGATAGAATCATTTCGAGAACATTATGGAACTCATGAAAGGATATATATATATATATATATATATATATATATATATATATATATATAGGAAGGGAACTATGCCTTAATGAAAGAAGGGTTGGCCTTACATACCTCTTTGTCTTCTTAGCTATTTAACGTTCAACGTCGAAGCTTGAATAATCTACATTTAGAAGGATTCATACCATAGTTAAGCCTTAGTGATACTCTTAAACCTAAACTAGAATAATTCATGATTTAACGAAAATTGGGCAGAATTTCCCCTATTCCATCGACTTCCACTATACTGCAATACAACTCCCAAACATCCACAATATCATAACCAAGCAATCACATTCCATTAAACCTCCAAAATCTATCCTTGTGTTCAACTTATACTAACAACCTCACACCCATTTTAGCACATTTTCATACAATGCATCCTTATAACTATTACTACCTTCCATAACAAGATTATATTCATATAATATTAAGAATCATGACTCAAGATAGCTTACTACTCAAAAACATCATAAAACCCACATTTAGACTTCATTCTTCTACCCAAATTTTGCTACAACCAAGCATTCTCAATAACATGAAATAAGCATGGAATATAATCTTTTTATCCCATATGAACAAGCTTTGGAGCAGCTATCAACTTGTGGAAAAACCCTAGCTACAATGCCCAAGTATTTCTTGAAATCCACCAACCCTGGGAAGCTTTCTAACACATGAACACTTGGTTCTTGCTATTTGATCTTTGTAATCTCTTGGGTTTGAGTAAAATATGTTTGGAGAAGGGTTTTGGAGCTTTAGAGAGTTTGGAAGAAATGTGGGAAATGAAAAATGAGCAAGGGTCGTCCCTCCTTATAAAATAAAAAATCTGACCCGACCCGATTATACGGCCTATTATACGGGCCGTATAATTTATACGGTCTGTATAATTGGACCGTATAATCCCACCAGAGATCACCCCTCTCTGGATGAAACCTATAGACCATTATACGGGCCATATAATTTATACGGTCCGTACAACTGGAAAATTCCAATTTTCATTCTCGTCGACTCGTTTGACTTCCAATCCTAGTGGAACCTTCTTGGAACTTATATGTCACTTCATTAACCATACAATAGGCCCTATAGCATCCCCTCAAGATATTACTAAATAAATATTAGCTCAATTACAGTGGAAACCTTCCGAACACGATTTACATTTCAATTCCTTCAACAAACTAAACTTCGTATATTCGTATGACTCGAAATCTTATAGCATGCACCTTAAGCTATCTAACAGTTCCCTTAATCTCATAAGGATTTCATAATAATTCTAAGCTCACACTAGCCTATCCACAAGGCAACACATTCGGAAATTCCGTGGTGTAACATTCTCCCCCCTTTAGGAACATTCGTCCTCGAATGTTAGGTTCGTGGGGATTCTACAAAATATTTGCCAGAGTTTCCCCTATAATATGGCACTACCATCCTACAATAGCAACCCAAAATACGTCGCCTCACAAGGCTACAACAACATCAATGACCATGGCCACACACGACCAGGAAATCATTAAGGAAAACACTACATACCTGAGGATAATGGCGTCTTTGCTTGAGTCTCCTCTGAAGGTGAAAATAAATGCGGGTACCTGAATTTCATGTCTTCTTTGGCTTTCCAAGTCATTTCCTCCCAATTATTATTCTTCCATAAAACTTTAACTGAAGCTACCTCTTTGGTTCTAAGCTTCCGTACTTGCCTATCTAAAATGGCAATGGGGACTTCTTCATAAGATAATTGTTTAGTAACTTGGACATCATCTATTGGTACAATTCTAGAAGGTTCTCCGATGCAATTGCGAAGCATCGATACATGGAAAACTGGGTAAACTGACTCCAAATCAGGAGGTAGATCTAATTCGTAAGCCACTTTGCCTACCTTGCGTATAATCTCATAAGGTCCAATGTACCGGGGGCTAAGCTTTCCCTTCTTGCCAAATCTCACGACGCCCTTCATTGGCGACACCTTCAAAAATACCCAATCTTTCACTTGGAACTCTTAGTCTCTTCGACGATTATCTGCATAGGACTTCTGATGACTCTGAGCTGTTAATAATCGATCATGTATGAGCTCAACTTTCTCGATAGCTTGCTGGACCAAGTTTGGCCCTATCAATTTGGTTTCTCCTACTTCGAACCACCCAATTAGGGATCTACACTTTCGCAGATATAAAGCCTCATACGGAGCCATTTGGATGCTAGAATGATAGCTATTGTTATAAGCAAATTCAATAAGTGGTAAGTGATCATCCCAACTACCTCCAAAATCTAATATGCATTCCCGTAGCATATCCTTAAGGGTTTGAATGGTACGTTCAGCTTGTCCATCAGTCTGTGGGTGAAATGCCGTGCTAAGGCTCACCTGAGTCCCCAAACCTTCTTGGAAAGATTTTCCAAAAATTGGCTGTAAACTGAGTCCCTCTATCGGAGATAATAGACACGAGAACACCGTGAAGTTGCACTATCTCTTTAACATAAAGTTTGCATAATCTTCTGCTATACATGTAGTTCTGACCGGTAAGAAATGAGCTGAATTTGTGAGTTTATCCACAATCACCCATATAGAATCATACTTATGTCGAGAACGGGGTAAGCCTGTAATGAATTCCATGTTAATCACTTCCCATTTGCATGTTTGGATTTCTATAGCTTGCAACAATCCGCCCGGCTTTTGATGCTCAATTTTCACTTGCTGAAAGTTGGGACATTGAGCTACAAATTCCGCTATATCTTTCTTCATCCCATTCCACCAATATATAGATTTTAGATCATGATACATTTTCGTTGCTCCGGGATAAACGGAATAACGGGAACAATGGGCTTCTCTCAATATCCGGTGGCGTAATCCTGCAATATCAGGAACACATAACCTGCCTCGGCATCGGAGAACTCCGTCTCCAGAAATCTCAAATGATGACTTCTCCTTCTGAGGGAGTGCATTTCTGTAATCAATTAGCATGGGATCCTCATACTGGCGCTCTTTCACTTCAACGACTAGTGATGAGACCGCTGAATTCTGAATCAAAGCTCCCATACTACTTGAGTTTACTACTTGAATTCCTAGGCTAGCCAACTGTTGGAGTTCACGAGCTATCTATCTTTTCTCTGGCCGCACATCACATAAACTTCCCATGGACCTACGGCTAAGAGCATCAGCCACCATATTTGCCTTCCCGGGATGATATAGGATGTCAACATCATAATCCTTCAACAACTCCAACCATCGCCGTTGCCGTAAATTCAGTTCTTTCTGCTTGACGATATACTGAAGGCTCTTATGATCTGTATAAATATCAACGTGGACGCCATATAAATAATGTCTCCACATCTTCAATGCATGAATCACTGCAGCCAATTCAAGATCATGGGTCGGGTAATTCTTCTCGTGTTTCCTCAACTGCCTTGAAGCATATGCAATCACCTTACCGTGTTGCATAAACACACAACCTAGCCCAATGCCTGAAGCATCACAGTAGACTCATAACCTTCCGATCCCTCTAGAAGTGTCAGGACTGGAGCAGAAGTTAATCTATCCTTTAACTCTTGGAAACTGTGTTCACAAGCATCTGTCCATTGAAATTTACCTAATTTCTGTGTTAACTTCGCGAGTGGTGTAGAAATAGAAGAAAAGCCTTCTACAAATCTCCTGTAATAACCTGCTAAGCCCAGAAAACTATGAACTTCCATAGGGGTTGTGGGCCTTGGCCAAGTTTTCACGGCCTCAATCTTTTGGGTATCTACCCGAATACCATCGGCTTAAATAATATGCCCCACAAAAGGTCACTGAGTCCAACAAAACTCACACTTAGAAAATTTGGCAAATAACTCTCGAGTTTGAAGAACTCTAAGAACAGTACGCAAATGGTCCGCATGTTCTGCCTCGGACCTAGAATACACCAAGATATCGTCAATGAATACAATCACAAATAAATCTAGGAAGGGCCTGAACACATTGTTCATCAAATCCATAAATACTGCCGGTGCATTAGTTAGCCAAATGACATTACCCGGAATTCAAAATGGCCGTATCTTGTTCTGAAGACTATCTTAGGAATATCTTTCTCCCTAACTCGCACTTGATGATATCCAGATCTCAAATCTATCTTTGAAAACCATTTGGCGCCTTGTAATTGATCAAAGAAGTCATCGATCCTCGGAAGGGGATATCTATTCTTGATCGTCACTTTATTCAGTTGCCGATAGTTAATGCACATTCGCAAGGAGCCATCTTTCTTTCGGACAAACAACACGGGTGCTCCCCACGGGGAAGAACTAGGCCTAAAAAAAGCCTTTCTCAAGCAAGTCTTTGAATTGCTCCTTCAACTCTTTCAACTCTGCGGAAGCCATTCTGTAAGAACAAATTGATATGGGATTTGTATCTGGTAGCACATCTATAGCGAAATCAATCTCCGGTTCTGGAGGGAGGCCTGGAAGCTCTTCCGGGAATGCATCCGGAAACGCATTCACCACGGGGACAGATTGAAGAGTTGGCGATTAAGCTTCTACATCTTGAACCCAAACTAGATGGTAAATACAACCTTTTGTGATCATTTTCCTTGCCTTTAGATAGGAAATAAACTTACCTTTTGGGGACGCAGTATTTCCTTTCCATTCTAAAACGGTTTCTCCCGAAAACTGGAAGCGAACAATTTTCATTCTACAATCAACATTGGCATAGCAAGAGGCCAACCAATCCATGCCCATGATAACATCAAAGTCCACCATTTTTAACTCATGTAAATCAACCATAGTACGATTGTCACATATCACAACTAAATTTCTATATACTCGACTAGCTATTACCGGTTCACCAACGGGTGTAGATACCTCAAAAGGCTTGACTGACTTCGGTTTGACCCCAAACCGTCCCGCAATATATGGAGTAACATATGACAATGTGGAGCCCGGATCTATCAAAGCATATACATCATGAGAAAATACCGATAATATAACTGTGAAAACATCAGGGGAAGACTCAAGATCCTGTCATCCTGCCAAAGCATAAATACAGTGTTGAGGACCGCTAGAACTGGGAACTCTCCCTCTACCTCTACCATGGATGACTGGCGCATATGAACTTGGCCCCATAGGGCGTATAGATGATGAAGACCCAGCTGCTGACCCTGAAGGCTAAACTCTACTCCTGCCACCAACCGAAGGGCAATCAAGCATGATATGTCCTGGCCGACCGCATGCATAGCAAACCTCTGATCCTAGTCGACACTGGCCCCAATGTAACTTCCTGCACTGGGAGCATCGTGGCACGGGTGGCCTTGCCTGACCCGAATCACCCCTGAACTAAGAACCTGAAGTCCTGAAACTCTGACTCGGTCCAGAATAAATAGATCTGTCAAATCTCTAGCCTGTAAACCGTGGAGGCGCACTAGCCATAGAATGGCCTGAATGCCTAGAAAACTATTGTCTTTGCCCGCCTCTAAACTCACTCGTCGGACCTGAAGATCTAGCCCTCTTGCTATACCCTATATCATGCTCATGTTCACTTATTTGTTGTTGTTAGCTTTCTTCCAAATTCTGGGCATGGGCTTGAATGCGTGAAATATCCATATTGTCCTGAAGGAACGCAGTCAAGTATCTATCCATCAAGTGTGGCACTGGGCCTCTCACAAATTGGTGCACTCGGTCACCCATATCCGCTACCATTGCCGAAGCATACCTAGCCAAAGAATTGTCGGAGACTATACTCTAAGGCACTTATACTTCCTTGCCTAAGATTCAAGAATTTATCGGCTCTAGCTCGCCGAACTTCTAGAGGCAAGTAATGTCGGAGGAAGGCATCCACAAATTCTTGCCATACTGGGGGAGGTGTATTAACTCCCGTGAAGCAATCCAAATGGTATACGAATGAACCTCGATATCCCGGAGTCTATAGGACGCTAACTCCACCGATTCAACGTCTGAAGCATGCATTAACCGGAGTGTCCTCAACATCTCATCCGGCTTTGACCCAAAGAATTCTGGAGGGTTCAAGCTAATAAAATCACGGGCCCTTGCACTAACAGCCCTATCACCTTGCCCTGCACCTTGCCGCTGAGTCTGGGCGGCAACCAACTGAGTAAGTAAATGAATGGCCTCTTTTACATCTTGGTCCGAAGCATCCGGTGGAAGAGCTGGAGGTGTTGGAGCCGGGGCTGAGGCACCCTCGTATTCCTCAGAAATAGGCACTGAGTGGGAGGACAGAGATTGAGCCGCATTCTGGGACTCACCCTTCTCTACAACCGTTGGCGGTACTCTTTCAGCCCGTTTTTCTGCCACTGTTGTCACGACCCAGCTAGGGGACGCGACGGGTACCCGGGGCTAACCACCGAGCACCGCTCGCTCTATGACTTATTCTACTAATTTAATGCTCTTTTAATCAATTTATATTCAAATCATAAAGAAATCATCTTTCGCTTGAAACATAAATGCTTTCATAAACATAAGCTATCAAAATAATATGCACGTATATGTATATAACTTTGGGAGACCCCATAACCCACACTACGTATCTACGAACCTCTACTGGAGAACTAGACATATACAAATATATACAAAATCATAGCCCGACTGGCACCTCCGAAATAGTGGAGTGCTCCTGTAAATCTGCTGATAGCTCCTATAGGTCTGCGCCGCCTCTCTGTCTACCTGTGGGCATGAACACAGCGTCCAAAGAAAACGGACGTCAGTACGAATATTGTACTGAGTATGTAAGGCATAACAATGGAAATACATCAATGAGATAAAGGAAACATCAATAAGGATCAACTGTATGTGACTGTCTCGTATAGAAGAAATAGCACATGCTGACTTACTTCATATCCATCATCATATCATATATTGCTGCGGAACGTGCAGCCCGATCCATGTATCATATATATATATATATATATATATCTGTTAGTGCCGAGGAACGTACGGCCCGATCCATAAATAATATAGTATGTTAGTGCCGAGGAACGTACGACCCGATCCATCACCCATATACCCCGCGTCCGGGATGAAATCATGATACGCCAGCTGTACAGGTGGCTATGCGTCTATAGCGCCTCACCTTTCCCCACTTCCCCTGAAAACATTTTCATATCATATATATCTATATACATACATAATATACGCAGCATGCATGAGGGCCCAAGGAGAGTTGTGTTCCTATCGGAGTGACGTAAGGTCGAACACCTCCGATTATATTATGGATTAATCATGATCGTCATGTCTCACCTTGAAAGTACAATCATCATAAGGCGAGACTATCAACGAAATCTAATATAAAAAGAACAGAAAGTAGGGTCACCATCTTGTAAGAAGTCACTTCGTATACTTTTGGAAATCTTAAGGGAAGTATAGTCGTCATCCATGAATAAAATTTAGAAATCAAGAAATAGCTCGATATTCTTATATCGTTATTGAAAACATAAACTTGGAACCTTTATACCCGGAATCATCATCATCATAATCAAATAGGAAAAATATTCTCGTCTTGACATCATATTCGTCATTGCAAAAGTGTGTCCATCATTATGATCATAAAATCTTACGAAATCATAAACCTTCGTTTTGGAAAGACACAAACATTTTGGAAAACATTCACGGGTTATCAAGAGAGGAATCATAAACGTTTAGCTTTGGAAAATGAGGAAGCTATGGAAGCATTCATTAAGTCGTAACATTGGAGTCATACCTTTGAAGGAAAGGGACAAGCCTTAACATACCTTGTTTGCTTAGCTAAATATCGTTCACTTGCTCTTCTTCAATATCGCGTCGTTACCTTCATAAGGGAATTCGAATTATCATTAGTTGATGGACTATAAGAACGCGTCGCTATTTCTAAAGAAAATTGGGCGGCACTTCCTTTGTTTATGCTACTTTTCCCATGTTCTATATCAACATCCAACATTCACCACAATATCACAATCAACAAACATCATTTACATACCCTCATCACATTCCACCAATTTCCTCCAATTTTCCCCATTTTTATCCATATAGCTTATTATCGTGTTTCCGCACCTTTAATACTTATTTCATGATAAAAGCAGCATTTCTAGCATATTCATAACTATAACACCTCAACTTCCATGATTTAATTCCATCATTATTCACTAGTGGCACTATTCACCCTTTTAAGACCCATTTTCCATGTCTTTCTACAATTCAAGCTTTCCTTAGTCTTCTAACACTTAAATAACTTGATAAAGTCATGAAACATACTTTGGATGGTGATTGAACAAACCTTGAGTTGAAATACTTCACTTTCACAAAACCCTAGTTCCACCATCTAGGGAATTTCTTGACTTAAATGAACAATGAGGAGTTCCACACTCTTAATTCCTCTAATTTGGTTGTTATTGATCTTGATTCTTACTTGAATTCTTGGTTTAGAAGTGTGTGGAAGGTTCTAGAGAGAGAGAGGATCGTGTAGGAGAAAATGGGAAATGAAAAATTAAACTTTGGATCATATTTTTATAAAACACACTTCAGTCCCGATGTCATTATACGGTTCGTTATACGGTCCGTATAACTGACCGTAAAATGGACTCAGTGATCGCCCCCCTCTGTGACCATTTGACGATCCATTTGACGGGCCGTATAAGCGTTATACGGTCCGTATAATTCACCGTAAAACTGACCTTCTCTCAACCTCATTCTGTGACACTTTGACGATTTATTTTACGGACTGTCAAACCGTTATACGGTCCGTATAGTACACCGTAAAACTCACCCTTCAGTCAGTCTTTTCTGTGACGCTTCTGCGGTCCGTATAATAGATCGTAAAACACTTTTACGGTCCGTATAATGGACCGTATACTCCCAGTTCACTGAATCTTATTTTCTTTACTTTGTTTCATTTCCGATCCTTATGGAACCTTCTTAAAAGTTGTTCAACTCCTCGATACCAATCTACGGGACCTTATTACTTGCCTTTGAAATACCACACACATTTTATCCCTATTAGCCTATTTTGCACATGCTAACGGAAAACTTTCCGAGGTGTAACAACTGTCTTGCCCTTTTGGGCTGTCGTAGCTTTCCTCTTTCCAGGCATTTCTGAAATACATAATACACGGTTAAAGAAAGAGAAATCCTTATATCATGGCTCTATTGCACGATCTTATGAAGAAGGAAAGTCATTCGTTCCTAAAATGCCCGCAACCTCCTGTTTATAAGTGTGGCGCGCAACACACCCACAAACAAGACTCTACTGGACACGGTTCGTAGACACACCCTAGGACAGAATTGTTCTGATACCACTTTTGTCACGACCCAACCGGAGGGCCATGACGGGCACCCGGTGCTAACCCACCCGGGCACCTCTTGACGTACTCTCATATTCGCATCTAGGTGAGGCACATGGCTTACTCATAATTTACATACATCAATAGTGCTAATATCATTGGGCAACACCACATTTATATCATCATCAACAACAATGCTCATATCCATATACACACGCTGACGAGGCTATCAAAATGATATAAAAAATGTGAGCCGACAAGGCTACAAGACATCTAACCATACACAACTGTATACGGGCCTCTAAGAAGGGTATGTATCATCATATAGGCGGGACATGACCCCGCCATGCCCATATGTATGTACACAGAAGAATAATACCCAAAAGCTATAGCTCCGGATGAAATGGAGCTCCTCTATGTAGTCCCTGAAAAGAAATCTATGGATCAAGCCTGTCTCCCTGTCCACTTGCGGGCATGACGCAGCGTCCACAAATAAAATGACGTCAGTACGAATAATATACTGAGTATGTAAAGCATGATCAACATCATAGTAGAAGCATAATAGACAGCACAAGAATTAACATCAGATGGGAGAATCAGGAGGTAATAGAGTCATTTATACCTCTAATGGCCTTCATCATATCTACTTACTTGTCTTTTATAGGGACCTTCCATTTCTAATGCTTACTCATGTACATACATACATACATATATATTCGTATCCGTATTCATATTCATACTCGTATCCATATCATATACATATCATACCCGACCATGAAGGTTCGGTGGTTCACATACTCGGCCATAAAAAGGCTCGGTGAGTATACTTACCTGGCCCTACAAGGGCTCAGTGTTGTCCGTACCCAACTGCAGTGGTGCGCGCGCAATAGGTATCATACCCGGCCATATATGCTCGGTGTTACATAATAGTCATACATACTTAGACACGTATACATAAGAGCCCATAAGTATCATCAACATCATTACCATCATTGTTTTCGTTACGTCTATTCTTGGAGGATCAACTATCATATAAGGGATGCAATGGAATCATGAAAGTATCGGGGATCATGAGCTTTAGTAACTTTAGAGATAGAATCATTTGGAGAAACATTATGGAACTCATGAAATTATAATATATATATATATAGGAATGGAACCATGCCTTAATGAAGTAGGGTTGTCCTTACATACCTCTTTGTCTTCTTAGCTATTTAATGTTCACCGTCGAAGCTTGAATAATCTACATTTAGAAGGATTCATATCATAGTTAAGTCTTAGTGATACTCTTAAACCTAAACTAGAATAATTCATGATTTAACGAAAATTGGGCAGCATTTCCCCTATTCCATAGACTTCCACTATACTACAATACAACTCCCAAACATCCACAATATCACAACCAAGCAATCACATTCCATTAAACCTCCAAAATCTATCCTTGTGTTCAACTTATACCAACAACCTCACACCCATTTTAGCACATTTTCATACAATGCCTCCTTATCACTATTACTACCTTCCATAACAAGATTATATCTATATAATACTAATAATCATGACTCAAGATATCTTACTACTCAAAAACATCATGAAAACCACATTTAGATTTCATTCTCTACTTCCTTCTTCTACCCAAGTTTTGCTACAACCAAGCATTATCAATAACATGAAATAAGCATGGAAACCAAAATTTTTATCCCATATGAACAAGCTTTGGAGCAGCTATCAACTTGTGGAAAAACCCTAGCTACGATGCCCAAGTATTTCTTGAAATCCACCAACCCTAGGAAGCCTTCTAACACATGAACACTTGATTCTTGCTATTTGATCTTTGTAATCTCTTGGGTTTGAGTAAAATATGTTTGGAGAAGGGTTTTGGAGCTTTAGAGAGTTTGGAATAAATGTGGGAAATGAAAAATGAGCAAGGGTCGTCCCTTCTTATAAAATAAAAAATCTGACCTGACCCGATTATACGGTCCAATTATACGGACCGTAAAAATATACGACCTATTATACGGGCCGTATAATTTATACGGTCCATATAATTGGAATGTATAATCCCACCAGGGATCACCCCTCTCTGGACGAAACCTACGGACCATTATACAGGCCGTATAATTTATACGGTCTGTACAAATGGCCTTACAACTAGAAAATTCTAATTTTTATTCTTGTCGACTCGTTTGACTTCCAATCCTCGTGGAACCTTCTTGGCACTTATATAACACTTCATTAACCATACAATAGGCCCTATAGTAGCCCCTCAAGATATTACTACATAAATATTAGCTCAATTATAGTGCAAACCTTCCGAACACGACTTACATTTCACTTCCTTCAACAAACTAAACTTCACATATTCCTATGACTCGAAATCTTATAGCATGCACCTTAAGCTATCTAATACTTCCCTTAATCTCATAAGGATTTCATAATCATTCTAAGCTTATACTAGCCTATCCACAAGGCAACACATTCGAAAATTCTGAGGTGTAACAGTACACCATCAATGAATGTTTGTCCTTCAAAAATAAGGCACATCGAGCTGATAGATAAGAAAAGCATCACCAAGATGTGGGGCCCACAGTCACTTTTGGTCCATGACAACATCTCCCTAACAGAAGGGATTACGCTGAACACTCTTATTTGGCATTATGACTTTACAGTAGTTAAGGACTCTTATGCCAGCATCTTCCAGAAGTTGGTCGGCATCGAAAAAATTAGCCCCATCAGAACCAGAGGGCTCAAGCTGAACGGGTTGGCCGCCACAAAATGTGTTTGTACCATTCTGGAACTTTGGGGCGCGACATACAAGAATGAGAGGCATTCAAGTTTGAGGTGGATAACTTGGTCAACAAAGGCGCCAGGTACTCCTGTCTCAACATTAGAATTTAGGGCCTTTAGGGCCGGGAAAGGGTTGAACGGACAAACAACCTGTTTTAACCTCAAAAGAAAGGTCACCTTTTGGGTAGTTCTTGGGGATCCCATTTTTTTTACTTAATACAGATTTGTCCCCCCCATTCAATGTAAACGGAACTTCACCGACCTGATGTCACGAGGAAGGATACGTAGGAAGCCTCTATTGGGCCTGGTCACAGGTAGGTTTTAAGGTAGGAAGTCTTATCTTATGTAAACCTGTCACGTCCCCAACCGATATGAGTGGCACCCACACTAGTCCTATAATGGGCGAACCAATCCCTTAACCCATTATCAAGCCAATTTCAATTATTTAAACTAATTAATAAACATTGCTCACGGGTAATGGAATAAAATGTATGTCAATAAAATAAACTAAATGGCAAGTGCGGAAATCTAGCTATTACATCTCAAAAATCTGAAAGTCACCGCACAAGAACTCTAGCCAATAATGTCTAAAAGAAGAGATACTGTCTAAAAATAAACATAATGTCTGGGATGGAAATAGACATGTGAAATAAAGAAAGATCTTGAGGCGGCATGGCATGGATAGAATCTCACCTCTGATCTTGTAGCGAATAACCTCAACTAGATGCGAGGTCTGGAAGACGACTTTGGCTCAAAATCTGCACTCTAAGTGCAGCAAGTGTAGGTCAGTATGAACAACACCTACTGGTAGGTATCATAGGCCGACTAAGATTATTATCATGCATACATATATAAAATAAATGAAATAGGCAGATAGGCACAACAAACATGTATCACAAATAATATCCTTAAATAATCCACTTTCAGAATAAGTCACCAATTATCAACAATGAAACACCAATGCTCAAGCCAAAGGAAGTAAAATAAATAATAAAGTTCCAACTCTGTCATATATCTGTACACACATGATAAATGGTAATGTTTTCCCCAAATAGCCATGAACCGCAGGGGACCCATGATGTTCATGTACCACTCGTTCCGGAAAGAACCTCGGACCACGAGCTCACTTTTGGCTACATCGTCACCCCCTGTCAAATGTGCCTTAAAAGATGTATATGTTCCATCTTAATCACCATCAACAACGTCTCATAATCAAATCACAAGGAATGACTCAAGAACACGTATCAAGTCAACATCAATGAAGTATAACCAAATAACATAAGTCACAATAAGACTCATAAATAATCTGCTCAATGATAATATAATATGAAGCGATCTCAATCAGTCTCTGAAGGGTATATATGAACACCTTCCTTGCAACGGTCTCAAGAATACAATTCAAGTTTATTAACCTCAACAATGGAGAAACACTCCATACAATTTAATCATACAACTAACAACAATCACCCAAGCTCCATGTCCGAAGTCCTAGACATGATTTCTCCTATATATTCTACGACATATATAATTAACTAGTCAAAGTCTAACTCAAGTAAACCATAACCTACCTCGAAGCCAAACTGGAACAATGCAATTACTCTGCAATAGCTTTTCCTTTCCTCAAAGCTTTGGAACGTTCAAAGTCTAGAAATCATAATGCTTAAGTAAGTAATGGAGTATGAACTCAATTCATGGGTTCTCTAATCATTTTAACCCTACCCATCTGATTTTAGCCAAAGTCCCCATTTTTATTAGAACCCTAGGTCTCAACAAATAATTCCCCTTGTTGAATATCAAGTTCTCATGCTATGAAGCGATAATATCTACTCTTAGATAATTAAACAACATTAAACAACAATAAACAATACCCATTTATATTCTAGGGTTTCCTTGGTATTTGTGTTCTACCCTTCAATTCCCATTAAAGGTTCTTTGATTGAAACAAGAATCGAATAAGAACATTACACGAAAGGAGTTAGTGATTAAGGCTTACCTTTGATGGAGAATAGTGCCCTAGCCTTTGAAAGTCGGCTTTATGCTCTTGGGAAATGTTTTTGGGATTATGTGAGGAGTGGGGTAGATATAAGGTATTTAAATGGGGTTTCTGACTTAATGAGGACCGCGGCTACGAGAACCACCTTCGCTGCAATGGGCATTTGAAAAGCCCACTCTTCGCTGCAACTGGACCGCTTCTCCGTGTAGCGGTTCTGTGGCAGCGTAAATCCTTCCGCTGCAGCTGTGGATTTTGGGCAGTGAGCACGAAATTTTACCACTTTTCATACTTAGTTTCTCGAAATCATAGGGTCTCTCGAAATCATTCTAAGGCCTTACGAACACAAGCCAACAAACAACCAGGTTAAAAACACATCACAGAGTCACTTATAAGTCATAAAACCCAACATAAAACACACCCCGATTTACTTAGGTCCACTCATTCATAACCTTGGGAAAGTACTAACAAGGGTAGAATGGTAAAATTACGCATAACGACCAGGCGGGTCGTTACAAAATTGAACTACGGAAGGGGTTGATTCCTGCGGAGGGATACATAGGAAGTCTACGTAATACTCGATCCCTATAGGTTATAAATATTATATTTCCCTCACTTAGCAAAGCCCAAGTATCCAAAACCCCTGTCCGGTGGTTTGAGAAAGAAAGTCGAGAATTCAGAAAGAGAGTTATGGCATTTCGAGGATTATAATATGGTCGTATTGATTCAATCTTTATGCTTGGCACGGAACTCTTGTTTAGAGTGAAAGGGAGAGCAGTGGCCCACACCGCATCACGGGTAAATGTTTTTAACTGCCATCCATGTGTGATATCTTGATTATCTTTCTATTACCTAACGAACTAACTCTGTTTGCTTTTGAGTTATTTTTTTCTTATAGAAAAGAGGTTGATTCGTGTTCACACTGGCATACTTCACTAGATCCAATGCTGCAATAGCATCCTTATCCCAACAAGACAAAGGGAAAGCAAAAATGACTGGTACTTCTAAGAAGGAGACTGCTCCAACTGACATCACTCTCAGAGATTCACCTATTCAAGAATTGCCTAAGTTATCACCTACTGAGGATATTATGAAAATAATGTTTGAGAAAATTTCTGACCTGCAAGAAGAAGTCGCGCGAAACAAAGCTACTAATGCTGCCCGAGTGGCACCAGATGAAACAAGGAGGCCTCCGCCGTTATTTCCTTCCCTAAGCTCACCATTACCAGATCACTTTCCTCCCTAGTACATTATGACCACCATATAATATACCCTAATTAATGGACACATTGGTGCCTCGCACCGTAACCCGCCACCACTTAACACTACCCAGATTCCCTGAACCGCTCACTCTATCCACTCTTACCCAGCACCACAAAACACTCATCCCGGCGCCAAAAGCCCAAATTTGAAAGGAATAAATTAAAGGGAAATCCACTTGTACCAAGTTTGAGGAAGATGGACTCTGGACTGAATTCCAAATTGACTTAATATGGGCTTCACATAAATAATTTTGACTTTAACAAAAATCCCTATTTTATATATATATATATATATATATATACATATATCGGGGATATACTCCATATTTCCTATATACGTATAATAAAACCCATAAGTACTAAACCCATTTCATTAGGACTAAAATAGTAGCCACTCTATTCGGAAGAAATTCTGGGTACGTCTTAGTCCGGAATTGAAGTGAGTTGAACACTTATGTGAATTTTTAAACCCCAAACACCCCTTTTCTAAGGGGACTTTTTGACAAATATTTTCTTGAGTTTATGATACAAATGAATGACGCTTTACAGAAAACTAAATACTTTCTAAGCAAATAATAATTTAATCACACATTAAAGCTCGTAGGTCAACCGTATTCTACGGATCTTTAATAGCAGGGTGCATAAAATCTTCCCTAGGGGATCACCAGAACCCTTACCTCAAACTTTGGTACTGAAAGATTTCTCTCTTGCTTGAAGAATCTTTTACCCGGTTTTCCTAGTTTTCCTTCAAATAAATTAGGTGGCGACTCTAAAATACATAAAATCCAATTAGAACACCAACAACCTCCTAGTAGCTTTTATACGCCCGCGTAAAAGTGAAAAGTAACAACTGCGATGTGCAATGACCATTTTCCTATGCTTTTTATTGATCAAATGCTTGATCGGCTAGCGAGAAGGTCATATTATTGTTTCTTTGATGCATATTCTTGCTACAACCAGATCTATATTGCCGTAGTAGATCAAGAAGAGACAACATTCCAACGGTGTATGATGTCTATACAATTAGGCGAATGCCATTTGGGTTATACCATGCTTTGTCTACTTTCCAACGGTGTATGATGTCTATCTTTTCTGATATGGTTGAGGATTTCTTAGAGTCTTCATGGATGATTCCTTAGTGGTTGGTCACTCATTTGATGATTGTCTTAACCATCTGGGTCAAGTGTTAAAGTGGTGTGAAGACACCAACCTAGTTCTTAATTGGGAAAAATTCCATTTCATGGTAAAGACAGGGATCATCCTTGGTCACAAAATTTCTGAAAAGGGAATTGAGGTCGATCTAGCCAAGATTGATATTATTGCCAAGCTTTCTCTACCTATCTCTGTCAAGGGAGTTCGTAGCTTTTTGGGACATGCCAGATTCTATCGGCATTTCATTAAGGATTTCTCGAAGATCGCCAATCTTATATGCAACCTTCTTGAAAAAGAGGCTAAGTTCAAATTCGATGAGAAGTACCTCATGGAATTTGAAAAATTGAAGGAGCGACTCACTTTGTCTTCCGTCATTGTATCTCTTGGTTGGTCACTTCTCTTTGAAATCATGTGTGACGCTAATGGGTTTGCTATTAGAGCAGTGCTTGGTCAAAGGCACAACAAGATCATGTACCCAATCTATTACACTAGTAAAAAACTTAATGCTTTGATGAACTACATGGTGACTGAGCAAGAAATGCTTGATATTGTTTATGCTTTTTAGAAGCTCCGGGCCTATTTATTGGGGTCCAAAGTGGTGGTCTACACTGACCATGCTGTATTGAGGTATTTGATGGCTAAGAAAGATGCCATGCCCAGATTGATTCGATGGGTTCTCCTGTTGCAGGAATTTGATTTCGAAGTCAAAGATAGAAAGGGTTCAGAGAATCAAGTTGTGGATCAACTATCCAGGCTTGAGGAAGCCGGGAGACAATGGGAGATATTAAAATTGATGATGCTCTCCCGGATGAGAGACTCTTTCCTTGTCTTATGATATAGCACTATTGTATACCGATATCGCTAATTTCTTGGTCACCGATCTCATTCTCGAGGAGTTCAAAGTGTATCAAAAGAAGTTCTTGCGTGGGTGTTGAAATTATTATTGGGATAAGACTTATTTGTTCCAAACATGCACCGACAACATTATTCGGCGTTGTGTTCTCGAAACTGAAGTTATGGCTATCTTGAAGGCGTGTAACGACTCTCCGATTGGGGGTCATCATGGCAGAAATAGAACAACATCTAAGGTGCTTGAGTGTGGCTACTATGGCCAACCATTTATCATGAAGTAAACATAATGGCCAGATCTTGTGGCCAATGCCAACGACAAGGGACAATCGCAAAAAGGCATGAGATGCATCTGGACTTTGCGCTAGAGGTGGAACTGTATGATGTGTGGGGAATCAACTTCATGGGTCCCTTTGTGAGCTCATGTGGAATGCAGTATATCTTGGTAGTCATTGATTACCTCTCCAAATGGGTAGAAGCAGTGGCTTTACCCAATAATAAGCCGAAGAGTGTCACAAATGTTCTGAAGAAGAACATTTTCACTCACTTTGGCACCTCGAGGGTAATTATCAGTGATGGTGGTTCTTATTTTTGTAACAAGGCCTTTGGGGGACTGCTAAAGAAATATGGTGTCAAGCATAGAGTGGCTACCGCATATCACCCTCAAACAAGTGGCCAAGTAGAACTCTCTAATCGAGAGATAAAGGGCATTTTAGCCAAAACGGTTCATGCCAATCAAATTGATTGGTCTCGAAAGCTAGATGATGCTCTTTGGGATTATAGAATGACATTTAAAACTCCCATTGGATCTTAACCTTACCTGTTGGTTTTTGGTAAGGCGTGCCATTTTCCAGTCGACCTCAAACACAAGGCCATGTGGGTATTGAAGAAGCTGAATCTGGATTGGGAGGAGGCAACCAAGCTTCAGTTATTTCAACTCAATGAGATGCATGAATTTTGTTACCAAGGATATGAGAGTGCATACTTGTACAAGGAGAAGATGAAGCATTATCATGATAAAAATATCCTAAAGCGGGATTTCCAACCCAATGATAAGGTCTTGCTATTTAATTCAAGGTTAAAGCTTTTCCCGAGCAAACTGAGATCCAAATAGTCTGGGCATTCAAAGTAGTAAGTGTTTAACCCCATGGCGCATTTGAATTGGAGTTCGGAGAGGGGACTCGAACCTTTAAAGTGAATGGCCAAAGGGTGAAGCATTATCATGGCTGTATCGATGGTGACCGAATTATTGATAGGCATCATTTGAAGCATAGATCCTTGCCTAACCCCATGTGAAGTTGTAAAACCGTCGTACCGCGACGTTAAATCAAGCGCTGCTTGGGAGGCAACCCAAATTTAATTTCATGTCTTTTGATTTTATTTTGTTTAGATTGTTTGATGTTTGTTTCTGTTCTAGGACTCAAAAGAATTGGAGAATGGATAGAGTTGGAGAGAAAAAAAGGCAGGTTGCAGAAGTTTGATACACGGACCGAAAAATCCACCTTTAAATGAATTACGGTCCATGAATTGAACCGTCAAATGAAGTGTGGAATTAGGTCTCACTGGAACGAATCTACGCCCGTGATAATTTACGGACCGTAGATTGTAGCGTATACTTCAGCACACAAGGGGCCTCACTGTAGCTGATTTATGCTACCATTGACGGGCAGTGAATCATTTCACCATGGAGTTCTATGGTCCGTCAAATCGAGCATCCATGTCATCAGGTAATCCAAGTAAGTGATCGTAAAATAGGTCTGTAAGCCCATTTACGATCCGTAAGTTAGAGCATCAATTGGGGTAAGGCTTGAATACCCAAACCAATCGTGTAACACCCAATACACTCCCACTTCTTCATGATTCGAATTTCCCATATTTCTCTCTCTTCATTCACTCCTATAACTGTTACATCCATACTCCATATATCCCATTCAAGTATTTCAATCCATACTCAACTCTTTACTCTCTACTCTCTCTCTCTCTCTCTCTCTCTCTCTCTCTCTCTCTATCTATCTATCTCTCTCTCATGCTCATAATCTGCTCATCAAGGTCACATATAAAATGGTGCCCATCAAGTAGTTGAACAAATTTAATTGAGCAAATAGTCATCTATTAGGTATGTTTTTGTTTTACTCTTCTTCTCATGTTGTATGATGCATAAAGGTAATGGTGAGAATGAATACCTGACTACAACACATAAGTTTGAGTGTTCGAATTCTGTTGTGATTGTGGGGTTCATATTTGGTATGGTGGGGGTATGGGTATTGGTATGTTTGTGCGTATTTGGACTCATGAGGGACGAGGTTATCACAACCTCCATTGAGTCGGAGGGCATTTTGATCAACGATTTCAACTTCGAAGTCCAAGATCGTTATCCCCACCAATTGTTCAATTAAATGCTTGTGAGAACGATAGTTGATAACGAGGGTGAAGTCTGAGTAACCCAAGACTTTATGTGAGTTTGAATGAGGTGTGGGTGTAACACACAACTAAAATAAATGATTCTTTACGATGAAAAGGTTGTGTAAGAAATAAATCAAAGGTTTGGATACTTGGAGGAATGACCAATGATCTGTTATGAAAAGTACTTTTATGGCAAAAATTGATGGACCGTAAATTTATTTACGGACGGTTATACATGTGATATACAACTCACGGCCAACATCATACACACATGGCTACAACTTCACTAACATCATCCGACTTCCATTATTAACATAGCATTCATTATAACCACAACTATCCACTAGATAAAATAATTAAAAATTGATTTCCACACACACACATACATACACGGCCACACCCCCATATTCATATTCCATATGAATTTCATCCATTTTTGTACACTACAACATACATAAACATCCATGACATATAAAAGAGTATAAGTTCTTACCTTCTTCCTTAACTTCCCACTTAGTTAAGACTTGTAACTTGCAAGAATATGAATTTATCTTATTCCAAGAACCACTCCACCTTGCTAGGAACCCTTCAATTGGTAGAAAATAATATTTGAAGAAATTTTTTTCCAAGGTTTTGTTGGATCTTACTATGGCCGAATGGCCTTGGAGATTTATCTCCTTCTTCTCTTCTTGAGACTTCTTGAAGTTTCTAGGAAATATTATGAGGATAAAGATGAATTAGTCATCTTTTAAATCTTGTCCATTAAGCTTTTTAATTGGGCCAAGCCCACCCACTTGGACGGCCAACATGGTCCAATGACCCAAGCCCATTTTTTTTGTTCTATTTTGCTCTTCATGAAAAATAAATTTTTTCGAATTTCAAATTTACCCTTCATCTTCCTCCATTTTTTCACGAGTCATGTTGCGAATTTCGCTTTATACCCTTGACCTTTCTGAACATTCCCACTTCAAAATTCTTCATAAACAACTCATATGCCAAACAAAAATAAAAATGAAGCCTTGTTTGTCATCTTCCCGCGATTATCTTGAGTTATCCGATTGCACAAAAATGCGGGATATAACACTCACCCAATGGTAGTTCTGATCACGAAGGTAGGCGGAGTTCCAGCCTTCTGGGACAACAAACTCAAGAAGGATTGGATGAGGAAGAGGCTATGAAGCAGAATGAATTGCGAATGAAAAAAAGGTTGGAGAATAGTGTTCAATTTTATTTGGAGGAATTGTTTCAGCAGGGCATAGAACCAAGTAAAGCAGGTGGCCCACAAAGAAGCATTTATGAGGAAAGGCGAATCAACTTCGGTGGGTTAGAGAAATTCCCAAACATCCTATCCATTATTAGATTCCACATATGGAAGTTCCTCAGCCATCCTCTTAGAAAGTATTGTCCCATTCTTATTAGGGAGTTCTATGCGTCCTGTGCGGCTGAGATAAACAACCGGTTCTATTGATAGAGTAATTCTTGATAGAGTAATTCTTGTAGCTGCTATGATATCCCGATATACTATTGACATCGGCAAGCTTATTGTGGAGGAAATCGGCCAGCGTACACAACAACTTAGACTTTCATTGGTGTACCCTTGTCTTATTACTGGACTATGCCTCAGAGTGGGAGTTCAGCCGTATCCCCATAGAGATCACCAAATCCAAGCTAGTCATGTTTATGATCTGATGAAGAGCAAGGATAATGATCTCCGTGCTTCATTGTTGACCGTGGTGCCCATGTTGGCACCGATACTGCCTCAATCAGAGCCACAAGACCATGATGAGCCAATGCTTGAGGCCACTTAGGAGTCTCCTGATATTGCCGCCAGGGAAACACCACCCGCATCAGATACTCCCGTGTCATTGTCCAGTTTGACCACTTCCACAGCTCTTCCTGTTTCCATAGCTCCTCTTGCTTCCACAACTGCTCCATCACCCACAGTCCTGCTAGGTGGTAACTTGATCACCTTCACTAGACATAATTTCCCTGACTCCTTTTTTAAAGCCGACTGAGCTGATCGACAACCTATTAGGAGAATTGAAAGGGTTTATGGCCAAAGAAATCAAAAAGGCCTCGGATCCCCTGAGAGAGTCTCTCACAGTGTCACATCGACAGATTCACTCTCGGATTAATGGCCTTGAAAGACGAGTTCTAAAGTTGGAGAAAGTGTAGCCCGCTGGTGACTTGGGGATGGTCTAGAGCATATTAATTCAGCTGAAGGAAGGTGTTCATGCACTAAGAATGAATAAAGGGATTGCACCTGCAGACCCTACCCAGTACAAGCGATAGACCTGGCTTCACTAGTCCTGATAGTGAGGCTGATGGGTGATGATTCTCCACCCCGAGATAAGTACAAGAGACAAAGGTCTGTGGATGATGATGATGAGGTGGTGGAGAAGATAGAGGACGAGAAGCGTCATGTGAGGAAAACCCCCAATCGCTCTCTGGTTCAGGCACATCTCACCGGGGCATCCACTAGCACAGATGTTGTGGTAGACTGAGCTGAGTGATCCCGCACCTGTTGGGATTACCACCACTGTCCTCTAAGAGGACCCCCCCCCCCTCGGTGCATAGCTAGTCATCCCCACCTGCTGGTACCACTGAACCAGCTGCAGAGATATCTCTAGTCTACATTATTGAGATGGCACATCTTAGGATGAGCAGCGTGCCTAGTGCGCCATAGGTAGTCTTAACCCTCTGTTCATATTTTGATGTATTGGGGACACTGCATTATTTTTGGTTTTGGGGGGGGGGGGGGGGGTGGCTAGCTGGTTTTTGTGGCATTTTGTTATATATATATATTTGTTAGTAAGACTCCCATCGACTTTTCTTTGCCATGGTTCGTTTCCTGAGGGGGTTTAATTTCTGTCGAACCTAGAATGTTTAGGTTATTTTTTGGATAAAATAGAGTAATTGTGACTTATATGATAGTGGTTGATGAATTTATGGCATGTATGATATGTATTTTGAAATTGAAATGACCCCTCTAAAAGTTTTGTGTACTCAGAATGTGTTAGTGGATTGACATGCATGATTCGTTTTATGACCTTATGAGTATTGAGGTATAGTGTGTGTTGAGTGCCCGCTTGGGAAGTCAAAATCAGATTAATAGAACAATCCTTATGCCATTGTGTTTTGAGTTATTAGTATATGTTCATGTACTGTACTTGCAAGCTAGAACTTGCCTAGTTAGTCATGCTCGATTTCTAAGGATAGTTTGGTTGTTGAAATGATCTTAGGCTTTCTTTGTATGATTTTGAAGCCCTGTTGCCTTATGATCCCTAGTCTCCCATTTTGAGCCTTTTAACCTTTTTCCTGACTAGCCGCTAACTAGCCTATACCCATGTTTGAAATCTTCCCATTTTTGCACCCGTTCCCTCCTTGACACTTTAAGATGATAAATGAGAGGCTAAAAGCCTAAGTTGGGGGTGACACGCAATATGTTTTGAAATTGAGGCCTAAAGCCTTTGTTTGGGGTGGGAGTTGGTTGCCTAGTAGAAGATTCAGTGTGGTTGATGTAAATATATTGTCACGACCCAACTAGGGCCGCGACGGGTACCCGGGGCTAGCCACCGAGCACCGCTCGTTCTACTATTCGTCGTACTCATTTAATGCTCTTTTATCAACTTTATACTCAAATTGTAGGAAAATCATATTTTATATGGAAACGTAAATACCTTTATATACATATGCCTCTCGGCCATCAAAATAATATGTACATATACTAGCATTTCGTGAGACCATCTAATCCACACTGCGCATCTACGAGCCTCTACTAGAGTACTAAACATAAGGACGGGACAAGACCCCGTCATGCCCAGAAATACATACATATACTAAAAGAATAATCATAATCACCTCCGGACAATGGAGTGCTCTCAATCAGCTGACAGCTACTGCTGGTCTAGGTCGAGCTCTCCTCCCTATCTACCTGTGGGCATGAACACAGCGTCCAAAGAAAACGGACGTCAGTATGAGCATTGTACTGAATATGAGAGGCATAAACAATGAAAGAAGACAATGATATAAAGGGAATATCAATATGAAACATCTGGATCTGATTGACAAATATATAAAAGAAGTAATGCATGCTATCTTCCTCATACTCATCATCATATCATATATGCAAAATTTCTAAGCTGCCCGTCCATATCGGATCGGTGTGATAATCAATAACATTAGCCTGCGTCCAGGCCTCCCGCGTCCGGGGTATCATCTCATGCCGCCCACTAGTGGTGTCTGTCCATGCCATCTGGCCATGGTATATACGTATAGCTGCCCGCCTTAGCGGTGACTGCCCGGCCAACTAGGCACGGTGTTATATCATCATCATCATAATATGCTCATCATGGTATGCTTATCTCATCATAGTACATGCATAAGGCTCAAGATCAACTATATTTTATCGGGGTGACGTAAGGTCGTGATCCCCCGATTTCATTATGGAGCAATCATCGACATCCTGCCTCACCTTGAAGGAATGAGCATATAAGGTGAGTGTAAGCAATAAATAGCATCATTACCATCATAGGGGTATCACATCATATGTATTAGAATTTCTATACTTTACTCATTACCTTGTGTAGCTAATTATAGACATAGACTCATCTCTTCCAGAACTTAAGAGATTCATGGATAAGAAAAAGAGTCATGCTAAAGGATTCATGCCATAGAAAGAAAGGACTAGACTCACATACCTTTGACGTTTAACTAGGCTAGCGCTTGCTTGTTCTCCTTCAATATCTCATTTCTACCTTCAAGAGAGAATTCGCATTCGCGTTAGTTAATCAACTATAAGAACGCGCCACTAATTCTAGGGAAAATTGGGCGGCACTTCCTTGGTTTATACTACCTTTTCCATATGCTATATCAACTCCCACACGTTCACAATAACATTCACAATATCGAAATCAACAATCACCAATATTCATAGTTCGACCCAACTACCATCCAACCATAACACTATTCAGTCATTAATGACCCATTTCCTATGTCTTTCTACAATTCAAGTATCTTAACCTTCCAATACCTTAAACAACATGGTTTATTCATGAAACTTACCTTGGATGATGGTTGTACAAGCCTTGAATGAAATTACTCCTTTAGCACCAAAACCCTACTTCACTTCTTTTGGGTTTTCTTGAAAAAGATAAACTTTAGTGTGATTCTTACACTTGATTCCGTGGGTTTTAGGTAGTTGATCACTAATTCCCTTTGAATTCTTGTAGTTGAAGAGTAAAGAGTATTCTAGAGGTTTCTAGAGGGAAATATCGTGGAGTTAAAATGAATTGAGTGAGGTTAGGTCTCCTTTTAATGACTTAAAATCTATTCCGGAATGAACAGTGACTGAAGTGCACAGTGGTCGTAAACCCACTTTACGGGCCGTATTCTGGTTTACGGTCCGTCCTTCGCGACCGTATTTAAGCATAACAGAACCAGAAAGACATGCTAGAGATCATGGCAATTTACGACTCAGTTTACGGGTCGTATTTCGATTTGCGGTCCATATTCTAAGTGGTTTTTAAACATTTGAAGCATTTGACAGAAAGTTGAAATTTTGCAAGTTGAAATACGACATGGCAGTATACGGGCCGTATACCACTTTACGGTCTGTATTCCATTTTACGACCGACTGGCCAAAATGCAAATCTGCAACTTTTCACTGTACGTTCACGGGGAAATTTCCGAGGTGTAACATATATGTGCCAAAAAAATTGCTGAAAATGTTGCACAAAAAAATGAATAAAAATAGTAGTTTGTTAGACCATATCTGGGTTGGAGGATCGAACAGAAGTAAAAGACAGACAAATAAGGGCAAGTGAAGTGTAGTGTTCAAGGAGGTTGAGTCACTAATAACCAAATATCTATCCTACCCATCCCTAAACCCATATTACAAGTTGAGAAAAAGTCCTAGTGTGATCACAACCGAACCATCCGAAGTTAAAGGCAGTGAAAATAAGGCCAAGCATATGGCATTTGCTTTTGCAGTGTATGGACTTCTTTGTGAGTGTGAGTGTTTTCTTTTCTTCTTCGTTTTTGTCCCGTTTATTCTTTTACATGTGCATTTCAGGACGTTGTTTGGTCTTTTTGAGGGCATAAGGTTTGATGAAAATTATTAAGAATGAGTGAATACCCGGAGCGACATTTGTGTAAACAGGATACTCCCAATAACATGATGTCATTGGTTGAAGCTTCATTGTGAATCATAATTCACTTTTGAGTTATGCATCTTGTTTGAAAATGTGAAAGTGAGGGGGCCATTCTTGAGAAATGTGCATGCCGGTAGTTATTAGTGAAAACCATTGTAGACATTTTTACTTTGTGAGATCTGAGCATTTGTGAGAGTCGTATGTATTGTTTTACATGCTTGAGGTAAAGCAAAGACTTTAAGTTGCTGGTATTGATGTTATGTGGAATTACAACACATTTGATGCTTTTTAATGGCGAGTTTTACTTGTTTTTAAGCAAGTTTGTGTCGTTTCGATGTATTTTTGTCATGTTTCAGGTGTTTAGGGTCAGAATGGAAAAGATGGGAAAATTACGTTAAAAGATCCCAAAAATGTGAAAAAAAGGAGAAGTCAACTGAGGGAACAAATTCACGGCACAAAATACGGACCGTAGATTATCCTACGGCCCGACAATGGTAGCGTGAAACAGTCAAAGTGTAGGTCTCAACATGAGTGAATTCACGACAGAATTCTACAGACCGTAGATCATTCTACGGCCCATCAAATCACGACTTAAATATGTTATAGCATGCTTCTCAATATGAGTGAAATCTATGGCAAAGATTCATGGACCGTAAATCAATTCACGCTCCGCCAAAAGAAATGTAGAATTTCAGTTTTACGGTGCGAAGCAGCTGGTTTACAGACCGTATATCATTTTACGGTCCATAAATTATTTCGTCGGGGGCAATTTCGTCAAGTTATTTTTCACGACTTGGACCATTATAAATAGTTCATATAGGGTTTTTGTGGACCTTTCTTGTTCAGATATTTATCTCTTTGTTCTAGGGCATTGAATATTCCACTATTTTGAAGCTTTTGAGGCATCCTTTCATCCTTTTTATTTCCATTGTAAGCTTTAATGACTCTTTTAATTTTTTTTTTTTTTTGTATTAAAGAACCATGAGTAGCTAAGTCTTTAATACAAAGGTTGCGGACCCAATGATGGGTGATATGTGAATAGGTGTTTAACGTTGAATATATGCATAATGGGTTGTTGGTTTTTACTTATTTCTTATTCGTTAAAGTTGGTTGATGGTTGCAAACATTAACCTAAACCATAAACCCTTACTTTCCTTGGGAAGGTGAGTTAGGGTTTGGTAGGAATGAGTAACAAGAACTCAGGACGTTAAACCTCGTTTAATAAAATCACTTACAGATAAAAAGAATTTACTTGGCGCAATTTAATCATTCCTAATTGCATCTCTTTTACATTTCAAAAAATCATAAAGAGGAAAGACTTTCAAGCTGCTGGGAAATATTAGGATGTCATTAAGAGATTAGGTGCATACCATACAACAATCCATTAGAAGTATATCATATTAACACTTATAGCATTACATCTCATCTAACGGGGACACAACCTTGGTTTGTTAATCCAATTAATTATTCAAATCAAAATAGCTAGTAGAATCATAAACTCTCTTTGCAAACTTACCAGAATACGAATTAAGACAAAAGTTAAGTAACACACTATGATAGTAATCGTTTCACACTCTATTCCCTATGGGATTCGACCTCAGCCAAGTTGGGTTACTATATATGACAACGTCCGCTTTGCGCCATTTCTTAGGTGTAATTTGAGCGTATCATCGGCCCTTCAGAAAAAATTGTTTAAACCCGTACAACAACAATAATATACCAGTGAAGTCTCATAAAGTGGGTTCTGGGGAGGGTAGAGTGTACATAGACCTTACCCCAACCTTAGGAAGTATAGAGGCTATATCCAGTAGACCCTCGGCACAAGCAGAGGCTACTCAAATAAGTGTAAACAAGCAATGATATAATACGAAAAAATCATGATAAAACAATCTAAAATATGAGTAGTAACTACCACGAATCAATACGACAGTGGAAATACAGAATTAACAAATAACAGAAATCGGTGGACGAGAAACTATAAGAATAATATTGCGACTACTATTATTAGAGGGTAAGTAAGACCACACTCAACTACCTACTAATATTCTACCCTATTCTGTGTCCTTTATAACCTCTTATCTAAGGGCATGCCTATGGTAAGCTGCACCTGCGTGATGTCTTCTCTAATCACCTGTCCCCAATACTTCTTCAGCCTACCTCTACCTCTTCTGAAATCTTCATAGCCAAGCTGCCAAACCTCTGCACTGGGGCATCTATACATCTCTTCTGTACATGCCCAAACCATCTCAGCCTCTCTTCCCGCATCTTATCCTCCATCGAGGCTACTCTCACCTTGTCCCGGATATCCTCATTCCTAATCCTATCTCTCCTAGTATGCCCACACATCCATCGCAGCATCCTCATTTCTGCAATTTTCATCTTTTGAACGTGGGAGTTTTTAACTGACCAACACTCCGCCCCATATAACATAGTTGGTGTAATCACCACTCTGTAGAACATGTCTTTAAGTTTTGGAGGCACCTTTTTATTGCACAAGACCCCAGATATGAGTATCCATTTCATCCACCCCGCACCACTTTATTGAAAATGATTCATTCTATTGTTTTAATTAAAACGATTTGTAAAACGCAACTTAAAGGAATATGTTTATCAAAATTTTAATCTTTAGGACTTTTCAACTCACATCAACTAGTGATGTGAGTTTGAATTGGTCTTAATACAGCGACTCTAAATATCTCTCCTCCTTTGAGATCCGTCTATGTTTGAGAACTAAACTAAAGAAAATGTTAGTTTACAATGCATATAGTAATACAATTGTAAAGAAACAACAATGAGATAGACCGACCATTATTACTGCCAAATGTGTATTATATGTAATTTAAATCCGTCGTCTAACCTACTTTACATGATGGATTTTTCATTTTTCATCATTTCAAAATAAAATTTCGTTATATTAAATGTTAATTCATCGGTTTCACCTATGTATATTAGAATTTAGTACCGTCATATAATGCTTTTTTGTAGTAATATTGTTTGCCTACTTATAAGAGAAACTATGTCGAAATGTTTATTGATTGAGCAAATCCGTTTAGTGGGATGAACTCATCGGTGCTAGTCAACACCTCTTAATTTGGGTATTGACAGTTTTATATAATAGGGAACACATTAATACTCAGGAAACACAAAGGAAGAAAAATATGAAGATGGATAACAGGACTAAGGAGTCTGTCAATGATTAGAATATAGAGAATGATCAGGCTAAATATCACAACAAGGAGCATCAAGCAGAACTGTCTGGTGAGGCCCATAACAATGAAAATATGGTTACAAATGAAGGGATGATCACCTAGGAGGATTGTATACATGACAGAACTTCTAGCACTACTGACAATGCTTCAGGATATTCAATTGTCCCCACTGAAATAAGAAATTTTCCAGGTTTAGATTTGGTTGTAGATGTGGGAAACATATTTCACATTGAAGGGACAACTAAGAATTTGAATGGTAACAATAACTCTGAGGATCAATCAGAAGTGCATTCCAACATTAATGAATCCTTAGAGCATTCTACAGATAGAAGAGTGGAGGTTCAAGACAATGATTACATCCAGCCCGAGCATGAAGAGAAATCTGGTGTTGATGAACCAACACATGGCAACAGAGGAATAATGTCACGACCCAAATGAGGGTCGAGCGGGCACCCACACATCCCCCCTAGTGGGCGAACCCTTCCCTTACCCAACATACAATCTATCAATGCGGAAGAATAATATAAATGCTAATAAATCTCAAACTTCATTTAAAAGTAATAGTTCCGGAAATACATAAACTACCTAAGGAATCTAGTCTAAATAGTATAAGAGCTTCTAAGTATACAACTTGAATAAGAGTTACAACCACAACCTGAATACAACTTCTGTTTAGAATGAGAATTTAATAGAAAAGTCTAGATGAACTCCGTGAGATCCTTGATGGCTAACTGAATCTCGCTCAAATACCTGGAACAACTCTACACCCCGAAAAGGATGTAGTAAGAGTAATATCAGTACAAACAACACATACTGGTAGGCATCATAGGCCGACAACAATTAGCTAACATATATAAACGAAAGAAACTAAAAGATAGGCAGATAAGCAGTCCAAATGCAGTCACTAAGAACATCCACATAAGTCTTGCAATAATGTGAACCATGCTAGATCTCAGTAGTCTACAGTCATAGCCTAGGCGGAACCTCAAGCCCTTGAATCCATCAAGTGTCTAGGCAAGTGATTAACAAGCACGCCACATCTCAAATAAATCAAAAACTAAGGAATCAAGGATAAAACGCACCATGCAGTACAAAAGATACAACAACAAGAATCAGAGATGTGAATGGATGTAATATGAATGCGTGTGCGATCCAATGCAATGCCCTGGCCAACTATCTCATACCGTACACATATGCTACAGATGGAATACCTCCACATCTCGATAGTTATGACCAATGGGGGACCCGTGAAGTCCATGTACCACTTGTACTGGCAATTACCTCGATGGAGAGCACTCTCTCGATCCCGGCAAGAGACCTTGGGCATCGAGCACTCATTCGTTCCTGGCAAGAGACCTCAGCCAACGTACACTCATTCCGCTCCAATAAAGGACCTCGGATCATAGATTCTCATCTCTCTTTTTTGCTCTCCGGCAAAGACCTCGGAGGATACACTCTCTTACTTATCATCATCAGTACCAAATCATAGTTCATATCAAAGTGTCATGAGAAATACATGTAAGAATCCCAATTCAACAATAATCATGAGGGTGAATAAGCAGTACAAAAGAATCAAGGATAAAATGCACCATGCAGTACAAAAGATACAACAACAAGAATCAGAGATGTGAATGGATGTAATATGAATGCGTGTGCGATCCAATGCAATGCACTGGCCAACTATCTCATACCGTACACATATGCTACAGACGGAATACCTCCACATCTCGATAGTTATGACCAATGGGGGACCCGTGAAGTCCATGTACCACTTGTACTGGCAATTACCTCGATGGAGAGCACTCTCTCGATCCCGGCAAGAGACCTCGGGCATCGAGCACTCATTCGTTCCTGGCAAGAGACCTCAGCCAATGTACACTCATTCCGCTCCGATAAAGGACCTCGGATCATAGACTCTCATCTCTCTTTTTTGCTCTCCGACAAAGACCTCAGAGGCTACACTCTCTCACTTATCATCATCAGTACCAAATCATAGTTCATATCAAAGTGTCATGAGAAATGCATGTAAGAATCCCAATTTCAACAATAATCATGAGGGTGAATAAGCATAACAACATTCATAAATTAATTACCAATATGAAATTATACCCTAATCTGTACAATGCCACGTCCGGAACAATTTCCCTTCGGACCGCATTGGTAAAACTAAATATATATGCAAGAGAGGCCATACGAAATATGCACATATTAAACACCATAATAAGAAGCCTCAGATGTTTCACTTTCCCTCTTATCATTATTAATCTCAAATCACGGCTCGCGTCAATGAATCATGTAGAATGTGTATGAATGATATGCATGTATCAATTTCAAGTGTAAATCATAATCAAATCTCAAGAATCATGTCAAGTCCTTTCCTCTATCCATGTTAATGTCAAGATAAGTGAGAGACAATCGTATCATAATCACAATATGGCAACTAAGTACAAGTCCAATATCATACACATAGCAACAAGCCAATAAACCACAAAGAGGCAACAAGCCCACAAATCAGTCAACAATACCAATCCTAAGAATATCCATCCCAACTTCATACTCGAAGGCTTAACATGCTTTCTCCGTCAATAACTAACATCTATATATGCTTCGCTAACTGGCGTCTAACCAAAAGGTTAATCGTAACCTACTTGGCTACTGAGCTGGAGCCACGAACCATCAAACCTTTGCCTTGACTTTCCAAAGAGCCTCCAAGTACTCAAAGTCTATCCATTGTCGAATCCTAAGTTAAAAAGGAGAAGGAACGATACCCATATTTCTATACAATCGTTTCAATAAAAAATAACTATGAAAAAAGGGAAAAACGGACCCGCAAGGGTAAAACAGGTATTTCAAAGGTGGAGTTGGTAACCTAATGTTCTAGAATTTCACTTCTACTCCTCAATTGCTAAATTAACTCAAGAATAGGCTAATTTCATTATTCAAGTCAAAACCCCCAATTTGGGTATAAACCCTAACTTTCAATCTTTCAATTTATCAACTTTAATGGAATATTCAAGCCTATTGGTCACTAATTCATCAAACTCCACGCTTAGATTAGTCCAATATGTGAAAAAATCTCCTATTGAAAAACTAAATATCAAATAATGAATTAAAAGTCAAAACTCATATTCTTCCTTAAGTTCTATAGATTTTCTACCATAGATTCATGCTTAGGAATGGTAAATGAATGAAATCAAGGTTAGAGAACTTACCCCCAAGAGAAATCTGCTTAAAACTTCTTCAATTCGCCTTAAAGACTCTTCGGAACAATAAATGTAGGAATAGGAAATGAAGGGTTTTAACTTGGCATTAAATAGGGTTTTGGTCTGTGTCACTCGCCGCAGCGGTGAGGGTCCGCTACAGCAAGACCGCCACCACAGCTAACCTTTTGCCGCAGCGTGTCCGCTCCAACGGAGTTTTGTTCGCTGGGGCGGATCACAATGAAATATCTCAACTCGCCATAGCGGACCAGGCTTCGCCGAGGTGGGTCCGCTACAGCGCACAAGGCTCATCATAGCGAGGTAACAATCACCAGCAGAAATGATGGTTTTTCACTAACTCAATCCCAAGACCCGTCAATCACTCGAGACCTCCCAGATACAAACCAGACATGCAAACACACATAAAAACATGCTACGGACTCACTCGTGGTCTCAAAATTCCCAACGGAGGTCGAATTGACCAGGCCAACACCTAATTGTCAAAGACGAACTATCCAACCAATTACCCAAAACGCTCCGAGTGCCTCGGGAACCCAACTGAATATCCCACCAAGTCATAATCGACCATCCGGACCCTTCAAAATAAATGGATTCTCGAAAAAGATCTGTTTACCCAAAAGTTTTTTTTAAAAAAAAAAAATTTTATTAGAAGGCATTGCCCTCTGATTATTGATAATGATCAAGTTCAACAGAAAAAAAAAACAGAATGAAAATAGTAAATTCTAGCCATCTTTGAGTAATACTACTCAAAGATGATTTTACACTTTGCCACAAGAAACATCTACAGATAAATTGACTCCGTGTGATCTGGTCCATATTCTTGAATTTCAATATAGCTGAATCTTTCTTGTTTGGACCAAAAGTCAACTATATGTCAACCATTTTTCACTTTAAGGTTCTATTTTCTCATAAGTCAACGTAAATCTCACCCGATTACCTCGGGAACTAATAGGGCTCGGGGGAGGACCAACGGGGGTAAATGGGTCGGAAGCACTATAACGACTAAATGGGTTGTTACACCAGATACCAAATAAACAATCGTTCGTCCTTAAATGAAGGACCATAGTGCGAAAGCTGACGGTAACAAAACAATCCTCAATATAACAACACGGAAGCCTCCACGGCATGAAGTATGCCAAAATCACTGCCCGTTCACCTTATCAGTCAAACTTCCTTTAATCTAGCTCAAAGATTCGATTTTCCATATTTCACATACTTAAATTTCTATCATAACTAGTCCCCGGATATAAGTACTGTTTTCGCTAAAATTCTCTTATTCGATAAGACCATACCTCTAAACGCAATCGATAGGTCCCACAAACATTTGGCAAAACAACACAGACCTTTAGATAAGGACAGAACCATAGACCACTCTGAATCGGGAAGATATTATGATTCTGCTAACCTTTCTTTCACCCTTCTAAAGTCGTTCTTCGCACCACAATTTCTTAGCAACAAATCTAGTTTTTAACCCAGAAAAAAGCATTTTTTTCAGTCCATAGCCATCGCGATTTTATGAAAAAGAAAAGCCTTGGTCCTTTATTTGCAGAAAATAGAATTGCATATTTTTGTGTAGTTTGTTAACACTTAGATATGCGAAATCGTTTATATTTAATCCGGGTTTTGAAAATCATTTGGGGACCTAAAGTCTACTAAACGGCGTAGGCACCGTTGTCCTAAGACGACTAGTTCAAACCATAAAATTCCAATAATATATGAGTTTTCTTTACAGATTTTTACAAGTATAAATACAACAACTTTACAACTAAAGGAAAAGTATAACTTAAGCCAATAAATAGAGTGAAGGTAGGCTAGGGGTGTACCAAGCCCCTAGTTGGTCATTTTCACCCATGGCTGGGCCTTCTACGCGTTTAATATATATTATCTTCCATTTATTTGATGGGATCGACCATGACTCAAAAGAATTTCCTGTTAGGCCTTTACCCAATAGGTTGGTACGTGACTCGGCCCAAATGGCCATGCAGTGGTGGAGGAGAAAAGAAACAAAGAACCCCTATTAGTTTATATTTACTGAACTTATCACGTGTATAACTATGCACATGTATATATCAAATTTTACAAGTTACACAATTAAGGTATTCGATTATATGCTATTGGACTTCACTGGTAGAGATTTAGACAATCAAAAGGGGAAAGTCGTCACCATCCGTATTCATGATGCCGCACAAGATTCAAGGGGTTTCATGAACCCCAGGCATGGCAGGACATCGGGGGGAAGGCTAAGACCAGGTCCCAAATCACCTCAACTCCCCAAACCAGTATAGCCATAGGATAAACTAGAATCCCATAATCATGCACAAGTATGGTATAGATCAACATATGTGGATATAATGTAATTATAAACAATATTGGAACCAGCAGGTGTAATGTGAACAAAATCATTCCAAAGAAACATGATATAGAGTAATTAAAACAAATAGCAGTATATGGGCATAAGATGAATAATGACCAAAACAAAACAAAACTCATGGTCATAGAAATGGAACCAAAACAAAGACTGCAACATATAAATATAAGATAAACAAAAAAACACCAAAGCACTTAATCATGTGATGAACCACAATAGAGTCACCCCTTTTTCTCTTACTTTTGGGACTTAGTGAAATCTGGTCCACTCTTAATTGAATCTGGATTGGGCTACGCCCATCTATCTTCTAAAATGAAACTGAGTTAAAGATTAATATATGATGGAATTCCTATCCCCTGTTGCTCATTCAATGTATGTATATCCTATATATGAGAGGCCTACTCATTTATATGCACCCAATATGCCTATGATATACACATATAATGTGTATACCATGTATATGCCTTCTTCTTTTCTCAATAACTTAGTATATTTTCATGTCTATCTAGCCTTGAATATGTTTTTAGACCTATGATTCCACCAATTATCTTAAAAACTATTCCCATTCTGTAGGTAATGATCATATTTCCCACACCAAGACTACCTTAAGTTCAGACTAGTCAAACCAATTCTGAAGTAGGTGATTCTATTCACACAAATCTTGGCACAAATTTAGGTCCCTAGCAATTTATATAGCAAAATACAGGAAGGTCTAAACAAGAATACTAATTGTTTCACTATCCTAAGCAATGTCAAAATAAAAAGAACAAGTTCATACAGTGCACCAAAGACAGAATAAGAGAGAGGCCATGGGAAGTGACTTGTCATGACAATCAAAACAGAATGCACAAGGTATGGGAGCCCTTGACTTATACAGACAGGTGCAACATAAGTAAAAACTGGATTCAATTGAGTCTAGGTATTCAGAAACAGGATGTAGAAGTATAAAAATCTTACAATTTTGAACCAACAAGCACAACACAAGCAGAACAAGGTTTAAATAGATCTAAGTACTCAGCATAAAGATGGCCTTTCAAGGCCTTTCAAGTCCTAGTCAAGTTTTTTAGTAAAGTAAAAGCAATACAAAGATACACAGGATATATATGTACCAGGACTTAGGTGAAGTGAAAGAGAAGAAAGCAACAACTATGACATCCAGTTTACAGCAAAATTCTAAGGAAGAAGAATAACTCAAGGCTTTCAAAAAGACTAAGTGACTTAGATTTGGCACTCTATTTTAAAGTAGGACTTTACTATCCTAGTTTAAACATTAGCCAGGTCTTTTCTTCCTTTCTTTGAGGATCAGTGCTCTTAGGGGTGTCAATCAGTCTTGAGAAACTCAGGATTTCAAAAAATTTGAACAACCAAAATAGTGCAGAAGAGCATCAAACTAGACAGTTCCCAGGAAGAAAAAGGGGCAATACTTTAAACCTCAATTGATTCAATCCATTAAGCAAGAAATACTTAAGACAGAAAAGAGAATCTAGAGACAAGGATGATACAGAGGAGTTCTAACAAATAAAACATGCTATAATGCCTTAGTGTTCACTCCAAAACAAACCATTTGATCATTAAGACTTCAATTTGTCAAATCCAATTTCAGAGAAAACCAATTATTTCACACAGACAGATTCCATCTTTGTCTCTATTAGACTTTTTGAATAAGATAGACTCAATGGTCCCCCATAGCCCCATTATAACAACAAAGATGCAAAAATCGTGTTTTGATTCAGAAAAATAAAGGAAAAAGTGAAAGAGGAGAGGATTAATACCGTGTTTGGACGGATCCGAGCAAAAAAATGTTGAAACATTAATTGTTTCATGCTTTTGGTTGTACTAAACCTGCGAGAATTCTGAGATTTCTATACCATTACCATTCTTGGCATGAAAGAGAGAGAGAGAATCGAGGAGGCTCTAGGGTTTTACATAGAAGAGGAAAGAGAGGAGAGAGGGTAGAGGATTAGGGGTCGTTTGGTATGAAAAATGAGAGGGCATTACCCCTTATGTCTGGGTAGGTCGTGGGCCGGGTCACGTCCGTTTCGGACTGGGCTCGGTCCAATTTAAAAGAAATGGACATGGTCCCTTAGCTCGTATACTATATATATATATATATATATGTACACACACTATGTGTATATACGTACATAAAAGGTAAAATGGGTAAAACAAAAGATAGGTAAACATTAAAACATTGATGGTTGACCATAATATTCTAATTATAGCCAATTTAGGACGTAATTAACCTATTAATTAATTCAAAATGCGGCTAATTATTTAAATGGACTTAATTTGCAAATACGGCCTTTGGTTTCAATCTTAATTGATTATAACTCTACTTAACCTAATTAACCAATTAATACTAAATTACATTAACAACCTTAATTAATTTGAGCCAAATGAATTTGGCCATTTCAACTAAGGCCATTAAAAGGCTAATTTTGCAAAATGACCCGAATTGCTTTAACCATGATTTGATTAACTCAATTGTGGCCATAACTAAACAATTAAAAAATCAATTTGCAATAATGCCCCTCTAATTGACTAATTATCCTAATTAGATACTTGAAACAATTATGCCAGTATACAAAATTAAGGATTGAGGGGTGAAATGGTCAATTCTTTTAATTACTCAAATTCTCAAATTCCTTGGATTAAAGGGAATAGTATATTTGCTAATTTTGATTTTTGATGATTTAAACAATTAAATAAATAATTATTTAAAATTGATTTTCCCTGATTAAATCTAACAAATATCCTATAAATGTCATAAAATATACAAATTAATTTCCAGATGATTTCTAATACTATAGAAATTGTTTCACCAGTTTAAAGGGTAAGTATTGACCCAAATAATTTTATAAAAATCCTTTTGAATCTTTTAAATGCATGATTCACTTTGTTTGTCATCCAAGGACTCTGAGTAATTAAAATAAATTATGGGAGTTCAAAAATTAGATGTCAACAACTTCCCGTTCGATGTTCGGGGATGGCGAGACCATCCCTGAGCAATGAAATTTTACTAACCCTAATTGTTGACTGACCGGTCACATTCTACCTACCTCTCATTATTATGTAATTTTCACGTATGTGGCCGGACCCTGGTTTTTGGATTTCCTACATATCTCGGGTTATATGAGAATTCTGGCCACCTGTAGTTCGACTCAACTAAGGACTTTTAAGTGATTTGGATAGAAAGTCCTGAGATCCCCAGTGTTGTGACTGGGGTTTCTTCGGACGGCTGTTAGAATATGGCCGACTCTCTGATCTTGAGTCCACCTACATATCCCTGATCTCTGGGAATTAGGTCATATGTAGTTCGACTCGCTAGAGAAGAGTATATCCTTTATGCGGGAATACCTTCAAACTTCCCGGTGTGTATCCGACCGGTCACAGTTTTTTAGTAAAGAAAATAAAAACAGACAAAGTTATGGTTGAGTCTGAGATCGAATGGCTTCCAAATCCTGGCCGAAGAGCTTGACTCTCATGGGCATCCTATCTTGACTGGCTGCGTAAGAAAAAGTTCCTCGTTTGCTCCGCAATTTATCTGGATCTGGTTTGGCAAGCCATCTCCTTTATGTCGGCTGTGTGCCTGTTTTTGGGGCTTGACAATATCATAGATATTTTTCATGGAGTTTTAGATAAATGTCCCTCTCAGCAGTGTGCATGAATTACCCTCTCAGCAGTTTGTATGAATGCCCCTCTCGGCAGTTTGTATGAATGGCCCTCTCGGCAGTTCGATATGAATGGCCTTCTCGGCAGTTCGATATGAATGGCCCTCTCGGCAGTTTGTATGAATGGCCCTCTTGGCAGTTTGAATGAATGGCCCTCTCAGCAGTTTGAATGAATGGTCCTCTCGACAATTTGAATGAATGGCCCTCTCGGCTATTTGTATGAATGGCCCTCTTGGCAGTTTGAATGAATGGCCCTCTCGGTAATTTGAATTATGGCCCTCTCGACTATTTGTATGAATGGCCTTCTCGACAGTTTGTATGAATGGCCCTTTTGGCTGTTTGAATAAATGACCCTCTTGGCAGTTTGTATGAATGGCCCTCTCAATAGTTTGTATGAATGGCCCTATCGGCAGATTAAATAAATGAATGGCCCTCTCGGTATGTAGATGACAGACATGGCCCATGTGGCTGGATGATCTTTCTTTCGTCCATTGTTTTGGATATTGACCTTTATGGTCAGATATGCCCTTTTGTCTTTGTCATGACCCTTTTAGTCATATATATCTTTGTGCTCATTCATTGTGACCCTCTTGGTCTGATATATCTTTGTCATTCGCTCTTTGAGTGACCCTTTTGGTCAGATTTATCTTTATGCTCATTCATTCTTTGCATGACCCTTTTGATCAGCTATGTCTTTGTCGTTCATTCCTTTTGTGACCCTCATGGTCGGATATTCTTTTGTCCATTTGTTTTGTGACATTTATGGTTATATGTGTCCTTATCACCCATTGTCTACTGTGACCTCTTGGTATTTTGCCACTTTGCTGAGTTTGCTTTTCGCCTTTCCTGTGAGTAAGCCGGTTGATGACGTGCCTGCTATCCTGTTAAAAACTTGCATCCATAGAAAAATTGTGAGTTTCCTAAAAGTCCAATTAGCATCATTGTCCTCCCATCTAGTATCTCCTCTAGATGCTCATTTGAACCCTCTTTGGCTCGATATTTTGAGAGATGTTTTTGGGATGTGCTAGTTTTGAAAATCTAGAGTAAAATTTATAAAATGTGTGTTGTTGTTCCTTAAAAAAAGTATTTATTTCGTTTTGTGTCATGGTGTGTATTTTCTTCGAACGACGTCTTCTGATTCTTCCCGGAGATGTGAATGCTGAGTTCCGAGCCGGTAGATTTTTTGAGATCTTTCTCATAAGTTGCTGCCTTAGTTTCAGGTCTTGTTCTGATCGACTCTTGTATTGTCTTGGCATGCAGAAATTTTTGAGGTTCCCTAAAATTTTTTGTCTAGTGTGTGTCTTTACTCTACCCTCTTCTTTGTTGATTTCTAATAGGAATTTTTGGGGTTTTCCTCAAAAATTCTGCCCCAATGCAGGGCTGATGCTGGCTGATTCTTGTGCCAACCCTTATAGCTTAATTTTACTGATTTCTTCTGTTCTGTTGTCACTGAGGTTTTCTAAGGATTTGTTAGCTTTTTCTCTTATGACGACCGAGCTCTAAAGTGCCTACGTATCCTGTCGCAGCAGGAATTCAGGTCGAACGTAGTTCAGAATAAAGTAACTGAGTTTTGGTTTTTACTAATAATGTGACCGGGTCCGATATGGACTGCCTACGTTTCCCACTGTGGGGAAGTCAAGTCATCGCGTAGTTTATTACATAGATGATTTGTTTTTTCCTATTCTATTACAAAAGTACGATTACAAGGAAACGATAATGCAATTACAAGAAAATGAAATCCTAACGTAATATCTCTTGAGTGTGTCTGCGTTGATCGCTTTGGGCCACTCTTGTCCATCCATCTCGGCTAGGACTATGGCTCCTCCTGATAGAACCTTTCTGACCATGTATGGTCCTTGCCAGTTTGGCGCAAATTTTTCTTTGTATTCTTCTTGGTGGGGAAAGACTTGCTTGAGCACGAGTTGTCCAATTTGAAAAAGTCGGGCTCTGACCTGCTTGTTGAAGGCTCGAGACATTCTTTGTCTGGATAGTTGTCTGTAACATACTGCCACCATTCTCTTTTCTTCTATCATGGCCAGTTGCTCGTAGCGATTTCTGACCATTCTGCATCATTTAGCTCTGCCTCTTGGACGATCTTGAGTGAAGGGATCTCCACTTTTGCGAGTATGACCGCTTTTGTACTGTAGACAAAGAGGTATGGGGTTGTCTCGGTGGAAGTTCGAGTTGTTGTTATTTACCCCAACAAAGCATAAGGCAACTGCTCGTTCTAATTTTTGAAGTTGTCGCTCATTTTTCACCGCTGTCTGTGATGACGGGTTCCGATACATCAACGCGACATATCAGATTGTTCTTGACAAAGTCAGCCACGACTTTCTTGGTCACTGATTTGTGGGAAGTTGCCTCCACTCATTTAGTGAAGTAGTCGATGGAGACTAAAATGAAGCGATGTCCATTGGATGCTCGAGGCTCAATGGGTCATATGATTTCCATTCCCCATGCCACAGATGGCCAAGGCGAGCTCATCGAATGTAATTCTGTGGGGGGGGGGGGGGGGGGGGAACCTTGATCAGATCTCCGTATATCTGGCACTGATGGCACTTCTGCATGAATTTGTATGAGTCATGTTTCATGGTCATTCAGCAATATCCTGTCCTCAGGATTTTCTTAGCAAGGATGAATCCATTCATATACACTTGGACCAAAAAAACCCGTGCTTAAAATATTTGATTTTCGAGCTGTGGGGTCTGTATGCCCCTACGTGCACCCCTTTCAGCAGTTTCGTAGCCTCTTTGGCGTCTACGCACCTAAGCAACCCAAGGTCAGGTGTCCTTTTGTACAATACTTCTATGTTCAAGAAGAACCCATTAGCCAACCTCCTGATGGTCTTCTTCTGATTCGCTGAACTTTCTGGGGGTACTCTCCTTTCTCCAAGTATGCCTTCATGTCGGCATACCATGGTTGGCCATCTGACTCGGCCTCGACGTGGGCGCAGTGAGCCTATTCTTCTCTCAGTGTGATCTCTAGTAGATCAATGTGAATACTCTCGGGATGCTGGATCATGGAGGCTATCGTAGCTAACACGTCTGCAAACTCATTTTGAGCTCTCGGAGTATGCCTGAAGTCGATACTCTTGAATCTCCTGCACAACCTCTGTACCAGATTCACATATGGGAGTATTTTATCATATTTGGTTGTCCAATTTCCTTTCACTTGATTTATGAGCAAATCGAAGTCCCCGATTACCAACAACTCTTGTATGTTCATGTCCAATGCCATCCTGAGGCCGAGGATACACGCTTTATATTCTGGCATGTTGTTGGTACATCTGAAGTTGAGCTTTGCGGCCATTGAATAGTGTTGTCCTGTTTCTGATATTAACGCTGCCGCGATGCTTGATCCTTTGTAATTGACTGCTCCATCAAAGTACAGTCTCCAACTTGAGTATGGTTCTGCCAACTCGAGTATGGTTCTGCCAACTCTTCTTCCATAACCATCACTTCCTTATCTGGGAAGAAAGTCCGTAATGGTTCAAGTTTGTCATCGACGAGACTTTACGCGAAAAAGTTAGCTAAGGCTTGTCCTTTGATTGCCTTTTGTTCTACATATATGATGTCGAATTCTCTTAGTAGCATCTTCCATTTAGCCAATTTTCCTACAGGCATCGGCTGCTGGAAAATATATCTCAATGGATCCATTCTAGATATGAGGTGAGTGGTGAACACCGATAGGTAGTGCCTCAAATTTTGAGCAATCCAGGTCAGAGCACAACAGGTTTTTTTCTACGAGCGTATACCGTGACTCGCAGGTTGTGAACTTCTTACTTAGATAGTAGATGGCATGTTCCTTTTTGCCTTCCTCATCATGCTGGGCTAGCATGCACCCGAAAGCATTTTTTGATACTGACTGGTAAAGTAAAAGAGGACTCCCTTGCTTAGGCTGCACTAGGATGGGAGGATTGGAAAGATATCTCTTCATTTTATCAAATGCCTCTTGGCATTCTTCCGTCTAATTTGTGGGAGCGCCTTTCTTGAGCAATTTAAGGATTGGCTCCACAATCACAGTTGAGTGGGCTATGAACCGGCCGATGTAGTGTAACCTTCCCAAGGAGCTCATGACTTCTTTCTTAGTCTTGGGAGGCGGCAAATCCCGAATTGATTTGATTTTGGTAGAATCCACTTCAACACCCTGCGGCTGACTATGAATCCTAGCAACGTACCTGCAGGCACTCCAAATACGCACTTTGCAGGGTTCAGCCTCAGATTGAACTTGAGAAGTCTGTCAAAGAACTTGTGCAAGTGCGTGGTATGTTCCGAGCTTTCCCTTGATTTTATGATGACATCGTCCACATAAACTTCAATCTTTCGATGCATCATATCGTGGAATAGGATATTCATAGCTCTCATGTATGTAGCGCCGATATTCTTGACGCTGAACGGCATTACCCTGTAATAGTAGACTCCTTAAGGGGTGATGAAGGCTATTTTTTCTGCATCTTCTTCGCTCATGAGTATCTGATGTTACCTGAAGAAACAATCCACGAATGACTGCAGCTCGTGTTTGGCGCAGTTGTCTATTAGAATGTGGATGTTTGGGAGAGGAAAATTGTCATTTGGACTGGCCCGGTTGAGATCTTGGTAGTCCACACAGATTGCAATCTTTCCGTCCTTCTTGGGTACTGGCACTATGTTGGCCACCCAAGTGGGGTAGGATGTCACCTCCAGTATTCCAGACTTGATTTGTTTTTCTACTTCATCCTTTATCCGAATACTCATGTCTGGATTAAACGTTCGCGTCTTTTGCTTGACCAGGACAAAACCCTCCTTGATGGGTAATATGTGGGCCACTATTTCAGTACTCAATCCCACCATATCTGTGTATGACCAGGCGAAGACGTCCACATATTCCTTCAACAGAGCTATGAGCTCTTCTTTCTGTGAAGCTCCCAAGTGAGCACTGATTCGTATCTCTTTGACATCCTCTCCGTCACCGAGGTTGATCACCTCAGTTTCGTCCATCTTTGGCTTCTTCGTATCTTCTAATTCTTCCAATTCTTCTACCAGTCCCTCTGGCATCATAGCCCCTTCGTCGTACTCCTCGTATTCCTGCTAACTATTTGCCTTGTTTGTTTCACAACACGTCATGACATTTTCGGTTGTTTTATTACAGTTGAAAAGGAAAGGCAAAGTAAAGTTAGGTTTATTATTATTCGTTATGCCTAGTTAGTTAGAAAACTTTTGCTATTATTATCTGATAAGGATAGCAGTTTTACGTAGACCGAGGCTTTTCATTAATTAAAAAGTAATTGGTTACAAACTGTGGTCCTGGTTCGAAAAAACGTCGGACCATTTCCATTTTTAAACATTACGAAATAATTTATAAAGGCGGTCGTTCGGGCCTCAGCCGACGTCGCCGCTTTTTAGCAAAAGATTTTAAGAAAAATCCATCTCTCTACCGAGGAGCCAGCAAGGGCATAGATGTCTAATTGTTCAAGCGCTCTACTAGACTCAAACTGTGTATGGTGAGCGTCTCTTGGCTTTCTCAATGATCACATAGCATCCCTCTTCTTGAAACAGCGACTCGAGACCACCATTAATTTCTTCTCCAGCGTCGGCATCTTTCTAGGAAATGACTGGTACAAACCCGGAATCGGACAAGATAGGATCCCCGTTCTGGGTTCTCTCTTAATAGCCTTTGTGAGCTCATTCTCGCTAGGAGTATACCCTAGACCAAAGTGATATTTTTCTTTTGGGATTGGTACAGGCTCTGTTATCCCTTCAAGGTCTCTTTCCAGGCATTTTCCTGTTTCAAAACCATTTCTCAGCATAGTGGGGGCAATCATTCTGTAGACTGTTGGCATTGGTTTGTCGATCTCCCCTTCTGAATGGGTGGCCCTAACGTATTCCACCATATGGAAGTTTGATTGGTGGGGGCTCCCCTCAATTGCAGGTATGATGTTGTAAGGATATTTCTGCGTATCCTTCTCAGCTGCGACCACAATTTTCTGTCCCTGCTATTCAAATTTTATGGCCTGGTGCAGAGTTGATGGTACTGTGCTGGTAGAGTGTATCCAGGATCTTTCCAAAAGCATGTTGTCGTTGGCCGTGATTGCCATGACTTGGAATTCTGCTGTGAAAGAGGCAGGCACAACTTGGATCTGTAGGTCTACTTCTCCTAGAGAATCACTTTGGGATCCATCAAACCCTCTGTTGTTTGTCCCACTCTGGCAGATTTTGCCCATGTCATAGCCGAGCTATGTTAATGTAGTGATGGGGTAGATGTTGAGGTTCGATCCATTGTCCACAAGCACTCTCCCTATTGCCTTGCCACAGCATTCCACGGTGATGTTAAGAGCTCTGTTGTGGGATGTTCCTTCTGTTGGCAATTCTTCTTTGGAGAAGAAGATTTTATGTTCTTCGATGACGTGGGCTACCAACCCAGCCAAGTCTTTGCTGCTCGTACCAGCTGGTACGTGTGCATCATCTAACACCCTCATGAGGGCCTGCCTGTGTGATGGGGAGTTGGCTAATAATAATAACACCGATGTTTGTTTCGATGTCTTCTTCAAATGCTCAACGATGGAGTAGTCTTTTGGTTGCATACGCCGCAAAAAATCTTCAGCTTCTCTTTCAGTTATTGCTCTATTTTCGGTGTTTTCTTTCCTTGCTGAATTCTGAGCCAACTCTTCAGGGGTATAGCATCTTCCTGAACGGGTCATGCCCTGAGCCATGGCTGCTTGTACAGTGATTGTCTTTTTAGGAGCGGGTACAATTTGCTGCGCTGTCTGGGCTAGCACAAGCACGGGGACCAAAGTCCTGAACCTCGATATAGCTTTTGTGGCTCCTGGTGCTAGGATCAAAACTTTGAAATTGGGGTGCTCCTGGAGTGTGAGGGAGGCTACCGTTTGTTCCAGAGATTCAACCTCATTGGGGCCTCGGCCCTCTCAATCATGTGGACCCCATTGTCTCCATGGTTGGGTAATGAGTTCGTGTTCACATTGGGAGCTACAATTTCCAAATTTCCCTTTTTGTAGATCAGATCCTGGATTTTGTGCTTGATATTTATGCAGTCTTCTGTACTATGCCCATTTTCTCCTGAATGGTAGGCACAAGTCTTATCAGCCCTGTAGAATCTATTTCTCGACTGTGTTAGTTTTGGAGGCCAATAGCCTTTCGAAGAGCCAAGCCCCAGGCTCGAGAAGTGTCCTGAATTCTCTTGCTGGCTTTCTCTCGAAAGAAGGACGTGCAACATTATATGTTGGGGCGGTGGTTGATTTTGATAATTTGGAGGTGGATAAGCTTGTGTTGCGTTATTTTGCGGTGGACGGTAGTTTTGTTGGGGTGGTGGTTGATATGTTTATTGTGGTTGTGTTTGGTAAGCAGGAGCGGACACACGGACACTAGGCAGAGTCGTGTAAGTTGGCAAAGTAGTGGTGAAGCTTAGCGGTGCGTAGTATACAGGTGTTGGATTGTAGGCAGGCGTAGAGTAATTTACCAGAGATGGAGTTATGTGGGAGGATTGTGGTTCTTTTGGGCTCGGGTTCAAAATATGGGATATGCTGGCCACCACCTCTTTCTTCTTGTGGAAGATTCCCCCAGTAGTTTGTCCGGATACTTTGTTGAAGACGCTGACTATTTTCCCAGATTTGAGACCATCTTCTATGGCCTCTCCCATTTTGACCAACTCAGCAAATGGCCTCCCAGTCATGGAAAACATCCTGTCATAGAAGTCAGGCTCCTGGGACCTAATGAACACGAAGACTAGCTCTCTTCACACATCGGTGGCTGCACACGAGCTACCTTGGCCCTCCACCTATGGCAAACTCCCTATAGTTTTCTGTTGACTTCTGTTTGACCTTTTTGAGGTAGAAACGGTAGGGTACTGTTTCGACATTAAAGCGAAATCTCTCTATGGAGGATTCAGCCATGTCCTCCCAAGTGAGCCATTGGTGCATGTCTTGAGTTGCGAACCACTCAGTGGCTTTCCCAGTCAGACTATGACTGAATAGTCGCATAATCAGAGGTTCATTTTTCTTAACCCCGACCAATTGGTCACAGTAGGGCCGGAGATGTGCCTTGGGATTCCCTTTCCCATTAAAGAGTTCGAATTCTGCGATTTTGAACCCTTCTGGTAAGTCCAAATCCGGATGCATGCATAGGTCATCATATCTTAGGCCCGTAGTCTTCCTTGCGGACCTGTTGGATCTTTCTAGTAACTCTTTTATCTTGTTTCCCATATCTCTCTCATGTTTATCTTGTTTGGCCCTCCAGGCCTTCTCCATTTCCTCGTAATAGTCCAGCTCTTTATTCCCTGGGGAGGATTCACTTAGGATGTTCGGAGTGAAGAAAGATACTTGGTGGGTGGGATGGTTGAGCGGGGCAGTGGTGGTTTGCCTAGTTGGTGGGGTTTTCCCACATACTTGGTTTGCCGGATTGATGAATATCGGCTAGGGAACTTGGTAAGAAGGGACTGATGAGTGGTCCCTGGGATTTGGGTGTATTTTGTTGGTGGTGGGGTGCGGTGAAAAGGACCAACGTGGTTTAGGTTGGTGGAGTTTAGTGGAGATGGGATGGTTCCTGGTGGGTATATATGAAAGTGATCAGGTATTGGGGAGCTTAGTAAAGGAAAGGGAGGAGGAGGCCTTCTTTCTTCCGTCGAGGCGTCCTTATCTGCATTGGCTCCCTCATTCCTAGCCAAATTTTCTTAGAGGGCTGTGACGGCGATCAGTAATGTCGCGATCACATCTTCTTGAGATGATACTTCCTGTGGGTCTTGGTTATCTCCTTCACGGAGAACGAGCTCATTTCCACCATTATCGGGTGTACCAGTCATTTTCTCTTTTCCTTTATCTGAGGGGGATGCTAACGCGACATTAGATCTCGTGAAGTATGCCAGCTTTCGGTACTACGCTAATCGACCTCGTTCTATAAGATAAGAATAAGTCAATGGTAGACAAAGTTAGTTACTTGGATATAAATGTAAAAGCAAGATATCTCATATTGGTATTTAAAGCGCACGTAGCACATAAAGTCCTGTATTAACGCTTGAATGTTTTTTGATCCTTTGTTCTAAAGGTTAATTAAACTAACCAGGGGAAATTATAATTTATATTATATAGGAGCCGAGTCTTACGTAGACTGCCTACGTATCCCACTAGGGGAAATCAGGCCCTATCATAGTTCATTTACAAAAGAAGGATATACATTTTCCCTAAATATCCTTTGGGCTAACCCTAACTAAAGACATCTCCAGACCAGGCCTGGCTAGGGCTTCCCGCGTATCCCTCCATAAGAACGTTAGGTCGGCGCAGTTCCTTACAATATTTATGGGGGAGGGTGTAACTTTTTATATGCAAAAGTGGGGGACACCTAATATTTACCCTAAAATATAACTCTGCGAGTTGCTGTCCTTACGAACTCGCTCTCTTATCTTTCCTTTCTTCTTAGTGTTGTGGCGGGAGGATGACCTAAATCTCTCTCGTACTGATCTTATGCTCGATCTTGAACGCATAACATTCTTCTATGTGATGTCCCATAGCTCCAATACGGTACAAGCAAAATTTGTTCCTGTTAGGCCCTAATGGCGTGGGCTCATAGACAGGCTCCACGGGCCTGATCTTCCTTAAAGTAGCCAGAGTTGAGAAGATGCGGGCATATGATTCCTCGAAGACCGTGAAATCATATCGCCAAATCTGAGTACCAGCAGTGACCCCTTCTTTGGGGATAATAGGGTCATGGACTAGCAGGGTGTGTGGTCCCTACAAAGTTTCGATAATCCTGTCATCGATCAAGCTACAAATTCTCTTCCTTAATCCCAGGCACTCATTCAAGGTATGACCCGCCTGGCTTCGGTGAAACGGGCACCTTTTGTAGGCATTCACCTGTTGACACCTAATTTTTGACCTCCCGCAATTTATTTTAATTACTCAGAGTCCTTGGATAATAAATAAAATGAGTTGTCCATCTTAAAGGGTCTAAATAGATTTTTAAAAAATTGTTCAGGTCAATGTTTTACTCTTTAAATTGATAAAAAAATATTTTCATGATAATATAAATTATTTAGAAATTTATTGATTTTACGACATTTGTTGAATATTTTATTAGAATTAATCAAAAGCAAAGCAATTTTGAATAATTATTTACTTAATTGTTAAATCAGGGAAAAGTCTAATTAACAAACAATTTGTTATACTTTATCCAAGGTATTTGAATAATTAAAGAAATCGGCCATTTACCCCTCAATCTTTAGTTCTGTGTGTTTGCAAATTTTTTTGAAACTAATGATTGTTAATTTGGTTAATTAGTTAGTTGGAGAGTCATTATTACAAATTGGTCTTAATTATTTAATTATTTACATATGTGACCACATTCGAATTAACCAATTTATGGTTTAAGATGATCGAGGTCATTTTTGCAAATTTAGCCTCTTAGTAGCTTTAATTGAGATGACCAAATCCATTGGCAATTCAATTGAGGACATTAGTGCAAAATTAGCTTTAGTTGGTTAATTAGGACAAAATAAGGCCATATTTGAAATAATTAATCAGGTTAAGATTAGTCAAGGATAATTTTGCAATTAGCTAGATAAAAGGTTATAGTTGCAACAATCATTTAGTTTTAAAGCCAATTAAGGCTATGTTTGCAAAAATGAATTTAATAGTATTGATTACGTCCTAATTTGACCACGATTTGATTAACTACGATCAATAATTAGTCATTTTTTAGTATTTGTCTATTTTGATAAAATGCCCGTCTTACCCCTATGTATGTGCATACACTTGATATATGCATGTATACATATATTGTATACATAAAGGGCCCCTCTCCTTTTCTTTTTATCTGGCCGAGTCCGGGCCCAATTGCCCAGACCCGGCCCAAATGCCAAAATATAATACTCCCTCCTTAGTTAAAACAAACCCCTAAAGGGGTCATTACCCTTTCAGCGGCTAGGGTTTCTCATAACCCTAGCACCACCCCACCCCCTCTCCCTCTCTCCTTCTGTCTCATCTCCAATTATAGGGTGGTGTAGGTGTGTAAGACGCTGTAATGGTAGGGAGAGGACGAAGCATTCACCCCCCCCCCCCCTTCTCGATCTATCCATTGAATGTTGAATCTAAGTGAAAATTGTGAGAAAACTCACAAGTCCCACATCGGTAAGTTGAAGTTTTGTACCATTTTGGGGTTCTATAATAGAACCCCATATTTCTCAAAAAAAGAAGAAGAGAAAAGGTGAAAAAAATGAAATTAAGAAGCTTTAACTTTGAGTTTACTCAAAACCTAGGCTTCAACTAGTATAATTTTAGTTTTAAAGGGTTTAAAACTTTTTCCCAGTTTCGAAGCCTTATTTTACCCTTTGTGTTTTTATATCTTGTGGCTTGGGTTTGAGATTTGGAAGCAAAAGAGGCTCCAAGTTCGATTCTTGATACGGTTGCACAAAAAAAAGGTAAATTACTTTCTTGTTGTTAAATTTTTGTAAGCTTTAGTAATATTCTGAGTGTTTGGTGTTTTGTGCTTATTTATGTGATCAAATTTGGTTAATGTTATGCTGGTTTAGGTCCACCATGTTTTTTTTAGTATTGTTTAATTTAGATTAATCTTGCCTTGAGCTTGGCTTTTGTGATTCCCTGCTATGTGAAATTAGTATAGATTTGTATTTGATCATTGGTGTTTCATTTGATTAGTTATATGCTAGTCTCAAAACTGTAGTTTGCTAATCCTATTCATAATTGATTCTGTCTATGATAAGTTAAGTCCATGGGGGTTCATGTTGTCTTTGTATGATTAATCATATGTTATGATACCTGTAATTACCTAAGTATGGTCTACATGTTCATAATGATCAGTTATATGATAGTTTAGGTCTGCAGTTACTTAATTGTGCTATACATGCTCAGTCTTAGTTAACTTATGTGTCAATTAGCTTGTATTTTTCTTGATAACACCTCTGAACATTAGGCATCTGTCAGTCTAGCGTCATTGGGTTCATGGGCCACTTTAGTTGAGACCTTGTCATCATCTAGGCTCAGCATAGTTTATGTATGTTTGTCCAAATACTCTCCAATCAAGAAATTTTGTTTGGTATATCTGTTGGTGCAATTATGTATGTTGTTTCAGTTTGAAATCTCTTTCCTGTGGCCTAACATGAGCATGTTTGCACCCATGTGTGGTTTTGGTTAGAAATTTGTTGATTAGCATCAGTTTGATATGAATTCTATCACTCACCTAGACATGATAACTTGCCATAAGTTGTCACGACCTGACCAGTGGGCCATGGCAGGTAACCGGAGCTGACTACCCAGCACCACTCATCATGCCAACCCTCATATCCACCCCGCACACACTTAATCACCAAGACAATACATATAGGTATACTTAAGCCCTCACTGCTATAAAATGATATATAACAATATACACTGGGGTGATCATAATACATCTACTACGCACACATATATATCTACGAGCCTCTAACTGGAGTACTGAACATAAGGACGGGACAGGACCCCGTCGTGCCCGTCTATATACACAAAATAATATATCAAAACCTACACCTCTGGAGTAGGGAAGTGCTCCTGTACAAGCTGGTCTGGCTCCTAAGGATCTGGACCGTCCCCCTGTCTACCTGTAGGCATGAACACAACGTCCGAAAAGAAAAGGTCGTCAGTACGAGCAATGTACTGAGTATGTAAGGCATACATGGTAACATAATAAAGGAATATAGAGAGCATAAGAAGAAAAATAACTGTAACCGCTTGCCTCTTGAGGCGGAATCATGCATGCTAATTTATACGAATAACAACATCATGTCATGTATGCCTATGTAAACTTCCTGACCATATAGGTCGGTGTGATCATCATTAGCCCGCGTCCAGGCCTCCCGCGTCCGGGGTAAACATTTCAAGCCGCCCACTAGTGGTGTCTGCCCATGCCATCTAGACATGGTGTAGTCATCATCATAGCTGCCAACTACGACTGTCGTAGTGGTGATTGCTCGGCTATATAGGCGCGGTGTAATCATACATATACATAATATAAGGCATGCATGGGAGCTCAAGTAAAAGCTATAACTCTATCGGAGTGACGTAAGGTCGGGAACCTTCGATTACGTTATGGAATAATCATCATCGCTATGCCTCACGTTGGGAGAACTAATATCATGAGGTGAGACAATAACAAGAAGTAACATCAATGAAATCATAAAATAGAACTATCAAACTCATTATCATTATCATTATCATTATCATTATCATTATCATAGAACATGTCCCATCTCTATCTCGTAGGGAACTCTTAGTACTCTTTAACTTTCATCGTTAGGATGTAAGAAGGTCATCCGAATTTCCGGAAAGAAGTCACAATATATTAGAATCATGCCTTTGAAGGAAGGGCTAGCCTTACATACCTTTACGTCGCTCTAGCTTTATCTACTAATTGCTTCCCTCCAATACTCACAATTCTACATTCAAGAGAATTTATATTAAGATTAGATAACCGAAAACATCTACAGGACACCCATGAAAACATAATCAACAAATTCTTCAAGTTACACATTGTTTACTTCTTAAATCCACCTTCAAAATCATCCATAACCATACCTATATTACATCATATTCATTCTCATATAATACTACTTTAATATCATTCGTATTATTCACCACAAAATTGTACTCATAACATGTCAAGAACTATTATTCAAGTTAAGTCATCATTCAAGAATATCACTATTTTCAGATTTGCACTCCATATCCTCCTCCCTTCCATAATCTAAGTCTTTTAAACTCTCAATATTCTTAACATGAATTGAACACAATACTCACCTTTGATGATGTAGGAATGGACTTTGAATGGGATTTACTTCACTGGGAGAAAAGACCCACTTCAACACCAAAGAGATTCTTGGTTTCCACAAATCCTAAAGAGTATCCTTGCTCTTGATTCTACTAATTTGATGTTTAATCCTTGATTTCCGTTGGATGTATGATAATATGATGAAAGAATTTTTCTAGAACCTTTAAGACTTAGAGAGAGACTGAAATCTGAAAATTTGGAGCTCAACTCATCTATTTATAGCTGAAACTGGAAAGTTCCAGAGGAGTGGTTTGACGAGCGGGTCGACGACCCATCGACGTGTCGACAGTCCGTCGATTTGCTTCGTCGACTAACACCTGAGAAGCTTTGATTGCTGAAACGTGCTGACGGTCGGGTCGAAGGTCCGGTTGACGTGTCGATGGTCCGTCAACTTGTTCCGTTGACTAACACCTGTAGTTCTCAGTCTGCAGAAACATAGACGGTGCACAGTGACGGTCCGTTGACATGTCGACGGCCCATCGGCACTGACTGGTGTCTGCAGATTTTCCTGAATCCGTTCAGATTTCATCTATTTGATTTGTTCAACTTCTAACCCCGTAAATCACCAGGAATACCTGCTGGTACACTATGTTTTATATTCTCTCCCTTAACTTTCTCCAACAAGCTTTCTTCTCTTTTCCCTCAATTGTCTTTGGAATCTTAATTAGAATCATTGAGAATACCTTCTTACTAGTGGGGGCTTCATATACACCTTAACTTACGTTGGCCTATTCACCGCACAACGACATAAAGTTTTTCGAGGTGTAACATAAGTAATGGCGAATGAGTATGCTTGTTGAGAGCTGAGTTTGCCATGATAGAATTGGACACATGAGCTAGCTTTTGTTTTCATCTGCTTGAAGTTTGAACTGTTGATTAGCCTGTCTGCCATGACTATGTTATGAGTTACTTGAACCGTGGTCTGGATTTTGATAACATGTTCATATGATCTAATGTCACTATTTAAGTTGTCTGACCTATTGCACTATTGAAGATGTCATGTTTGTGTGCTTGACTGTCATGCTTAGCAATTCCATCTGTGTACACTGTTTTGGCATGATCAGCATGAAGCCTAGGACCTGTCAAACCTATAGCAATCCTAGATAAGTTTGTGAGATTTAAATGACCCAAAGGCCTTAGATTAACAAAAAACTAGCTGGAAATTTCACTTACTCCTATCTTGTTTGAAGTATTTAACTGAGAATGACCCAATCATATGATTTTATGTAAATATGGGAACTTGTGAAGCATACTGAGAACCACACAAGCACACAGATGAGTCCTTTTAAAAGGCACCTTGGGAGAGGGTCAAAGAGTACCAAGCACTGCTTGGTACTCAATACTTATCCTCCACATAAAGGGTGCCATGGAACTTCCGTGGGCTTGTGGAGGTGTAGGTTTGCTACATAACACCATAACCTTGTAAAATTCCATTATTGGATCAAAGGGAAGGGAAATTTAGTGAAATATTTAAAACTAGGATTCTGATATTTGTCTTAAAGTCATTGAATCATTAATAGAATCTGCTTGCATTTCCATTTTCTTCCTATACTTCCCTTGCATGCTCAGGTCTGTTGGCATTCTGTTTCTGCACATTAAAAGTTGTTACAATGGTTGGGACTTAATTATTTGTCTTATGTATGTCACCTGCTCTGTGTGTGATTGCCAAACTGGAAGGATTTGATCCTAACTGTGTAGTCCTGCTTTGGCTGTATTCACCAAAATCATAAAAGATATTTCGCTACACACCATTTGTGATCTGCATATTGGTCATTCAGCTATTGAGGAATGTCATGATCAGCTTGTGTGAGTTTGCCCAGGCTAAGCATAAGTCAATTGCATCCTTGTTTATATTGTGATCATTGTGTGATTCATTTTGTGTTATCATAGATATCAGACCTACAGTTTCCCTTTTAGTTTCTGTCCATACTATGTCTATGACCTCAATTTTCTTGTATTACCCTCATGACCAATGTATTTGCAGTTTGCCTTTGCCTAAGCTATATCTATACTCGCAGTTGCTCTTGTCCATCTCTTGACTATGTGTCTGGATTCTTTCTTTTGTTTACCTCATACTTAGATGTTGCAGTTTCCTTTGTTCACCTATGACTATATATGATAGGTTCTACTTCTTGTTGACCTCGTATCTACACGCTACAGTCTGATTTTCTTTTGGTTCACTCATGATCATATGCTCTGATTCTTGCTTCTGTTCACCTCTATTCTATGTGTTGCAACCTATTTTGTGTCATATCATGATCATGTGCTTGGTTCTGCCTCTGCTTACCTATGTCTGTATATTGAAATTTGTGCTCTGCTCATTCCCATGGTCATGTGTTTTATTTCATTTTTGTGCGCAACATTGCCCATCTATTCAGTGGACTCCTAGTTGTGTTATGTTTGAATATGTCAAATTACTCCTATCTAATACTATGCTTATGAATAAGAATGAGACCCTCTGTATCATCTTTTCTCTTATGGCTATATTGGTTGGGAGGATGAATTAATCTTGGGGCCTGGTCTTAGCCTTCCCCGGTGTCCTGCTATGCCTGGGGTTCATGAAACCCCTTAGATCTTGTGCGGCATCAGGAATGCGGATGGTGACGACTTTTCTCCTCTTTTACTGTCTATATCCCTCCCAGTAGAGCCTAATAATACATATATGCGAATCCTTCAAATGCATGACTTGTGAATGAGTTATATAGTTATATATATATATATATATATATACACACACACATTTGTCCAATTATATATGTGATAAGTTCAGTAAATATAAACTTACCGGGTCCTTCTTTTCCCCCTCCTCATAGCATGGCCACTTGGGCTGAGACACAGCCAATCTATTGGGCCAAAGGCCTAATAGGGAACTTCCTTTCAAAAATCATTGAGTCCGCGAAGATAGGAAGCAATATGCGTATGCGTGGAAGGCCCAACCATGGGTGAAAATGGCTAACTAGGGGCTTGGTACGCCCCTAGCCTTCCCTTCTTGCTTTATTTTATCTCTTGTCATATTCTTTTATGTATATAATTCATTGTATTTGTATTTGAAATTCCTTGTAAAAACGCATATACATACAGTGGAATCCTTATTGTGTGAACTAGTCATCTTAGGATAACCGTGCCTATGCCGTTTAGATTGACTTTAAGTCCCCCAGAACAATATTCAAAACCCTGATTTAGCATAACGGTTTTTCAAGATTAAATGGATAACCAGTAAAATTACTTTGACATGAGTTAAAATAAAGGAATAAAAGGAATTTCAAGATCAAACACTGCAACTTCTTTAAAAGCAAAACCGGATTAGTTTCAAAGCTAAAGGGTGCATTCTTTGTAAATTGGACTATGTTTTTCTGGATCAAAACAAAGAATTGAGCTAAAGTGATTTGGGCCAAGCCCAAACCGGACATGTTTTTATATATAAATGGTCATGTTTTTAAAGCCCAATTTCAAAGGGTAAAATCAGTTTTCATACATATGTACAATAATAAAATAGCAAAAGCTTTATATGAGTTAAGACACAAGTCCATTCGTAATTATAAAGGTATTAGGAAAGGCGTTCCAAACGTATTAAACGGGCTGACCCGAGCTGAATATGAGATTAAGCATGAACAAAATTACACCTACCTACTAATAAACAACTGTTATATCTTTTACAAAACAACATATTATCCTTATATATAAAGGAAAACTATTTGTACCCGAATATTATAAATCCGAGCCTAAGTACCCTATATATAAAAGGGATATATTCAATTCTTTTCAAAACCAAATGATATGCAAATGACAGATTTTAAATACGGGAATAAACACTAAATAAATAGTTCATGCAAATACTCATACATAGGAATTTGAAGGTCAACCGTATAGTACGGATCCTTAATATTGGGGTGCCTAACACCATTCCCAGGGGATCACCAGAACCCTTACCTAGAACTCTGGATTACGAAGGATTTTTCACTGTATTTGAATAAACCCTTCAGCGCTGGTTTTCCTAATTTCCTAAAAATTACGTGGCGACTCTTTAAAGACAAAGTCCGAAAGAGCACCAACAAGTTCAAAGTAGCTTTTCGAGCGCTAACCCCACCCGTGAAATGCTAACCGTTACAGCACCAACTCGAGCGGTAGCAACCTAGTGGTGCAAAACACTCCCGTGGCGATCATCCTTTCGAATACTTCCCTTTCGAATACTTCCTTATAGGTGATGGGCCGTGGGGCCACTCTAAATGGGGAGGAATAGGCTTTGAAGGCTACCAAGCAGGTTCAGAAGGGCCTGCTCTCCCAAAATTCTTTGACACCATAGTAGAGGCCGTAGGTACTAGCATGGGTGAGGGTGCATAGCAGTAAGATCCCTTGTTGGTTGGGGCATAGTAGTCAGATTCACCATTCATATCATTCTCTTCTTCTTGAAACTTGGGAAAAAATCTCAAATGGTTCCTCTTCTTGCTTGACCTCCATGTCAATAGGCTCCAAATCTTCTTCCTCCATATCTTGAGGCTCTTCTTCTTCCTCTTCTACCTCTTCTTCCTCTATGGGTTCTTCCACCTCAATGGGTTTGGAGGCTTCCTGTTGAGGCTCTAACTCTTCTTGCGGGTCTGATTCCATCACCCACGGGTCTAACCTAGCTCCTTGGTCTTCATTCACTCCTTCTGGAGTCCCTTCTCTAGTCGTCACAGGTCTTCTCTCTAAGGGTATATAATTCAACACCAATTCCTTCACTTCTTCTGGGACATTTTGTCACACCCTAATCTTGATAGGGCATGATGGGCACCCGACCCCATACTCAGAGCCGAGCGAACCCCTTTAACTCTCGTTATGTTCATAACCTCACTGGACTCTTAAGTTACGAAATGATATGCATAATAGAAATTTGTCAAAACCATTCCATTCGTCGTTCTCAAGTCAAGTAAAATCTGTAATCATATGGAATTTGTAGCATAAAGCATAATGGTACGTCGGCTTGCAGAGCTGCTTACAAGACTGACATCCTATACACGTGACTCTGTCGGCAAAGTCTCTAACATCAATCAAGATACCATAACATGAATACTCAGACTCGGCAACACTCCAGAAGGAAATGGAGCTCGCCCATCCAGCTGATACGTCTCCTAGCAATGTCCTCTACTCATCTTTATACACTTGCGTGGCATGAAACGCAGCCCCCGAAGAGCAGGGGTCAGTACGGAATATGTACTGAGTATGTAAAGCATGAAGTACAGTAAACAGAGCCATAATCGGAACAAGAAATATAAAAAGTAAGTACATGATCCAGAATACCAAAATTCTTACTTTTAAAACACAAATCATGCATGTCAATGTCATATCCGGCCCATTATGGGACTCGGTGAACAAAACATGGTCGCCACCCCGTCGTTGGCGCCATAACACATCATACTCCAGAATAAGGAATAACTTCGTAACCCATTATAACGCCATAACACATCATAACGCCATAACACATCATACTCCAGAATGTATATACATATAACGAGTCTCGGCCCTCTATTGAGGGACTCGGTGAAAAATGCAGTGGAGTACGCACGAGAACGTGTCCTGGCCCGGGACCCAGTGAAAGATATATTGAGGCATGCACGAGCAGAGTAGTGAGAAACTATATGCATATAAATCAATTTTTAAGACTCGATAGGTAAGTACAATAATCGACACTTGAAGGATCATAAACACGTTTCGAGTCAATCCGAGTTAGCATAAGAAGGTTATGGACGTTGTTCATTACAGAAATCTCTATGAACGTTTCAGAGCAATCCGAGACTGCCTATGAAAGTTAGGGACATTAATCCTTATAGAACCCTTTTAGGAACAGGGACTCTTTATGCTTTGCTCGTTACTTAATCATACAATAGACTCGACTATACCAACTATGTTCATGTCAAGAAGTGAATAAGAATCGTAAACAAGCTCGGAATTAAAGAATAGAGTTACCCCAAGATGCGTGTCATACCTTACTTGGCTCTAGGACATGCCAAAAGAAAGAAAAGGTAAGCCTTACATACCTTGTCCGCTTCCTAAGCTAATCTGAACTTAAGTCTCGGCTTTCCTAAGATCTACAACAACGTCAGAAGATATCAAACATTAGCTATAGGTATTTAGGAATCCGATTCCAAGCTAGCAATTCACCTATAGAAATTTGGGCAGCATTTCCCCTGTAAATTCAACCAACCCCGAGAATTCAACTCGGCCAAATCATCAACAACAATACCAACAACCACATTAACAACTTCAACAATTAATTCAAAATGCATTCTAACATTAGCAACCCTTTCTACATAATTCGACGACATTTCATTTACCTTCAAGTTAACCACAACAACCCAACTTACAATCTTCCAAACCTAATAAGAACAACAAAAACACATTCCTCGCTTCCAAGTTCATGAATTATACCAACAACCACACGTTAACAACATTATTCATGCAAATATAAGAAACCATACTAACGTCACATTAACTTCTACAACAGCCCACAACGATTACAACTTCATTTCAAGCCATCGAACCTTCATTTTTATCATGGAATCCACAACAACAACAATCAAAATACTAAATAAAATCAATTTATCACATCTTCCCAACATAGCCCCTATTCGGCCACAACCAACACACACATATTTCATGAATTTCATCCATTTCTACATACTACAACACTCACAAACCATCCCTAACACATAGAAAAGGAGATTAATTCTTACCTTTACCCTTCCACTTCTCAATTTAGCTAGGGTTGGTAAATTGCACAAATGAATGCTTTGCTTGCTCCAACAACTACTCCACGTTAATAAGGGCCTTCCAATTGGTTGAAACGCTAGAAGAAAATTATTTTTCTTGATCAACTCCAAGGCATCAAATTTTTCTAGCCATGGCCGAATACTACTATATTTTTTTCTTGAAGTTTCTTGAATGGTGAAGATGAAGAATATGTCTTGCTTTGTAATTACTCATCTATATATATATACACACATAGCCCATGAAAAGTGGACACATGCCCCCACTCATGGCTTGAGTTAATTGGCCAAGCCATAGGTGGGTCCCACTTGAGCCACACAGCCATGGTGGCTATTGTCATGAACCTTCTTGAATTTGTTTTCCATTCTTACCCCTAGCCTTTCTCAATAATTCCATACCACTAATAACCAACTTATGTATTAAAATAAAATCGGAAGGAAAATAATAGCCCTACCCTTAACTTATCGCGACTATCTTGAGATATCCGAATGTACAAAATACGGGATATAACATCCTCCCCCCCTTTTGAACATTCGTCCTCGAATGTTGAACTGATTTTATGGGGTCTTATAACATTTCGGGGAGATCTCTTTTATAGCTATCACATACAGTTCATTCATCAATCGACATATCCGCTTTAGAAATTTAAATTACCTGTAGGCATAGGGAGTAAGTAGGCATACTTATTCTTCATCTCTTCTTTGGCTTCCCAGGTCATCTCCTCTCTGTTATTGTTTCGCCACAATACCTTGACAGAAGCCACGTCTCTGGTACGTAATATTCTCTCCTGACGATCCAGTATGGCTATAGACCGTTCCTCGTAGGATAGCTCCTCTGCCACCTGGATATCGTCTATGGGAAACACTCTGGAATGGTCCCCAATGTATTTACAAAGCATAGACACGTGGAAGACTGGATGCACTGCTTCTAAATCAGATGGTAACTCTAATTCATAGGCGACCTTGCTAACCCTACGGACAATTTGATAAGGTCCAATATACCTTGGACTAAGCTTTCCCTTCCTGCCGAATCTCATTATACCTTTCATGGGTGACACTTTCAGAAATACCCAATCGCCAACCTGGAACTCTAAGTGTCGACGTCGATTATCAGCATATGATTTCTGTCAATTCTGAGCTGCCAGTAACCGCTCCTGAATGAGTTTCTCTTTATCAACTGCCTGCTAAATTATATCTGGGCCGATTAACTTAGTTTCGCCAACATCGACCAACCGATCAGTGACCTGCACTTCCTGCCATACAGGGCCTCATACGGCACCATCTGGATGCCAGAATGGTAACTATTATTATAAGCAAACTCAATAAGTGGTAAATGATCATCCCAGCTACCCTTGAAGTCAATAAAACAGGCTCGCAACATATCTTCTAGCGTCTGAATAGTATGCTCGGCCTGTCCATCAGTCTGCGGGTGGAATGCGGTACTAAGACTTGCTTGGGTCCCCAATCCTTCTTGAAATGATCTCCAAATGTCATATATGTGTTCTTGTGCTCAGGTAAGATAATCTTCATCCCCAATCCTTGTATAACTCTGCTCTCCCTTGAGCTCATACTGAGCCGTCCACAGTCTTGATAACGCGAAATTTTCCAGGGTGTAACATCCTTCCTTAAATATTTCATTGCTTCCAGTCATTTTCTTCCACTTCTTGTCCTCATGTACATGGTTGGAAATTAACTAGCACCTCGCTCTCATTTTTTCTACAGTATTGTAGTCCTGCTTACCATGCTATAAATACTCATCGGCCTTTAAGTATTCTCTTTTTCTCGCTCCTTGTTTCCTTGCTAGTGGGCAATCACCTTTCTTATATACGGCATACTCTTTGTGTTTATCTCTCCGGTACCATCTCGGGCTATCCTTTTTATACCTGTTAATCTTAGACGTACACTGCATCGACTCCCTGTAGTTCATTAGTTCGACTCCCTGTTCCTTTACGTCTTTGTCACTATCCCTTTTAACCTTGCATTCTAATTATTTATCCAATCATGACTTTGCCGCTAGTGAGCATAATGGCTGCGTTTCTTAAACTATTCCCCTCAGTTCCTTTCCAAGACCCCTTCCATCGATTCAAAGTACGTATATACATAATGGTTCTTCACCTTTTACTATTCTTCACAATACAGTTATACTTATGGCAATTCATAATCCGAGTTCAACTAATTTCATAGCTCTCAACATCTATCAATACAACCCCAGAAGCATAGGACTACGGCAATTCTTCTATTGTGACTCTCTTGCGACGCAAGTAGACTTGTCTTCAATTTCCTTGTATCGGTGATCATTTTCGTAAGTCGTTATTCCTTGTTGGCTTTCTAGTGTGACCTTCTTACAATTGTGGTTGGGCATGGCTTCACGTTGACGGTTCATATAATTCCATAGCATATGCTCTCATATTCAGTATAATTAGTGGTCCATGAACTATTTTTCTAATATCCGGTCAAATCTTTTATTTTCATTTGTAGGTGCAGCGTTCTTTCTTTCCTTCAAAATTTTCCAGACTACTAATCGTTGTTCCTTTTATTACAATTGCTATCCTTTTTGGTGCAAAATTTCCTTTTGTCGTCATTCCTAGTGTCCTTCAGGTTCGTCATCCTCTCTATCACCCTTTGTGAATTTAGCTTAAAGACATTTCTTGCTCTTTTCATTACCCTTGTAGACATGTTGCTGCGTACTTAGGTACGACGCAAATTTGCCGGTTATGAGCAATTCAAATCATGGTCTAAACATATCATAGTTCATGTCGGCATGAAGCATTCTCTTAAGGTGTCTTCCATACTTTCGCCTTAGGTCTGCCTTATGGTACACTTATTGTCAATTCGTTTCTACTTCTTTCAGGTATCCTCCTGATATGCTGATATGTTGTGAACTCGGGCCCCGAACTAATAAATTTTCCTCCTCTGTAGCTTGAAAATGTCGCGATTCCTTTTAAGTCTAATATAATATGTTCTTCCCCCCTTATTAAGGAGATCCTTCTACGCCAATAGTCTTCGAGTACCCTCGTCTTCGATAATTATCTACCGCCCTTCACTATCTTCTTAAGGCCGGGGTTCCGTCATCGTATGGTCTGGCCTGTCTATCTCCTTGCTACTTACACTCTCGTATTTAACTAGACTACTTATAAGGGTATCTAATTCTGACGCCTTCTTTTTCGTCTTTCCATACCTCTGTCTTTTATGACTAACAGTGTCCTGGACTCATAAGTTCATGGGGATGTCGAGATTCACTATGTCCTTTTATGAAGTCTTCGATTATACCTTGCTCCTCGTCTTTCTATCCGACTCTGCGCATAACATATCGAAAACTTTTTACCATAAGTTTTTCTTTCATTTGCGCCTATATCGTCATTCCTGTCAATATTCCCATATCTTTCCATCCACTATTAGTCCTTTCGCCCATTTAGCTCACTTACTCGTAATTCTTCTTAACTACGCGTTTGTGTTGCAGTTGTGCATCCATGTTTTTCGAGCGTCCTGCTACTTTAGCTCTTGGCACAGAATTCTTACCATTTACACTCTCTCTGTCCTCGTTCATCGAACCTTTATCTATCTTTATGATGCTACGGCCGAGCGGTCTCCCATGCACGTTCCTTGCATTTCATTCCATTTCCTCTAAGATCAAATCCCTCGGTCTTCACATGAATTCTCATTCTATGCCATTAATTTTCCAATCAATCGTGTCGACTCACCCTCTTTGTTCTTATCTCGGTGAGTAATCGGTTTCCTACCGCTAATTCGTTAAAGTATCCTCCTTACTCTCGTGATTAGAGATTTTTTTTTGAATTGCTTTCCTCCTATATTCTCTCATTTTCCTTCAATCAGCCCATTGGTACACCTTTCCTACTTTCATCTTTAACCTTCCTTGGGTTTCTTCCTCCTCGAGCACCTTTCTTCTCTTGTTATTTGTAGTATCGGCTCTGAAGTTCGTGAAATATTCCTTTAAACGCGTGAATCCTTCGTATTCTTAAGTCATACTTTCAGGAAAGCTCCTCCATGTCCGAGGCAACCACATTACTATGGCTGCACATTTATCCTTTTATATACCTTTCAAGGGCCGAAATCGCCTAACATCGTCGCAAGGCTTAATCATTCTTTCTCTTACTTCACATTCCTGGTCGTGGTCACTATTCTTTTAGCCCCACTTATTAAAATCGGTTTTCGAACCCTACACATTCCTCTTTTGTTCCATATTACCACACTTTATCCTTTTCCGAATATCATTGTATTAGGACTTTTCAATCTGAACCAGTAGTGGAAACAACATCAGCTTACCTTGTAACACTTGTACCATATCTTTTGTTTTGTCCCTTGAACTCCGTTACCCTGTTCGATTAATGCCTTCAATATAACACTACGCCGGTTGCTAAGGTACCCATACCTGTTGATACAATTACATATGGGATATCATACGCATATATATATATATATATATATATATATATATATATATATATATATATATATATATATATATATATATATAATTACTACCATCTTGCCTACAAAATATTTCCAAGCGCTATTCAAACTCATCCTAATTCCAGAGCTGTGATGCACTTTCTTTCTCTTCACCGGTCTAGTCTGCCTCGTCCTACGCGACCTCTTAAGGTTTCTAACCATTCCGTATACTTTAATTTCCCTTAAGCTACTCTAGCTTCTCATTTGCCTCTCATGTCTGGATTTATAGGATTTCTTGCACACTTCCCAGGGGGTCACCCATCCTAAGATTTCTCTCACCCCAGCAGGCTTAACCTCGAAACTATGATGGAATTCGGTGTGTTAATGCTGGTATAGTCGCATCCACATCACCGCATGACCTTCATCACATAACCTGGAGCAGGTTGGGGTCTTGACAACTTCCGAAACATTCTCGTAACGTGTCTCCCTCCGAACTAGAGAGGGTCTTTTACTCTTCTGACTATACAATTACCGTGTTGGCCTTTTAAATCCTCAATATTCACCTTTCACCTATGTGTATGACTACCTTTCATCCTAGATCTCCAGATTCCCATTCGTGGCGAAGCACCTAGGTCGCCGTTTCTTGTAAATACTCAGTTATCAGCCTCTTTGGATTTTCGCTCACCATTCTTATATAATAATCTACAGCAGAACTCATTGGCCGACTTTCTTTGAATCTCCCAATAGACCCTGCTCCTACTAAACCTCGAATGTAACCCATTTTAAACCTTCGAACTGCTAATCGTCCTTCTCACAATCATTCTTCATGTCATGCCAAATCCATGACTCCTCTAAACAACGCATCCCACTTATTGTCTGTTTACGACATTTCCTTTCCACGCTTCTTCCTGTTAGATGTACCTAACTAAATGACCTGATTTTGAAACATTCTGGCAGAGTCTCCTTTACAATTCTCACTACCCAAAACCTGCATGCAACAATTACCAGCAATGCCTCACCGGGCATATATATATACGACATATTCCAGCCACCCAGGGCCTCCAATTTCAGGTAAAAGAACAAAAATATTAGAATGTTATATCCCGTATTTCGTACATTCGGATATTTCAAGGTGGACGTGGTAGGTTAAGGGCAAGACTATGTTCAAAAGTATTTCAATGTATAAGTTGCTATTAGTATGGAAATAATGAGAAAGGCTAAGGGTAAAAAGGGAAATTCACAAAATGGTTCATGGTAATATTGTGGAAGGCTAGGGGCAAAATGGGGAATTTAAAAAAAAATGGTCATGAAGTTACTAGGGCCGTGTGACATGTGAGGGAATATGTGTCCATATTTTTATTTGGTGGAGCTAAATTATGTGTATAGACCAAAGCTTATAAGGCAAGACATTAGTCATCTTTATTTTAATTTAAAGAAGCTTCAAGAAGAAGGGTAGGTGGCCACTTGGTATTGGAAGGGCTAAGTATATATATAAAAACAAGTGGGGGAAAATAAGACATAATCATCTTTCAAGACAAGAAGTTTGGAGAAGAAGAAAAAGAAAGAAGAGAAACATAGTAGTGTTCGGCCATGGTGCCAAAAATTTGAGTCCATGGAATTGATCAAGAAAAATTATTTTCTTCTAGTATTCCAACTAATTTGTAGGCCCTCATTAACATGAATGAGTTGTTGGAGCAAGCAAAGCCTTTATTTGTGTAGTTCACAAGCCCTAGCCGAGTAAAGAAGTTGGGTGAGAAAGGTATGTGTTCAATCCTCTTTTACATATGTTATGGGTGGTTTATGCATGTTATTTTATGAAGAAATGGATGAAATTCATGTAATACATATGTGTGTGGGTGTTGGCCGAATAGTAGCTAGGTGGGTGAGATGTGATGAATTGATTTTATTTAGTAGTTTGATTGTTGTGTTGTGGATTCCATGATGTAAAATGAGGATTTAATGGCTTGAAATGAAGTTGTAATCGTTGTGGTGTCGTTGTGGAAGCTAATGTGACACTACCATGAATTCTTATATTTGTATAAATTAAGTTGTTAATGTAAAATGTTGGTGGAATTCATGAATTTGGAAGTGAGACATTTGTTTGGAAGATTGTAAGTTGGGTTGTTGTGATTGAATTTTAAAGAAGGAAATAGGTTGTTATTGTTCTTGTTGGAATTGGAAGGTTTCGGGTGAAGTAGTATGTTGATTGAGTCATTTTGAATGTTATGTGAATTGAATTGAATATAAATGAAATGTCGTTAAATTGTATGACAAAGGTGGTTAATGTTAGAATGCGTCTTGAATTGATTGTTGATGTTGTTGGTATGATTGATGGTATTGTTGTTGATAGTTTGGCCGAGTTGAATTCTCTGATTGTTGATTGATGATTTGGGCCGAGTTAGATTCTCGGGGATGGTGTATTTACAGGGGAGATGCTGCCGAAATTTCGGCAGATTATAACTGAATTCATTTGAAGGATTAAGACAATTATATGGTGATGAATCTAATGATTGCGTCAATCTTCTTGAATGTAGACTAGCGATAACGAGCTTGGACAATTAAGCGTAGCGAATAGGACGTAGAACAGGTATGTTAAGGCTCGTCCCTTTCTTTCCAAGGCATGATTCCGATGTTATGATCTCATAATTGCTTCCATATTCTCCTTGTTTTCAAATTTAGATGTTTATGATTTCAAGGCATGATTCTTTTCCGATGTTTATGATTTCAAAATGTCCGTATTTCTCCAAAACAAAGGTTTATGGTATTGTAAGCTTTAATGACAATAACGATGGATATGTTTTACAATGACATTGATGATGTCGAGGATGAGAATATTTCTATGATGACTATGATAAGTATGATTTCATGTTCGAAAGGTACTTGATATGATTATTGCTTTGATTTTCCAAAAATAGCTTCTGAATTGTTCGTAGAAGGTTCTATACTTCAAACGCTCATAACTTTTTTATACTAAATCGGATTGACCTGAAACTTGTTTCTGAGCCTTTAGGTGTCGGTTTATGTATGCTGTTATTCGTTGCTCGTCTCATCTTATAATAATTATTCCTTCAAGGTGAGACAAAACGGCCATGGTTATTCCATAATGTAATCAGAGGTTACCGACCTTACGTCACTCCGATAGATACATGACTTTCTTTGGGCTCTCCTGCATGCTGCTTATATGATACATGTATATGTATATGTATATGGGGAAGATGGGGAAAAGGGAGATATGTTGCGCTATAGACGCATTGCCACCTGGTCAGTTGGCGTAACTTATCATCCCGGACGCGGGACATATGTGGGGGAGCCGACGTTGCTCGGCGCTATGACATGTTCTATTTTCTATGTATATGAAAAAGAAATGTTTTCAAAGGAAAGCTAAGCATGCATGGCATCCGCCCTAAGAGGCACTCAGATGTATAGGTTACCCTTTTATCTCATGATATGCTCTATATCTCTAGTCTGTTGTTGTTCATAATTAAATCTCTTACTATGTTACTATTCATGCCTTACATACTCGGTACATTGCTCGTACTTACCCCCTTTCTTCGGGGGGCTGCGTTTCATGCCGCGCAGGTACACCCAAATGAGCTGAAGCTATTTGAGAAGACGTTCCAGCGGAGTTGGCAAGCTCCACTTGTTCCTGGAGTGCTGCTGAGTCAGAGTATATGTGCTATGATGTCTTGGTTGAAGTTAGAGACTTTGCAGACAGACTCGTGGGTATAGAGTGTCGGTATTGTAAACGGCTCCACCAGCCGATGTGTTATCTTATGTTATGTTATAAAGTCCATGTGATTACAGATTCCATTTGATCTGAGTATGAGGGAAAGGAAAGATTCTGAAAGATTCTTAATCGATTTAAGAATCCAAAGATATTATGCATGTAATAAGAGTCAGCAGGTTAGCTCGGCTCCGAATATGGGGTCGGGTGCCCATCACACCCTAGTAAAGTCAGGGTGTGACAGAGAACTTACCTCTGTGACTTCCCATATCATCACTCACCTTCTCCCATCGATACTGTGCTTCCGCTGAGATCAAAGGTTAGTATAAGAAATCTCATTTCCTATGACTTGGATCTATCGCACGATCTAAGACAGAAAGAAGGTCAATAATACCTAGATGCCCTGCAGCCTCCTGTTTATAAGTGTGGCCGGCTTCACACCCATAAACAGGACTCTACTGGACTCGACTTTGCAGACAACCCCTAGGACGAACTGCTCTGATATCACTTTGTCACACCCTAATCTTGATAGGGCATGATGGGCACCCGACCCCATACTCAGAGCCGAGCGAACCCCTTTAACTCTCGTTATGTTCATAACCTCACTGGACTCTTAAGTTACGAAATGATATGCATAATAGAAATTTGTCAAAACCATTCCATTCGTCGTTCTCAAGTCAAGTAAAATCTGTAATCATATGGAATTTGCAGCATAAAGCATAATGGTACGTCGGCTTGTAGAGCCGCTTACAAGACTGACATCCTATACACGTGACTCTGTCTGCAAAGTCTCTAACATCAATCAAGATACCATAACATGAATACTCTGACTCGGCAACACTCCAGAAGGAAATGGAGCTCGCCCATCCAGCTGATACGTCTCCTAGCAATGTCCTCTACTCATCTGTAAACACCTGCGTGGCATGAAACGCAACCCCGAAGAGCGGGGGTCAGTACGGAATATGTACTGAGTATGTAAAGCATGAAGTACAGTAAACAGAGCCATAATCGGAACAAAAAATATAAAAAGTAAGTACACTATCCAGAATGCCAAAATGCTTACTTTCAAAACACAAATCATGCATGTCAATGGCATATCCGGCCCATTATGGGACTCGGTGAACAAAACATGATCGCCACCCCGTCGTTGGCGCCATAACACATCATACTCCAGAATAGGGAATAACTCCGTAACCCATCATAACGCCATAACACATCATAACGCCATTACACATCATACTCCAGAATGTATATACATATAACCTGTCCCGGCCCTATATTTAGGGACTCGGTGAAAAATGCAGTGGAGTACTCACGAGAACGTGTACTGGCCCGGGACTCAGTGAAAGATATATTGAGGCATGCACGAGCAGAGTAGTGAGAAACTATATGCATATAAATCAATTTTTAAGACTCGATAGGTAAGTACAATAATCGACACTTGAAGGATCATAAACACGTTTTGAGTCAATCCGAGTTAGCATAAGAAAGTTATGGACGTTATTCATTACAGAAATCTCTATGAACGTTTCAGAGCAATCCGAGACTGCCTATGAAAGTTAGGGACATTAATCCTTATAGAACCCTTTTAGGAACAGGGACTCTTTATCCTTTGCTCGTTACTCAATCATACAATAGACTCGACTATACCAACTATGTTCATGTCAAGAAGTGAATAAGAATCGTAAACAAGCTCGGAATTAAAGAATAGAGTTACCCCAAGATGCGTTTCATACCTTGGCTCTAGGACATGCTAAAAGAAAGAAAGGGTAAGCCTTACATACCTTGTCCGCTTCCTAAGCTAATCCGAACTTAAGTCTCGACTTTCCTAAGATCTACAACAACGTCAGAAGATCTCAAACATTAGCTATAGGTATTTAGGAATCCGATTCCAAGCTAGCAATTCACCTACAAAAATTTGGGCAGCATTTCCCCTGTAAATTCAACCAACCCCGAGAATTCAACTCGGCCAAATCATCAACAACAATACCAAAAACCACATTAACAACTTCAACAATTAATTCAAAATGCATTCTAACGTTAGCAACCCTTTCTACATAATTTGACTGCATTTCATTTACCTTCAAGTTAACCACAACAACCCAACTTACAATATTCCAAACCCAATAAGAACAACAACAACACATTCCTCGCTTCCAAGTTCATGAATTATACCAACAACCACACGTTAACAACATTATTCATGCAAATATAAGAAACCATACTAACGTCACATTAACTTCTACAACATCCCACAACGATTACAACTTCATTTCAAGCCATCGAACCTTCATTTTTATCATGGCATCCACAACAACAACAATCAAAATACTAAATAAAATCAATTCATCACACCTTACCAACATAGCCCCTATTCGGCCACAACCAACACACATATTTCATGAATTTCATCCATTGCTACATACTACAACACTCACAAACCATCCCTAACACATAGAAAAGGAGATTAATTCTTACCTTTACCCTTCCACTTCTCAATTTAGCTAGGGTTGGTAAATTGCACAAATGAATGCTTTGCTTGCTCCAACAACTACTCCACGTTAATAAGGGCCTTCCAATTGGTTGAAATGCTAGAAGAAAATTATTTTTCTTGATCAACTCCAAGGCATCATATTTTTCTAGCCATGGCCGAATACTACTATATTTTTTTCTTGAAGTTTCTTGAATGGTGAAGATGAAGAATATGTCTTGCTTTGTAATTACTCATCTACATATATATATATATATATATATATATATATATACATAGCCCATGAAAGGTGGACACATGCCCCCACTCATGGCTTGAGTTAATTGGCCAAGCCATGGGTGAGTCCCACTTGAGCCACACGGCCATGGTGGCTATTGTCATGAACCTTCTTGATTTTTTTTTTTTCCATTCTTACCCCTAGCCTTTCTCAATATTTCCATACCACTAATAACCAACTTCTGTATTAAAATAAAATTGGAAGGAAAATAATATCCTTTCCCTTAACTTATCGCGACTATCTTGAAATATCCAAATGTACAAAATACGGGATATAACACATTTCCATAATATTTCTCTTGGGGTATGCCTTCTGGCAGATTCCCAACCATACCCAGTAATCTGTCTACCTCATCAATTTTCTTTCCTATTTCCTGGAGGTGAATTTCCACGCGTAGCACCTTATCCCGCAGCATCTCAGTTGTCTCTCCTAAAGTCCGCGCTTCCGGCTCTCCTTGATTCGCCATTGTAAGTCAACCTTTAGTAGAGATAAATTCGGGTAAGTTTTAAGTCTCGAGGTTTTTCTTTTGGGTATGTAGTTTAGATCATCAGACCAATTGTACTCAAGCTTTAATATATGATAACACACATAGCAAGTAAGCATGTGAAGCACGTGGCAAGTATTCATGTAATTTGCAGATATTTATACTACTCGTGTTCCTAAGGCCTTTTTGAGCTATGGCTTTCTTAATCATTTGAAACATGTAAGTGCCATTTGTGAAGATGAACCATTTCCCCAAAAAATCATCATTAGTTAATAAATAATAATAAAATATCTTCCTCGAAGGGATTACAAAGATGATGAGTCTGACATGGGGCTTATAATAAAGCAATAAATCAGCAGAGTCCTCCTCCAGCGGCTGGTGTCGAGGCTTGGCTTGTCTTGGCCTTCTTGACCCTCTGAAAGGTGGTCTGAATCCGAAGTCATGCTTGATACATCTTCATTCTGACTATCACCGGGTCTGTTTCTTCTAGGATTTTGGCCACATACTCATCTGTTCTTTCCAAACATTCTTTCAAACGATCCTCTTCTCGAGCATCATGAGGAAGTGTGGGCCCTGGGATGGATGCACGGGCCAAGTGTCCCTGTAATCGCTCATAATACCATGGGTCACACCCTGCTTCGAACTTGTTTGGAGCTAAAGTATTCGGACCTCAACTCATACGACCATTCCACTCCTTGAGGATTAAACCTGCGTTCTTGATTTTCTGCTCAGTATGCTCGATAATAAATTTCTCGAGGTTCCCCATCTGCAGTATCACTTGCCTTCTACTAAATTTCCTTAAAACCTGAGATGGATAATAAGGACGGGTTCCTCGAACCTCTATTAATGGTACAAATGGGTAAATTTTGCCCCGAATTACTATACATTCAGAAATGAAGTCAGGGAACATCCACTGGATCCTATCTTCAGTCAACTCTACAAAGAAACGGGTCCACGCCACTTTGGACATGTAACTAAGGTTTGGACAGTAATTTGTGAGACGGTCGATCCTATTGTTGTTGCTTAGATACTGGACTCCATGTTGATGCATTTGATAACCCATTATTCAAGTTACACCCTTGGAAGTATCGGAAATGATTCCGACATTTATCTAAAGCCAGAAAAATGTCCACCAGGATGATAGGTGCCAGGTCGAAATACTTGGTTTCTTGATCCTCGGTTATACCATAAAAGATAGCATGGGCCAAGCAGATTACTCGGGTGTCTATGGCCAGTGACTCATTCTTCAGGAATACCATAGTGCCTAGTAGGGCTATGGAAAACGCCAAAGGTCTAACAGCTTCCCACTCTTCTCTACTCTTGAATTTCCTCTGATATAGATTATACCCAGTGACGTCCCCAAACCTCTGGTACAAATCCCTAAAGTCTACAGTGGGTCCTTGTGCCCAGGGGGCCTCGGTTAAGGTAAGAAACTTCATGATTTGGCCGACGGTGGGCCTTTGTGGAAATAACAAATTGGGATTTGACTTGTGTCGCCTGCTTAGACAGGTTCCATTGCTATTTATGGAATCCCTAATTTCCTCTAGGGTCGGAGTCATTTAGATATCACCAAAACGGAATAACATTTCCTTGTCGTCCCAATGCCCGGCTAATACCTCTATTAGCTCCGGGCAACCCTTCATTGTCATGATAGAGGGTAGATGACCTAGAGTGTAGCTAACTGTCCTTCGATGAGTATCACCCAAACATTCCCACCAAGCTCTCAACAAGTCTGGAGCCTCAGTAACTATGTCAAAACGGATTCTGTATTCCATCTATAAAACAAAACACGGTTAAGATCCCCCCATCCCTATAGGATCAATGGTTCATCACATAGGAAAATCATGCTTCCACATAGCACATAAATGAAATGCAGTGTTTTTTGGGTTGTAGGCCGTCCGAACACAAGGTAGTCTCTCTTAATGAGCCATAGGTAGGTCTGCGATACCCAAAGATCGTCTATGTATGGATGCTCTAGTTCAGTAGGGATTTGGCTTAGCTCTATCCTAGTTTTCACTAGAGTGGGCTTTTCACAAAAGTCCGGGAACCTGAGCGGACAACTGGGGCCGAACCGTTAGGGCTGTTGGACGACTGCGAACCAACCCCACCTCATTATGGTTCCAAAAGAAATATTTTGGTTTTATACTGATGGAACGACCGCGTAATCAGCGAAGTCGCCTTTGGAGCAAAGTGTAAAATAAATGCTAGGAGTGGTGGAGTTATGATATGCATGCAATGACAGTTAATAATTGTAGAAAAGTAAACACATAAACCTTTAAGGAAAATATACTCATATTATATTAGAAGCCTAATGGTTAGAACATTTAAGTCCCCAGCAGAGTCGCCATCTGTAACCGTTCACATTTTGTAGGCGGGGTTAGTGCTCGGAAAGCTACTTCGAACTTGTTGGTGCTCTTTCGGAATTTGTTTTAAAAGAGTCGCCACCTAATTTTTAGGAAATTAGGAAAACCAAAGGTGAAGGGTTTATTGAAATACTGTGATAAATCCTTCGTGATCCAAAGTTCTAGGTCAGGGTTCTGATGATCCCTAGGAAAGGTGTTAGGCACCCTAGTATTAAGGATCCGTACAATACATTTGACCTTCGAATTCCAATGTATGAGTATTTGCAGGAACTTTTTATTTCGTGTTTATTCCCGCATTTATAAAAGATTGTCATTGCTGGCATGTTATTTAGATTTTGGAAAAAAATTGAATATATCTCCTTTATATATAGGGTATTTTAGGTTCAGATTTATTATATCTGGGTAAGAATAGGCTCCCTTTATGTGATAATATACTTTGTTTATGAAATGATCAAAACTAATTTTGGTTATATATAAGTCCCCTTTTTAGTTCATGTTTAATACCACACCTTGTTTCGGGTCAAAACATATAATACGTTGGAATGCCTTAGTCCAAAACTTTGTTCACAAATGTGTTTCATTTTAATTTTGGAATGGTCCGGTTTACAAAAATGATTTTTTTGCTTTGACTTGTGAGTTTATATATACATATATTAAAAGAAACTGAATTTTGTTTTTAAAACTTGACTTGGGTCCAAAACATGTCTTTTGCCAAAGTGGTATTTTTAGTGGGCTTCGCCCAAATTGTTGTTTACACTTTTTTCTAAAAAGGGGGGAGGTCCATGGGGCTTGGCCCAGAAATCTTTGTTTTTTCTGTTGGGCTTGGCCCAAAATCACTCGTTTGTTCAAATCTGGTTGTTAACCCAGAAAAAAGCAAAATTTTCAATCCAAAACCATCGCAATTTATGAAAAAGAAAAGTCTTGGTCCCTTATTTGCAGAAAATAGGTTTGCATATTTATGAGTAGTTTGTTAACACTTAGTTATGTGAAATCATTTATCTGTCATGACCAATTTTTCCTAAGTCGTGCGGGCACTTACCTTCCCACCTCGGTAAGAGAACCCTCAACCCAACAATGAATAAATACATAAAAGAATGAAATTAAGCAACGGAATAGAATAAATACGTAAGTCTTATATATATATATATATATATATATATAAGTAGTAGAATAGTGCGGAATAATAATAATACCCCCAGGTTCTAGTCTGAATAGCACAAGAGCATCTAAAGGGGAAATAATACAAATCCAGAATACTAATACATAAAGTGTTTACGTCTCTGAATAGAATAAAAATAAAGATAGAAAAGTCTTCAAGGCAGCAGACGGCCTTGCTCACCCTGAAAACTCGAGGTGAAAGCTGAAGCGACTATCAGCCATGCATCACGGAAGTGGATCCGACCTGATACTCTGCATTTGTAAAAGAATGCAGCAAGTGTAGGTCAGTACAAGACAACAGTACTGGTAGGCATCATCGGCCAACTAAGCATAGCTAACACAATCCAGATAATAAAGGAGATAAACCGACAAGTATAAGTCACAAGAAATCGAATTCAAGTACACGTCACCGCCTAAGTAAAGCATCTAATCCCAAATGTGTCAAGTGTGAATATATCAAGTTCGAATCCAACATCACAAATACATCACCAAAACATCTCAGAATCAAACCATAATGCAATGCAATGTCATGCAAATGTTGTGAACACATGTACTCCAGATGGAAATACCGACGTCTCGGAAGCACAACCCAGTGTGACTCGCGAAGTCTAAGCGCCACCCATCCCGAATCTTTTCCCAACAGACAGACGAGACCCTGGATCTTTGCCCAGAGGGGGTTCTCACTGGCACCACTCTGGGGGACCCGCGGAGTCCATGCACTATCAACGATTCCGGAACTAACATCGGATATCGACCATGCAATCAATGATTCCAGAATTAATCATCGGACATCGACCATCTCACATCACTCAAGTAAAAGAGTTTTATCAAATATTAATTTCACTCCATTAATGATTTCGGAACTAAAATCGGACATCGGCCATCTCACATCACTCAAGTAAAATAGTTTTATCAAGTATCAACAGTATCACAATAGTGTATCATGAAAATCAGAGTGTGTACAATGCATGAATCAACATCAATATTCATGCTCAATATCACAAGTACCAACAATGGGTACGCCAATAATATATCTAAATCACAAGTACCAACAGGGGGTACGCCAACAATATAACCGAATCACAAGTACCAACAGTGGGTACGCCAACAATATATCCGAGTACAAATACCAACAGTGGGTATGCCAATTATATCATAATCAAGATGATAAAACAAAATCCATAACTCATGCCATCAAGCCGGCACAATAGAACAATCAAATCAATCACAACGGGATGGCTAGCCCCAACAAACAACAGGGCCCAACCTAAGGCAATGTCCAACCCAACTTTATACCCGAAGGTTCACATGCTATCTCCAATAATATAATCTAAATATGTGCTTCGCTATACGAAGTCCCACCAAAGGTAAGCCATAACCTACCTGGATGGCCGAACCGCAACACCAACAACTCACTCTTTTGCCTTGTCTTTTCGCTGAACCTCAGAACCAAAGTAGTCTAAGCATAATCAAAATCTATATTAGAAATCATGAAGAATGATACTAATATTGCTACTATTTCATTTAGGTCAATTCTAACCCTAGAAATTGGGAAAACGGTCCTACAAGGGTAAAATGGGAATTTCGGAAGCAAAATGCCAAATTAAGTACTAGGTGATCATAACCCAAGCACTAATTGTTGATTTAACTCAAGGATTATCCTAATTCTGAGTTCAAGAAAAACCCCCAAATTGGGTGTAAACCCTAACTTTTTTATTCCGAAATTCAACACTAGAAATGGAAGATATATGATTAACAAGCATAGATTCCTCAAAATCTAGCATAAACCCCATCAAGTTATCATTAATAAGCATAGGGAAAATGTTCATTAAAACCCTCTTTCAACTTCCATCACTAAGGGATTATTAAAGGGAAGGGGGAATCTAAGAAGATTATGATTAAAGGAAGGGTAAAGGAACAAGCAAGATTTACCTCCAAGAATATCTCCAAAATATCTCCAAGAACTGTTCCCTAAAGCTATAATTTCGAAATGGGAAATAATGAAGGTCTAAGGGCTTTTAGCACTTCATTAATTTTACAAACTGCCCATCACCTGCTTTAGTGGCACTGGGACCGCCCCAGCAGTGCCGCTTCAGCCGTCAAAGCATAAAGCCTTGGACCACTGCCGCGGTGCCGCTGCCGCGTTGCTGGTGCCGCCAAAGTGGGCACCAGACACCAGAAAACTCCCTAAGTTCCACAATTTGGTCATTTTTTCCGACATGTTCCTGAGGCCATTTGCTCACATACCATGCACATAGACACACATAAAAATACGCTACGAATGCGCCAGTGGCTTTGGAATTCCCAACGGAGGTCTCTTTGAACTAGTCAACCCCCGATGCCTTAATTTTAATTTCCTAACCCAAGTCCCAAAATGTATCTGAGTGCATTAGGAACCGAACCAAATGCACACACAAGTTCTAAACGACCATCCGGACCTCTCGGAATTGACAGAATTCCGAAAAAGGTCCGTTTACCCAAAAGGCAACTTTGGGTCAACAATTTTTCACTTTAAGCCTATGTTTCACAAAAGTCTCCCGAATCCGGTCTAGACACCTCGGGAAGCATGCCAACGGTCGCCTAGAGTAAAAAATGAGCTAATCAATGCTCGGGAAAGGGTTAAAATGCCGAAAAGACTATAACGATGAAACGGGTCGTTACATCAGATACCAATTGAACCGTTGCTCGTCCTCGAGCGAAGGAAAGAAAGAAAGCGGGGAAATACCTGAATCAGTAAACAACTGAGGATATAGGCTACGCATGTCAGACTCGGTCTTCCACGTAGCCTCCTTAACAGGACGGTGCTTCCATTGCACCTTCATGGAAACAATCTCCTTTGACCTTAACTTTTGAACCTGCCTATCCAAGATAGCGATAGGCTCCTCCTCATAAGTCAAATTCTCATCAAGCAATATAGAATCCCAACGAACAATGTAGGTACCGTCGGCATGGTACTTCTACATTATCGAAACACGAAAAATCGGATGAATGCCCGCCAAGCCTGGCGGCAATGGCAACTCATAAGCTATATTACCCAGACGGTTAAGAATCTCAAACGGACTAATATATCTGGGGCTCAACTTGCCTCTCTTACCGAACCTCTTAACACACTTCATGGGTGAAACCTTCAATAAAACTTGGTCACCAATAGCAAACTCCAAATCCCGGACCTTCCGGTCCGTATACATCTTTTGCCAACTCTGAGTTGCCAAAAGCTTGGCCTGAATAACTCTCACTCTATCAAGGGACTCTCTCAACAAATCTGTACTCCAAGGCCACACCTCGAACCCATCAAACCAACCAATCAGACTTCTATATCTCCTACTATACAAAACCTCAAACGGCGCCATACCTATACTCGAATGATAACTTTTATTGTCCGCAAACTCTACCAAGGGCAAGTGCTGATCCCAATGACCACCAAAGTTAATAATACATGTTGTCCACATGTCCTCGAGCACCTGAATGGTACGCTCGGACTGGCCATCACTCTGGAGATAAAAAGTTGTACTAAGTTCTAATCGGATGCCCAACTCCTAATAAAATGCCCTCCAGAAATGAGAAGTAAAAATAGTACCCCGATCAGATACGACAGAAATAGGAACCCCATGCAACCTCACAATATCCCAAATGTACATCTTGGCTAACTTTTCCGCAGTATAGGAAACTTGAACTGGAACAAAGTGAGTGGACTTAGTTAACCGATCGACTATCACCCAAATAGAATCAAACTTGCCAAGGGTCTTCGGAGGACCCGTGAAAAAATCCATGGTAATCCTCTCCTATTTCCACTCGGGAATGGGCATCCTCTGAAGCACACCACTAGGTCGCTGGTGCTCATACTTTACCTGCTGACAATTCCCATACTTAGCCACATAATCAATTATATCTCTCTTCATCTGACGCCACCAATAGTGTTATATCAAATCACGGTACATCTTAGTCACCGCCGGATGAATGGAATAGCGAGAACTATGAGCCTCGGACAAGATGAACTGAATCAAATCACCAACATGAGGAACACACACGCGTCCTCTAATCCTCAGAATGCCCTCAGAATCAATCAAGCCTCCTTGGCCTCACTTTTCAAAACTCTATCTCAAATCTTGCTCAACTGAGCATCCTCAAATTGATAAGTCCTGATCCGATCCAACAAAGACGACCTCACTTCTATACAAGCCGAAATCTTGCCCGGAGCTGAAATATCAAGACGAACGAAACTGTTGACCAGAGTCTGAACCTCCCATGCCAACGGACACTCAGAAACAATCAATCGAGCTAAACTCCCCATACTCACTACCTTGCGACTCAAGGCATCAGCTACTGTAGCGGGCGTTAGGAATTCTATGTTTAACCAGCTCGCACATACCTAATAAAAGGAGGGAGGTGTCCCGAGAAAGTACGGTTGTGAATCGTACCAGGAAAGTCAGAAAAACTCACCAACCACTTAATGGTGATCTAAAGGATATATTTTAGAGTCGCCACCTAATTTTTAGAAAATTAGGAAAACCACTTCAAAAAGGGTTCATTTAAAATAGCTATTTTATGACTATCCTAAAAGAAACCTAATCTACCAAAGTTTGGGTAAGGGTTCTGGTGATCCCCCGGGGAAGGTGTTAGGCACCCTGGTATTAAAGATCCGCTCAATTGCGGTTTACCTATGGGTTCTAATAGTTTACCTTATGATAAGAAATTATTTTTTGACAAAAATTGCTTAAGTCTAGATTTTCGCAGTAAAAGAGTGTCATTTACATGCAACAAATACATTTTCAAGAAATCGTCGAAGTATAATTTTGCTTAAAATTGAGCATGGGGGTCGGACTTGAACACCTAGGCTAATACCCGAAGGCTCTTAACCTAAGTAGGACTCTACATAAGTCCACCCAAAAAGATTTTGAGAAAAAGATAGTGTTTTGAAAATAGTTTTATAAAAATATTTTTTGGCATACTAGTATTCGTATATAAACCATAATATACTTAATTGAATTGTCCAATTTTATACCAATTTTAGTCTATTATAAATTTTATACAAATTTTGCACAATTCCTTTTTTATTAAATCAATCCAGAAAGTCTCAAGTCAGTCCACATCGGTCCAATCCCAAAAGTTCCCAAAATGTTACTTTAAGTCCACAAGTTTTTCAAGTCAGGTAGATTTAATCCTTTATTAGTCCGAAGCAGTCCGGTTCCCATTTTTTATAGCATTAATGTCAATTAATGTAGAAAAGTGTTTTAGCGCCTCAAATACACAGTTTTAAACACAAGGGTTCCAAATCCAAAATTTAAAGCTCATATAATTATGATTTAAAGGTAAAAATATAAAAGTTTGAGGGACTTAGCCGACCAAGCCCAAGAGAAGGATTAAAAAAATGCAATTTTAGATCCGACGTATGCTCCATATGCGTTGCCCATCCATTTTGAGATTTGACTCGATCTGTTGGAGTTGACGGGCCTCGTAGAAGCCCATCAACGGATTTTGGATTTGGAAAATAAGAGAGGTATACATAACCAGTACAAATCCAATAATTTAAAAGCTAAAATACTGCAAATTAACTCTTAATTACTTATGACAAAGCCAAATTATTAAATTACAAACATATACGTTTAGGCTAAGCCTAACCAATAATTTAGACTGATCATAAACAAACAGCTAGGGCTGGCCCTGTTGCTATAAAGAATCGACCAAGGGACCGTAAAATAAGCAGGCCCAGTCCCTAGGGCCCAATTACAAACTCTTCCCAAATAGTTCTAAGTATTCAATTAAATATACGTGATATACAGGTCTGTATACTCCTTTTCCCCCATTTTTTGAAGCATAATGTTGCAACAATGGTATACCTGGTATACCCTTATCTTATCGAAGTTTTCTAGGTATAAGACCAAGTATATGCCTAAGTTCCCATAGATATACTTGAATATGAGGAGCAAAACCTCCTGAAAGGGCATACCCACTCATATTCGAACAAATCATTCATGAAATCCACATAACTCAAGCTTAGAACATCAAATTTCAATCAGACAAGTATGGGGGTTATAAGCTATCCAAAAGTTCATCTAAGACCCCACAAAGACACCAGCAACCAATAGGCAATGCCAAGCAGTGATATATAAGAAAAAATGAGACAGTGTTAAGAGAGTATACATAGAGGTGAAGACAACAAGTGTATTCAAAGATGTCAAATGCACAGATAGCTTCCTCAAATTGCTAGTTTTAAGTCATAGTGTCAGAAGTGGTTCAAACAATCCTCTAAAACTAAGGAAGTCCCAGGTCTAGTACAGAAACACAAATTGAACACTTATGCAGGTTAGAATAATCTTCCAAGGTCTAGGAAAGCCTAGTGACTACAGGGAGGATTATTTGCAGAATTTCCAAGTTAAACAAACCAAGCATTAAGATGTTCCAAGGTGCTCAGGCCATATAAACTTAAGTACAAATGCTAGAGGGGTCCCTCAGGGTTCATATCAAGACACATGATTACATTAATCTCTTAGAAAAGTGAAGCAATCTTCAGTATTCAATCCATTTTAGCATTGGCTTAGGATGTTCTTCTAAAGGTTGTTTTAGCATGTAGGAAGAGGAGCACAAGGGAGGGATAGAGATTCAGGTTTGGACAAAGGATTACCTAATTGTAACCAAGTTCAAACAGGGAATGTAAGTAAAAGTTTAGACAGGTTCAAGCTAATGCAAATTTTAAAATTTATCAGCAAGAACAAGCAAGGAATATAAGCTGATTCAATAGTTTTTAAGCAAGTCCCAGAATTTTAAGTGTAAAGGCTAAGTATTGAGATAGGTGAACAGTTTAACAAGAAGCGATTTCAATAGCTGGTTTGAGCAGTTAGTGGTCATAAAAAAAAATCCAAGTAATGCAAATTGAGATAATTGTCAATATTCACAGGAGAGCACACAAGATTCAAGTAGTTAAGGTTTATAAGTGTGAGGCTCAACAAATGAAGTTGAAGAGCTACAGGCTGTGCAACACTTTTAGTGAGTGGCCACAAGTCCAGAAACGTGATAACACAAGGTAGAGATGATCACAAAGCACATATCATATAGACTGCCATTTACGGGGAACCAATAGGACTTTAAGACTTTTAATAGTAGCTGGATAGGAAAGGGTTCAATTTAAGACAATAAATCTTAATTTAGATGGCATATGTAGTTAAGAAGGTGAGCCAACTTAAACATATGAAGGACCTCAAGTGCCATTTTCAACAAGAAATCATAATTTTAGATAGGTCTGTCACGACCCAAGTCAATGAGCCGTGACGAGTGCCCGACCATTACTGGCCAAGCACTCCTATGCTTGCATTTACTTCTCACTGATTAACCTATAATCCTTTTGGTACCTCTCATACATGGTCTTAAACCCTCATAACCATAAGATAGGCGTATATCACTCCGGATTGCAATTAAAACAACTAACACCTAACGAACCTCAATGTCCAAAACTACGAGGTGTAACATCCTTCCCCTCTTAAAAAGATTCGTCCTTGAATGTTGTAGTATGTAAACCCAAAACATCTTCGTTGGTTTCGTAAAACGGTTATCTTCCTCTTAGAATCCGATTGCCATATCTTTATGCTATAAATTGATCAGTCTCTTCTCGTTCTTTCTTAACTCATCTATGTGTTCCATAACTCTTTGTTCTTATGTACGTAATCAGGTATCAACTAGTATCTTGCTCTCGTTCTATTTCCATTATCGTAGTCTTACCTTGCCATGCCATAACTACTCGTCGTTTTGCAAGTATTCCCTTTTTATCAATCCTTGTTTCCCTATTAGTGGGCAGCTCTCTTTTTCAAATACGACGCCCTTTTTGCGTTTACCCCTTCGGTGCCATCTCGGGCTATCCTTTTTTTTTATACCCGTTGATCTTAGATATACACTGTATTAACTCCTTGTAGTTCATTAGTCAAGCTCTCTAATCCTTTACAACCTTGTCACAATCTCTCTTACCCTGACATTCCAAATGTTTATCCAACATTACTTTGTTGCTAGTAAGCATAATAGTTGTGTTCCTTAAACTGTCCTCCCCAATTCCTTTCCAAGACCAATTATAACAATATCCAAAATTCGTATATACATAATGCTTCCTCGCCATTTTTATTATCCTTCGATGCGTATCGCTTGGGACAATCTATAACCTGAGTTCAAACTAATTTCATAGCTCACAACATGTTTGAGCTCCTACCAAAACCTTTTCTTTAGCTTCCTTCCCTCAAATCTCGCAATATAAATACAGAAGCATAGGACTATGGAAATTCTTACTCCATTACAACTTTCCTGCAACGTAAGTATATTTATCTTCGATTTCCTTGTACCGGCAATCACTTCGTCAGTCGTTATTCTTTGTTGGTTTTCCAGTGTGGCCTTCTTACAATTGTAGTTGGGCATAACTTCACGTTGATGGTTCATATAATTCCATAGTATATGCTCTCATTTCCGGTGGTATGACTCCCTTTACATTCATAAGAGCAATGTTCTTCTTTTCTTCGAAAATTGCCAAACTACCAACCGTTGTTCCTTTTGCTACAATTGTCATCCCTTTCGGCGCTAAAATTCCCTCTTGTTGTCATCCCAAGTGTCCTTTGGGTTGATCATCCTCTCCATCATCCTCTGTGAATTCAACTTGGAGACCTTTCTTATTCTCTTTATTACCCTTTAAGATATGTCGCTGCATACTTAGGTACGGCGCAATTTTCCCCGATACGAGGGATTCAAACCACGGTCTAGAAATGTCGTAGCTCATGTCAGCATGGAGCATTCTCTTTATCTGTTTTTCATACTTTCTTCTTATGCCTGCCTCATGGCATACTTATTTTCAACCCGTTTCTACTTTATCCTGATACTTTCTTCATATGCCAATACGCCTCGAGCTTTGGCCTCGAGCTAATACATTTCTTCGTCTGGAGCTTGAGAACGTCATAATTCCTTTCAAGTCTAATATGCTCTTCCCCCCTTTTTAAGGGTGTTCTTATACACTAGTAACTCCCGAATATCAGTAGTGATCGGCCAACCCTAATGATCCTCCTACTCTTTTGGTCTCTTATAATACCGGAGTTCTCTCATCGTATAGCTTGACTTATTTTCCTTTCTGCTAATCGAGCGATTTGCATTTAAACGAAGCGCTTCTGCTTTACCGATCCATTCTCATTGCCTTCTTTAAGGCCCTTCTATTTCTACCTTTTATAACTGAACATTTTCCCAAATCAACAGGTTAATGGGGGCATTGGAATCCATCAAAACATTTTACGGAAAGTTTGGTCACACTTTGCTCTTTTTATCCCTCGTCTTCCTTCACAACTATTATCACTGAAATTCTTCTTATTCTGAGTTTCCAGTTTCACTTTACGTCTACAATATATCATTGAGAGTTAATATGATACACTCTTCCACTTCCACTATCAATCCTTTTATTCACTTAGCCCACTTATCCGAAATTTTCCTTGACTACTTATTTGCATCCCATCTATGCATTGTAGTTCTTCCAGTGTTCTGCCATTTCTTGCTCTTATCATGAAATTCTTACAGTTTACAGTCTCTCCATTCTTCGTTCATCGAGCCTTTATCCGTCTTTCTGACGCTACGGCCGGGTTGTCTTCCATGTATGTTCCCTGTTTTATCATTCTATTTCCTCTATGATCAAATCTCTACGGTCTTTACCGTAATTCTTATTCCATGTCATTGATTTTCTAATCAGTTGTGTCGACTCATCATTCTCTTTCTTATATCGATGATTGATCGGTTCCCTACATCCAAATCGTTAAAGTATCCTTCGTACTTCCGTGGTCAAAGATTTCCAGTTACTTTACTCCTAAATTCTCTCATCCACTCCTTATGTTATAACATTGACCCTGAAGTTCATAAATATCCTTTTAGAGTTGCAGATCCATTTGATTTCTAAATCATCTTTGAGGAGAGCTTTCTCCCTTTCCAAGGTGATTATATCTGCTTGACCGTGCCTTTATCTCTTCGATTTCATCTCAAGAGCCGGGAATCCCTTAACATTGTTGCCGAACCTACATATTCTTTCTCACTTCCCCTTCCTATTCGTGGTTACTTCCCTTTAGTCCCATTTAGAAACAATTGTTCTTCTAATCCTGCACATTCATCTTTGTCCGTGCTACCATACCCTATTCCTTTCACATGCCTACTTTCCAATTTTTGTTCAAATAGTCACTTGCCTCAACTGTCGTCCTATGATCTCTTGGAAGATCTACTTGCCCTCGTTACTTACTCATTCCCTACTTTTCCTTGGTGTTATTACATTAGGATGATCCATTTCTATCCCGTTAAAGACAAACACATAAGCTTGTCCTGTAGCACTTACCACTTGAACTTCCGTACCTTGCTCAGTCAATATCCTTAACGTATCGTAATATCAGCTACTGGACACAGATACTGATTAGCATAACCACGCAAAAGGTGTCATATATGTGTCTTTACTAACGCCTTACTCACAAGGCGTTTCCAACACTATTTGAACTTGTCCTAATCCTGGAGCTGTGACACACCTTCCTTCCCTTCACTGACCTAGTCCATCTCATCCTTCGCGGTCTTTTTGAATTTTCAATCGTTTCTCATGCTTCAAATTCCCCTTAAGTTATTCAAGTTCCTCATACTTCTCCTACATTTATATATATGGGATTTCTTAGCACATTTCTTAAACCCTCAATGATACGTCTTTGGAAACACATGCTTGATAGTTAATCCCCACTTGAACACCTACTCCTCTTTCCCTTTATGCATAGGTCAATCAATTGACCTTTATCACCTTCTTCTAACAGTGCAGGGTACCTCTACCGATAAGAGTCACATCTGTTTTGCTACATGATCCCTTATCGTACAACCATAAACAAGTTGAAGTCCTAATGGATCCCAATAAAATTCTATGATGCCTCTCCTTTTAGGGTAAGAGAATCCCTTACTCTTCCGACTAAGTTAATGCTAATTTAACCTTTAGAATTCCCAACAATAACTGTCAATCCGCATACATAACTACTTTCCATCCCAAATTTCAAGACTCCCAATGATGGCGAAAACATCTTAATCATGGTTACCTCTAAATAATTAAGTTATTGGTCCCCTTTAGAATTTCCGCTCAACACTATTAAGTATTACCCTGTAGTAATTACATACGCATATAGAAAATTTCAATAAAAACACATGTACATGTAATCGACCTGTCTTGAGCTCGGTCTGGAGGGCTATAAAGTGAAGAGTCCTCTCCATTATCCTCCCACCACCGGCTATTCTAGCCATCCTCATCACTCTCATTTGAATTCGAGGAATACGGATACTCAGGCAACTCCTGGTTCACTGACGGCCAAGATAAAGGGCTGGAATAATCAGTAACACTCTCAGGCGTAGCTGGCCTGACATAGTGCTCTGCCATAGGAGTAGCTGGGGGAGTCGGCTCTGGTACTGATATCACCTCTGGGATCTCCTCCTTCGGTGTCCCATACGAAGCTTCAGACGGGTCCGTGTCATAGCTACTTTCCGATGGATCCTCCTCTCTAGAAGTCAGAAATTCTGGCAGAATCATCACAAGGTCCTCAAAGGGATCAGTCTCGATGGAATAACGAAGGCTCCTCCTGCTCGGTCTTGGAGCCTGTGGTCCTGAATCTACTCTAGGGGTCTTCTTAGCACCCCCACTGTCTAAGGCTGATCTCTTCATCTTTATCAATTTGTGCTTACCTAAAGGAAAAGAGGGTCAGAAATAATCTTTCCTAGACTCTGGCTCTCTCGCACGATCTAAGATAGAAGGAAAGGTCAGTGACTCCTAAGTGCCCTGCAGCCTCCCATTTATAAGTGTGGCCGGCTTCACACCCATAAACAGGACTCTACCAGACACGGTCTGTAGACAATCCCTAGGACGAACTGCTCTGATACCACTTTTGTCACGACCCAAGCCGATGAGCCGTGACGAGTGCCCAACCACTACTGGCCAAGCACTCTTATGCTTGCATTTACTTCTCACTGGTTAACCTCAAATCATTTTGATACCTCTCATACATGGTCTTAAACCCTCATAACTATAAGATAGGCGCATATCACTCCGGATTGCATTTAAAACAACTAACACCTAACGAACGTCAACGTCCAAAACTACGAGGTGTAACATTTAGACTCAGGCAATGAAAGACAAATAACATTCAAGGCACTTAGACAGGTACAGTTCCACATGTTAGGTCTATGTAGTCTAAGTCCACACAGAAGGGTATCCAGGGGGGTTTATCAAAGTTTCCTTTTAGATTATGAAACTAGGTGAATCATATGTAGGCAAAGAGTATAGGCAAGTTTCAAATAGTTCTGCAAATAGCTGAGCCAAGTGACTCAAAGGCAATATGTGTGATTTAAAGCAGATCCATAGGACTAAATTTATAGCAGTCCAAGTCACATGAGGCAATACAGGATATGTAGCAAGAATCAGGGTAAAAAATGAGTGAAACCTGAGGGTTTTGAAACTTTAAACAAAAATAAAAAATGCCTAGACAATATTGGCTAAGGCACAGCACCACAATAACATTGAAAGGTTAATAATTAGTAAACTCAGTATGACAGACAAGAAGGGCACATACTATAATCTTATGAAGGGTTTCAAACACAAGGACTCATACCAACACAATCAAATAACTTGAAGATCCTTATTTGGACTAAAAACAAACCTCAGGACACATCTTATCAGAGAAAACTTTCAAGCAAAGGAGTTTGTATTTAAACAGTGTAAGGAGAAACTCAATACTTTCTCTTCTATTTTTTAAAACAATAAACTCATTTTTAGGCAAAACACTGATCCAAAACAGAGGGGTAAGGATTAATAGGCAAAAAGGGTCAAAACAGTTGATTTTTTGGACTTAATGAGCACTAAATTGATTCAGGATTTCAATTAAAAAAAGAAACAATCAGAGGTGAAAGGAGAAGGGGTTTACATGATTGCAAACTGCATATAGGAGTAGCAAAATGACTTAGCAAAGTAAGCAAGTAAATCAGAAATGAAGTTGCAAAGATCAGATAGGCTAATACTCAGACCACAATATCATAAATCACATAAAATGAACCGCAAAATCCAGAACACAGACTTAACCTCAAGTCCCTCAGCTCTAGCCTTATTTTACCCTTTTAAACCATTTTAGGCCCTTTTTGATCAGTTTTAAGCTTATACAAGATCATAGTCCTATCATAAGTGACTTAACTAATCAAAAGTTACATTACCTACTCATTTTTGCTTAAGAACAGACCTTAACAATCACTTTAAGCTACATTTTTTACTTAATTTATAGTTTTACAACCAAAACAAGATATAAAGATGCATAAAAAGCAATAAAACAGTAACAGTTAACTTGTATGAATAAGTAAATGAAGAATAGTTTCAAAAGGATGAATGGTTACGTTGTTAGTAGGCAACCTAAAGGTCAAATAGGAGAATAGAGTCCAATATCAACACTAGAATAGGAACATCAAAAAACCTTTCTTTCCAGAGAGGGGTAACCCAGTCCCTTTTTTTTAAAGCATTCTTAGTATAGTATCTATTCATTTTTGCAATGTATATACATATATATATATATATATATATAGGGTTTTATTACTTATATAGGGTTATATATATATATATATAGGGTTGTATTACTTATATAGGGTAATATGTTTGGTATATTGAATGTAAGCTTTTTTCAAAAAAAAAAAAACCTCTCTTTCAAAATAGGAATAACAATCTATTTATAGGCTGAAGTAAAAGGCTAGGGGTTAAAATGGGCTAGGATCATATCCTCCAACGGAAATTCCCCCCAAGATTCAAAAAATTTCAGAAACAAACAAGGAATTTTACCGGACTGTACAAAATGGTACTGTCATCTAATCAGAAATGTACACATCTCACAAAAATGTATAATCCATCCAGAAATCGTACAAATACACCGTATTATCCCTAAAAATTAGGTGAAAATACAGGAATAGTACGTGCAGTCATACAATAAGACAGAATTCAACAAACAACAAATTCAAACGGTAATAAATAGTACATAAATAGATAAAAATCCCCAAAAATCGTACTCATTTTGCACAAAGGGCCTTGGAAATTACCTTGGGTCCTTTTGTTTTTAGTGTGTGATGCACAAGATGGGAAAGAACTCTTGGTTCTGCCCATGACAATCATGCACTCAAAAGGACCCGGCAACATCCTAAGAGTTGGCCTAACTGAGTTAAAAAAAAAAAGGGTCGCGATTGTGATCGCAAAAAAGCCTAGGGTTAAGCCGCCATTGATACACGGTGAAGACGAAGAAGAGAAGAGGGGGACTGAATTTTTTGTTTTAAAACATCAGACCCCAGCCTTTATATACCCCCCCCCCCCCCCCAAAAAAAAGTTATTTAACAAGTTTAAAATGGCCTCTTTAGTTCAAAACGTCATTTAGAAGACCCTTTGTGCATAAATTAAATAAGAATACACAATTTCATGAAACTACGTATTTGTATAAAACTAACACGTATGTTTGTATTTTTAAAAAATAAAGTTCATAATATGTCGTTTTAAAATAGGAGCTTCGATACGAACCCAATATTGACATAGTTCCGAACAATATTTAAAAATGCAAAAAAATGTGGACAAGAGTACCGTAGTTCATACGTTGTTTAAATTAAAAAAATTCTCGAACTACATGGAATAGGATGAGTGTTTTCTTTTCAAATCACATTTGTGAAAGTAAATAACTTGTAATTTCTTGTAAATTGTTAATTTTTATGAAAAACAATAATTAAACGTCAATTTTGCCATTTTCGCGGGATCTTTGAATTTTTAATTTTCTAAGGACATCCTCACCCCGACTTGGACTCGGGAAATATGGAAATTAAAATATACGTTTTCTGCGGTGAAAATTAGGTGTCAACAACTACCACATTGGCTTTCCCGGGATGGTACAGAATAGTGATGTCATAGTCCTTCAAGAGCTCTACCCATCGGTGCTGCCTGGAATTAAGATCTCTCTGGGTAAACACATGCTGAAGACTACGGTGATCGGTGAAAACCTCACAATGAACACCGTACAAATAATGCCTCCAAATCTTCAAAGCGAAGACCACGACCAACAACTCCAAATCATGGGTAGGTATGTCACGACCCAACTAGTGGGCTATGACGGGTACCCGGAGCTGGCTACCGAGCACCACTCATCATGCTATCTATCATACTTAACCTGGGCATATATCATTTCAACATAAAACTTGTCATAAACCAATAGCTAAATCTCCCAAAACATGTATATATGCATAAGCCCACGAGGTTACAAAAAGATGTACAAAATATACACTGAAGAAGTCTAATAACATCTACAACCCACACATAAGTATCTACGAGCCTCTAACTAGAGTACTGAAGTCATAAGGACGGGACAGGACCCCGCCATGCCCTAAATATGTGCACAAAAGAATATATCAATAAATAGCACCTCCGGAGTAGTGGAGTGCTCCTGTGTAGCTGGCAATAGGCTCCTATGAATCTATACCGCCTCCCTGTCTACCTGTGGGCATGAACACAGCATCCATAAAAGAAAGGACGTCAGTACGAACAATGTACTGAGTATGTAAGGCATATATGATAACATGATAAGGAAATATAGAAAACATAAGAAGAAAATATAACTACAACTACTTGCCTCTTGAGGCGGAATCATGCATGCTCATTTTAATCTTTAAAACGTATCGCATACACATACATAAGCTGTCTGAATCAATAATATCATTAGCCCGCGTCTGGGGTAATCATTTCACGCCGCCCACTAGTGGTGTCTACCCATGCCATATAGACACGGTGTAATAAGCCGTCCGCCTTAGCGGTGCTGCCCGGCCATCTAGGCATGGTGTAAGCATCATTATACACTCAACATAAAGCATGCATAAGAGCACAAGTAAAAGTTGTAACTCTATCGGAGTGACGTAAGGTCAGCAACCTCCGATTATCTTATGAAACCATCATAATCATCATCTCTCACCTTGAAGGAACTAGCATTATGAGGTGAGACTATCAATAATGAATAACAATCGAGAAATTCATACATCAAGATCATTAATCCCATAATAGCATCCTTTCATAAGCTTTAGAATCTCTAGACATAGAATCATCATTATCATAATGCATCTCTATCTTTATCTTAGGATAAGCTCTTAATAATCATAGACTTGTAGCTTTCGGGATGTAAGAAAGTCACGGAAATCATGTTATAAGAGTCATGCCTTAGAAAGAAGGGAGAATAGCCTTAAATACTTTTACGCCTCTCTAACCTTGTCGACTAAACTCTTCCCTCTAAGTTCACTATTCTACATTCAAGAGAATTCGTACTAAGGTTAGATAACCGGAATCATACTTTAGGTCTCAACTAGCACAACTAAGAGCTAACAAAAATTGGGCAGCACCTCCTTTGTTTCACCAACTTCCTCCATATAATAAACAACTCCTAAACTTTAATAACAACACCCACAATATTATAATCCATAAACTTCACCAAGATAGACATTATTCAATTCTCAAAATCCCCTTTCAAAGTCATCCATAACCATGATTGTGACACAACATCATATTCATTCACATATAATGCTTCTACAAGATCCTTAATATCATTCATAACAAGATTACATTCATGATATATCAAGAACTATGATTCAAGACAAGTTACTATTCCAGAATACCACTATTCCCATATTTAAACTTCATACTCCACTTTCTTCCATAATCCAAGTCTTTCAACCACTCAATATTCTTAATAACATGAAATAGACATAAAACTCACCTTTGATTATGTAGGAATGAACTTTGGATGAAGATACTTCACTTGAAGAAACCCTTACTTCAATTCCAAAGGAATTTCTAGCTTCCATTAACCCTAATGAACACCCATACACTTGATTTCCTTTGATTATTGGTATTTGATCTCCCTTGAATTTGTGTTAATAAGATCTTGGAATATTCTAGAGTTCTTGAGAGGAGTGGAGAAGATGGAAAAATGAAAAATTAGAACTTAGAATTTATATTTATACTTGGAAACTAACTCAGCCCGATGGGATTATACGGACCCTTATACGATCCGTATAATATTATACGGTCCGTATAAGTGACCGTATAACTCCATAAGTGACGGCCCTTCACTGTAATAGTTATACCGACCATTATCCGAACCGTATAAATGGTCGTATAACCTACCTTCTTCCCGAACATGACTCGTCATTTCGTTTGATATCCAATCCTTATAGGACCTTCTTAACACTTGTTTAACACTTCATTAACAATATAAATATCCTCATAACTCCTCTCCAAGGCATTACCGATCAATCCTTAACTCGACAGTTTGCAAAGTCTTTCCCAAACACAACTTATACTTCACCTTCCTTTGACGAACTTAGTTTCACTAATTCATATAACTTCAAAATCTTATCGTATGAACTTTAAAGGCACCAAATACCCTTCTTATAATCATAAGAGCCTCATGTTCACCTTAAGCTTGCGTTAGTCTATTTACGACACAACAACATGAAATTTTCGAGGTGTACCATTCTCCCCCCCCCCCCCCCCCTAAGAACATTCGTCCTCGAATGTTAAGTTCTCGGGAATTCTACAGAAATTTCACCAGGGTTTCCCCTATAATATTGCACTACTATCCTGTCACAGCACCCAAAATAACATCGCCACACAGGGCTACAACTACAACAGCAAGAAAAACATGGCCACACACGACCAAAACATTAAAAGAAAGTATTACATACCTTATTCCAATGGCGTCTCATCTTGAACCTCTTCCAGGGGTGGAAACAATTGCGGATATCTGGACTTCATATCTTATTTTGCTTGCCAAGTCATCTATTCTCTATTGTTATTCTTCCATAGAACCTTAACTGAGGCTATATCTTTAGTTCCGAGTCTTTGCACTTGCCTATCTAGTATGGCAATGGGTACCTCTTCATAAGCCAACTTCTCGGTAACTTGAACATCATCCACTGGCACGATTCTAGATGGATCTCCAACACATTTGAGGAGCATTGACACATGAAAAACTGGGTGGACTGATTCAACCTCTAGAGGTAAATCTAGTTCATAAGCCACTTGGCCCACCTTGCGTACAATCTTGTAAGGCCCAGTATACCAGGGACTGAGCTTGCCCTTCTTATCGAATCTCATTACGCCTTTCATCGGCGACACTTTCAAGAATACCCCATCATTGATTTGGAAAGTCTCATCGGCGGTTGTCCGCATAAGATATTTTGCGACTTTGGGCTGTCAACAATCGGTCTCTGATACGCTTGACCTTTTCCACTTCTTGCTGAATCAATTCTGGACCTATCAGTTGGGTCTCTCCGACTTCAAACCATCCAATTGGCGACCTACACTTCCTTCCATACAGAGCTTCATACGGAGCCATCTGGATGCTAGAATGATAACTGTTGTTATAGGCAAATTCAATAAATGGCAAATGATCATCCCAATTGCCTCCGAAATCCAGTACACATGGCCGCAATATATCTTCTAAGGTCTGAATAGTGCGTTCAGCTTGTCCATCAGTCTCTGGATAAAATGCAGTGCTAAGCCTCACTTGAGTTCCCAAACCTTCTTGAAAGGATTTATAGAATTTAGCAGTAAATTTTGCTCCCCTATTTGTGATAATAGACACTGGAACACCATGAAGCCGTACTATTTCTTTAAGATACAGCCTTGCATAGTCTTCTGCTAAATATGTGGTTTTGACCGGAAGAAAATAGGCTAATTTCGTAAGTCTGTCCATGATTACCCATATGGAATCATACTTATGCCGAGAACGAGGCAAACCTACAATAACATCCATGTTGATCACCTCCCATTTCCAGGTTGGAATTTCCATGGCTTGCAATAATCCTCCTGGCTTTTGATGCTCAATTTTCACTTGTTGGCAATTTGGGCATTGAGCTACCAACTCCTCTATATCTTTCTTCATTCCATCCCACCAATATATTGACTTAAGATCATGATACATCTTTGTTGCTCCTGGATGAATAGAATAGCGAGAGTAATAAGGTTCTTCTAGAATCTGACCACATAGTCTTGCAATATCTGGAACACATAGCCTGCCTCGGTACCTGAGAACTACATCTGTAGAAACCTCAAATGGTGACTTTTCTTTCTGAGGAAGTGTATCTCTATAGTGGCTCAACTAGGGATCTTCATATTAGCACTTTTTCACTTCCATGTCTAAGGATGAAACAACTGGGTTATGAACGATGACTCCTGTATTGCCCGAATCGATTAAACGAACTCCTAGGCTAGCTAGCTAGTGGAGCTCACGGACTAATTCTTTCTTCTCTAGTTGAATATTGCATAAACTGCCCATAGATTTGCGGCTAAGAGCATCGGCCACCACATTTTCTTTTCTCGGATGATATAGAATATTCACATCACAGTCTTTCAATAATTCTAACCATCGCCTCTGCCGCAGATTCAACCCCTTCTGCTCGAATATCTGCTCGAGACTCTTATGATCTGTATAAATATCAACATGAACGCCATACAAATAATGTCTCCATATCTTTAGTGCATGAATAACCGCAGCTAGTTCGAGATCATGGGTCGGGTAATTCTTCTCATGTTTCCTCAACTGCCTGGAAGCATAGGAAATGACTTTATCGTGCTACATCAATACACAGCCCAATCCAACACTGGAGACATCACAATAAACAACATAACCTTCTGATCCTTCAGGAAGTGTCAGGTCTGGGGCTAAAGTCAGTCTATCTTTCAATTCCTGGAAATTGCGCTCACAAGCATCGGTCCACTAAAATTTTACTAATTTTTGAGTTAGCTTCGTTAATGGTGCTGAAATAGAAGAAAACCCTTCCACAAATCTTTTATAATAGCCTGCTAATCCAAAAAAAATACGGACCTCTGTAGGTGTTGTAGGCCTTGGCCAAGTCTTCACAGCTTTAATCTTCTGAGTATCTACGCGAATACCTTCAGCTGAGATAATATGACCCAAAAACGTCACAGAATTCAACCAGAACTCACATTTTGAAAATTTAGCTTACAGTTCATGAGTCTGAAGATTTCCAAGGACAATACGTAGGTAATCTGCATGCTCCGCTTTTAACCGTGAGTATACTAGAATATCATCGATGAACATGATCACGAATAGATCTAAAAAAGGCCTGAATACATTATTCATCAAATTCATAAATACTGCCGGAGCGTTCGTCAACCCAAATGACATTACTCGAAATTCATAATGGCCATATCTGGTTCTGAAAGTTGTTTTAGGAATATCTTCTTCTCTGACTCTCACTTGATGATACCCCGATCTCAGATCAATCTTGGAAAATCACTTAGCACCTTGTAATTGATCAAACGAATCATCGATTCTCGGAAGAGGATATTTATTCTTGATCGTCACCTTGTTCAGCTGTCTATAGTCAATGCACATTCGTAAAGAACCATCTTTCTTTCTTATGAATAAGATAGGTGCTTTCCATGGCGATGAACTGGGTCTAATAAATCCCTTCTCGAGAAAATCCTTCAGTTGTGCCTTTAGCTCTTTCAGTTCTGTAGGAGCCATCTTATAAGGAGAAATAGATATGGGTTCAGTGTCCGGTAGCACATCAATGGTAAAATCAATCTCCCGCTCCGGTGGAAGACCTGCAAGTTCATCTAAAAATACATCCGGAAACTTATTTACTACCGAGACGGATTGAAGAGTTGGGGGCTTTGCTTCAGTGTCATGAACTCGGACTAAATGTATCCCTTAGCAATCATCTTTCTTGCCTTGAGATAGGAAATAAACTAACCCCTTGGGGATGCTGTGTTACCTTTCCATTCAAGCACTGGTTCTCCCGGGAACTAGAATTGAACCAACTTTGTCCTGCAATCTACATTAGCGTAAAAAGAGGCCAACCAATCCATGCCCATAATCACATCAAAATCTAACATTTCCAGCTCAATCAAATCGGCTATAGTCTGATGATCACATACCACAATCGCACAATTTTTATACACTTGTCAAGCTATTACCGGGTCACCAACAAAAGTAGAGACTTCAAAAGGTTTGATCGGTTCAGGCTTCACCCTAATACGACCAGCAACCTAAGGAGTAATATATGACAAGGTAGATCCCGGATCAATCAATGCATAAACATCATGTGAGAATATGGATAATATACTTGTAACCACATCAAGGGATGACTCAAGATCCTACCGTCTGGCTAAAGCATAAATACGGGGCTGGGAGCCACCTGAATTAGATGCTACCCCTCTGCCCCTACCATTACATGCTGAAGCCTGGGGAGTCTGCCCTAAAGGGCGCACGGACGAAGAAGAACCTGCTACTAATCCTATGGGATGAACCCCACCTCTACCGCGCATCAAGGGACAATCACACATCATATGCCCAGTCTGTCTACAAGCATCTGAGCCTTGGCGACAAGGACCCGAATGTAACCTTCTGCACTGGCTACATCGTGGGACCAGTAGTCTCCTATAACTAGGATCTCCTCCAAACTGAGAACCCGAAACTCTCGAGCCTTGACCCTATCCTGAATAAATGGGGCAGTCAAATCTCCTGCCCGCAAACCGAGAGGTGCACTAGTCACCGACTGGCCTGAATAACTAGAATATGACTGCCTCTGACCCCCTCTATACTCGCTATTAGTACCAACAGATCTGGCCCTCTTACTCTGCACCAATAGATCTGGCCCTCTTACTCTGCCCTCTTTCGGCATTACGCTCACCTCGGTGCGGTCGCTGCTGCTCTTCTAAATTCTGGGCATGGGCCAGTATGCGGGAAATGTCCATCCCTTCTTGAAGAGAAGCTGTCAAACAATATTTGAACAAATGTGGCCCTAAGCCACTCACAAATCGATGTACTCTGTCTCCCATATCGGCTACCATAGTCAGAGCTGTCACGCCCTGAACCATGGCCTGGACATAACACGGCACTCGGTGCCTTACAACATGTGACCGAGCGAACCACATGGCTTGCTGAATCATCATGAGGCATAACATGAGCAGAATACGACATAAACATAATGAGCCTTAATAAACATGAGATTTCAAAATATAAAATAAAATACTTGTTTAAAAATATGAATATGGATTGTCATAGATAATGAGCCAAAGATGGATATACGACTCTGGACATCTGACATAACATAATTATCTAGTCTATGAAACCTCTAACATGAGTCTGAACTGCTAAACATACTTACTGGGACAAGGCCCCAGCATACCTTAAATGCATAACTATAATAGAAGTAAATAATGACTAAACCCCTAAAAATATGGGGCTCACCAAAAGCTGATACGTGGATGATCCTGTAGAGTAGATCTGTCGTCCTGTAAGTCCGTACCTGCATCGTGAAATGAGGCCCCTGGGCAATAGAAAGGGGACGTCAGCACATTGAATGCACTGGTATGGACATGAAATAACATGATAAGAGCTGAAACTAAAACTGGAGTCTGCTCATGAACATGAGTATCTGACATGAACATGAATGCATATATAACATGAGTAAAAGAATTTTAAGTTGGGAGAGCATTAATATAACCGACATGTAACCACCACGTTAACACGTGGCATCTGATCTCTGCTCGATCAGCTAAGCCATCTTGTACCTTGCCGGGGTACAAGACATGAACATGACATGAATGGATCCAAGTCCCTCAAAGGGAAAAACATGAAGGAATCATCCTAACTGGGCGGAGCGATCCTTATCCTACGGTGGAAAATGTAGTTTCAGGCTGTCTGAGACTTCTCGGTAATCTATGCAACTCCCAAAAATATGAACATGATATAGTTGGCTAAGAAGCCCATGATTTTCGTGAAATAACTTGTAAACAACTTGTAATCATGATTTCACGAAATAACTTGCAAACATGGTTTCATGAAATAACTTGTATTTAGCATTTATGTATCTTGAATCATGGCATGAAGATAATTATATAATACAATTGCATGAAAACTTGTAGACATGTAGGATATTCATGAAATAAGCATTTTTATTTAAAAACATGCATGCAAGAACCCATGGAATACGAGATATGGGTTTTCATGGATTACAGACAGATTCTCAATAATCAAAATAAAATATCAAGAACACAACAACGAGATTATATCACAAAGCTTAATATAATATAGTACATGGACCTAGGGTTATCATGAACATGGCTAGAACCCTAGTTTTTGGAGAACTTGCGTGTAATCATGGAAGAAGGGCGTGGGGAAGAACAATGATGTTCCTACACGTAGATAGAAATCATACATACCTTAGTTGCTCCAAAACTTGAAGAAAAGGTCTGAACTTTTGAAGACGAAACCAAAGCTTTGAACTTGAAACCTTAAGAAGAGTTTTCACTGATTTTTGTAGCTACTGTTCGTGGCTCAAAGGGTACTTCTCCGGACATCCAAATCCAATCTCCACCGTTCATATTTTATACTTATGTGTTATGAACACTCAGTTAAAATTTGGGCTCGATCCAACTGTTAGATTATCGGCAAACACCAAATTAATATGGCTAGTCGGAATGAAACTCAACAGAAAAATACTAGAGTTTTCTCCAACTTTTTAGAACTCTTGATTTTTATAGGATAATGGGATGGATGGATTTATTTTATTCTTTATAAATGATAAATCTTGTAGAATACAAAAGTTCTTGATTAAAATATTTACCTTGGAGGAAACCTTAGGAAACTATATTGCCAAACCAAATTCTTGAAGGTTTCTTGATTTTTCTTGATTGCAAGAATGAGTTTCTTGAAAGATTGAAGTGTCTAGGTTCTATAGGGATGGAGATAGAGAGAAAAATAATAGTCTCTTAGGGTTTATAATAGTGTTATGGATGTTTTTGCTTCATAAAATAATAAACTAGGGAGTCCCAATTCGAGTAGGAAAAGGCTAAAAATGCAACCCAAGATGACTCTCATGCTCCTCTCTACTCTTGGAATACACCAAGATGTCATCAATAAACACAATCACAAAAGAATCAGGGAATGGCCTAAAGATTCCATTTATCAAGGTCATAAATGCAGTCGGGGCATTGTTAAGCCCAAAAGTGTCACGACCCAAATCGATGAGCCGTGACGAGTGCCCGACCACTACTAGCCAAGCACTCCTATGCTTGCATTTACTTCTCACTGATTAACCTGGGCCCATACACAATCTATGACTGATCTTGACTCCTGAACAATCAACACAAGAAACACCATCTCGAGAACTCACGGCCAACACATACATATAAAAATAAATACTGGGAGTAACAGCACAAGCTGATTAGGCCGCTATATATAATGTAAAACAAAACAAGCGCCGACGAGGCTACGTAACATCACAGTTACATATCACTGTCAACAGACCTCTATAGAATGTAGACTGTAGAAGAGACAGGACAAGGTCCTATCATACTCATATATGTACATATCAAAATAGCATACCAAAGGGTTGTAGCTCCGGTCCAAATGGAGCTTGATGGCTGGAACTGGAAAGAGGCCCTACTGGTCTGGCTCACTCAGCTGGCTATCTGAACCTATGGGCATGAACGCAGTGTCCACAAGAAAAGACGTCAGTACGAACAGAGTACTGAGTTTGTAAGGAATGAATAGTAACATAGTAAGAGATATCGAACATGAAAAATAACATAATGAAAAACACATGGCATAACATAAGATAAGGGAGTAACCTGTACATCTGATTGCCTCTTGAGGCGGATACCATGCATGCTTAACTTTCTTTTCATAAAAACATTTCTCTTACACGTACACATAAAATAGAATTGCTGCGGGACGTGCAGCCCGATCCAAAAGCAAATCATTTTGCCGCGGAACGAACGGCCCGATCCATAAATATAATATATATAATAGTGCCGAGGAACGAACGACCCGATCCATTTAACCATATATCCCGCGTCCGGGCATCCCGCGTTCGGGATGATATCATAATATACCAACTGATCAGGTGGCTATGCGTCTCTAACGCCTCACCTTTCCCCATATCTCCTGTATACACACACACACTCTCTCTCTCACACAAACACACACACACACACACACACACACACACACACACACACATATATATATATATATATATATATATATATATATATATATATATATATATATATATATATATATATATATAAGTAGCATGCATAAGATCCCAAAGAATGCTATGACTCTATCGGAGTGACGTAAGGTCGGTAACGTCCGATTATATTATGAAATAATCATCATCGCTCTATCTCACCTTGAAGGAACAATTATTATAAAGAGAGACCAACAACAATGAATAAAATTGAGAAAGTTAAGAAAATAGCTCAATATTCTCACATCATCATTGATCTCATAACTTGAGACTTTTAACCATAAAATCATCATCATCATAGAAAATATTCTCATCTTTGACATCATCATTATCATTGTAAAAACATGTCTATCATTGTTGTCATAAGAGCTTACAAAATCATAAATCTCTGGTTCCGGAACATACGGACATTTTGGAAGAACTTTTATGGATCATAAGGAAAGGATTCATGCCTTTGAGTCGTGAACTTCTAGCATTTGGAATCAAGGTAGTCATGGAAATATATAGTTAAAAGACATAACATAGGATCATGCCTTTGAAAGAAAGGGACTAGCCTTAGCATACATGTTCAGCCTCCAACTACCTACGCTTATCCGTTCGTTCCCGCAAGCCTACATATAAGACCAGTCTTACTATGATTAGGCCCGTTGTTATATTCTTATCCTAAGCCTTTAAATAAATCTTTCTAAAATCTGCCGAAATTTCGGCAGCATCTCCTCTGTTTATATGCCTAGCCCAAAATTATAATTCAACAACCAACAGCAACAACAACAATACCAACATCACCCATAATATTCTCAATTTCAAAATATTTCATAAACATCCCATATGGTGTTTATCCCATATTCTCACCAACAAAATCATTCTATAATTATTTAACAACTCCATCTCCATAAATAAACCAAGATTAACATTAATAGCAGGAGATTCATACCTTTCTCTCGATAATATTGCTATATCTTCACTTCTCCACCTTGAGCTTAATCCACAACGCACCACTATACGATTTTGTAGTCGTAACTCCATGCCGTCTAGACCGAAATTTGGGAATTATACCTGATTTTGGCTTAAAAGTGGGTGTTGGAAGTTTGGGGAAATTTCCAGAAGATTAGAGGGAGTTTGGGTATGTTTGGTTGAAGAAATAAGGGGGATGTCCCCTTTTTATAACAGTCCAGGTTTTGCCTGGACCGACTTAAAATTTGCTCAGCACGATCGCGCTGCCACGTGGTGCGTTTATGCTGAGTTGCAAGGTCTTGCCCTGCGCGTTCGCGCCACCTTCTGGCGCGTTCGCGCAGGGTTAATTTCCTGCCCTGATAGCCGATATTAAAACACGCATAACGTTTGGTCCCGATATCGTATGAGTACCCACGACCTATGGTTGGAAAGATATTTCAATTATATACAACTTGTGTTTTTGGTGTTTTTCCAAATTCCAAACTTATAGTGGCGTTTTGGCCTCTTCAAGTTAGATCGTCCGAAAACACCTCCTTAAATTATCCTTTTAGAGGGCTTATGCCTATATTTGGCTTAAGGGTCCTTCTTAGGACTTGCTCAACTTCCCATGTACTACTCATCTAATATAATCTTCATCCTTATTCCTTGTATGACTTTACTATTCTTTGAGCTCATAATAAGCCGTAGCGCGAGATTTTTTCGGGGTGTAACATTGTTCCCTCCTTAGAAACATTCGTCCTCGAATGTTGTAGTTTGTAAACCCACGACATCATCTTTGATTTCCCAGAGCGGTTATCCTCCCCTTAGAGTCCGACTACCATATGCGTAAACTATAAATTGGGTCAGTCTCTTCTCGTTCCTCCTTAACTCTTTTATTGCATTCAGTCGACTTCTTTCGCTTCTTTGTCCTCATGTACATCATCAGAAAGTAACTAGTATCCCACTCTCGTTCTGCTTCTATTATCGTAGTTTTGCCTTGCCATGCCATAACTACCCATAGTTTTGCGAGTACTCCCTTTTTCTCACTCCTTGTTTCCCTCTTAGTGGGCAGCTACCTTTCTCATTTACGGTGCCCTCTTTTCATTTACTCCTTCGGTGCCATCTCGGGCTATCCTTTTTATACCCGTTGATCATAGATATACACTGTACCGACTCCTTGTAGCTCATTAGTCAGGCTCCCTAATCCTTTACATCCTTGTCACTATCTCTCTTACCCTTATATTCCAAATGCTTCTCTAACATTACTTTGTCGCTAGTGAGCATAATGGTTATGTTCCTTAAGCTATTCTCCCCAGTTCCTTTCCAAGATCAGTTATATCAATATCCAAATATGTATATACATAATGGTTCCACACCATCCTATTCGTATCGCTTGGGGCAATCTATAACCCGCGTTCAAACTAATTTCATAGCTCACAACATCTTTGAGCTTCTACCACAACTTTTTCTTTAACTTCCTTCCCTCACATCTCGCGATACAATCCCAAAAGCATAGGACTACGACAACTCTTCCATTGCAACTCTCTTTCTACACAAGTATATTTATCTTCAATTTTCTTGTATCGGCGATCATTTTGTCAGTCGTTATTCCTTGTTGGCTTTCCGGTGTGGCCTTCTTGCAATTGTAGTTGAGCACAACTATACGTTGATGGTTCATATAATTCCATAGCATATGCTCTTATGTTCAGTATAATTAGTGATCCGTGAGATGTTTTCCAATATCCGGTGGTACGACTCTCTTTCCATTCACAAAAGCAACGTTCTTCCTTCCTTCGAAAATTGCCAAACTACCAATCATTGTTCCTTTTGCTACAATTGTTATCCCTTCCGGCACTAAAATTCCCTTTTGTCGTCATCCTAAGTATCCTTTGGGTTCGTCATCCTCTCCATCATCCTCTGTGAATTTAACTTGGAGACCTTTCTTGCTCTCTTTATTACCCTCTTGGACATGTCGCTGCATACATAGGTATGGCGCAATTTTTCCCGATATGAGGGATTCAAACCATGGTCTAGAAATGTCGTAGCTCATGTTGTCATGAAGCACTCTCTTGAGTTGTTTTACATACTTTCTTCCTATACCTGCCTCTTGGCATATTTATTTCCATTTCGTTTCTGTTTTTTTTTTTTTTTTTTGTGGTACCTTCTTTATATGTCAATACGCCTTGAGCTTTGGCCTCGAGCTAATAAATTCCTTCTTTTGGAGCTTGGGAACGTCATAATTCCCTTCAAGTCTAATATGCTCTTCCCCTCTTTTTAAGGAGGTCCTTATACACCAATAGCCTTCGAGTATCCATCGTCTTCGATAATTATCTGCCGCCCTTCACGATCTTCTTAAGGACTGAATTCCTTAATCGTATGGTTTGACTTATCTATCTTTTTGCTAGTTACAATCTTATATTCAATCGGAATACTTATAAGGGTCAGTTCCAATTCCGATGCCTTTTTTTCCGTCTTTCCATACCTCTGTATTTTATGACTAATGATTTCCTGGACCGACAAGTTAATGGGGACATCGGGATTCACTGCATCCTTTATGAAGTGCTCAATTATAGCTTACTCTTTTTTTTGTCTCTTTTTCCCAACTTTGCTTATAACATCTCTAAAATTCCTCTTACCCTGAGTTCTCCTTCCATTTATGTCTATACCATACCATTTTATCAATATTCCACACCCTTCCATCCACTATCAATCCTGCCTCCCGTTTAGCTCATTTACTTGTAATTCTTCTTAATCACGCGGTTGTGTTGTACCTGTGCATCAAAGTTTTCCTAGTGTCCTGCTATTTCTTGCTCTTAGAACGGAATTCTTACAGTTTACACTCTCTCCATCCTCGTTCATCGAGCCTTTATCTATCTTTCTGATGCTACGGCAGGGTTGTCTTCTATGCATGTTCCTTACATTTCATTCTGTTTCCTCTATGATCGAATCTCTCGGTCTTTACAAGAATTCTTGTTCCATGTCATTAATTTTCTAATCAATTGTGTCGATCCATCATCCCCGTTCTTATCTCGGTGATTGATCGATTTCCTACAGCCAAATCGTTAAACTATCCTTCTTACTCTCGTGGTTAAAGATTTCCGGTTACTTTATTCCTAAATGCTCTCCTCTTCCTTCGATCAGCCCATTAGTATACCTTCCCTACTTTCATCCTTAACCTTCATTGGGTTCCTTCCTCCTCGAGCGCCCTTCTCCTCTTGTTATTTACAGTATCGACCCTGAAGTTCGTGAAACATTCCTTTAAACGTGTAAGTCCATTCTATTCTTAAGTCATTTTTTAGGAAAGCTTTTCCATGTCCGAGGTGATTATGTCTTCTTGGCCATGCCTTTATTTTGTCGATTACCTCTCAAAAACTGGGAATCCCTTAACATTGTTACCGAACTTGCTTATTCTTCCTCACTTCCCCTTCTTATTCGTGGTTACTTCCCTTTAGTCCCATTTACCAATATTTGTTCTTCTAATCTTGCACGTTCATCTCTTGTCCGTGCTACCATACCCTATTCCTTTCGCATACCTACTTTCAAAGTTTATCCAAATAGTCCCTTGCCTTGCACGTTATCCCTCTTGGAAACTTCACTCACTTACGACGTTTTGATCTCCTTACTTCCCGGATGTCATTGCATTAGGACTTTCCAAACCTAACATGTAGTGAAAATAACCTCAGCTTACCTGGTAACGTTTGTCACTTGAACTTCGCTACCCTGTTTGATTAATGCCTTCAATATATAGCAATGTCGGTTGCTGGGATTCACATATCGGTTGGTGCAGCCACATATGGAATGTTATACACTTACAATATATATATATATATATATATATATATATATATTGACTAACGCCTTGCTTACAAAGTATTTCCAAATACTATTCGAGCTTATCCCAATTCTAGAGCTGTGATGCGCCTTCCTTCTCCTTACCGGTCTAGTCCGCCTCATCCTTCATGATCTTTTAGAGTTTTCGACCACTCTGCATACTCCAATTCCCCTTAGATTACTCTAATTTCCCATTTGCCTCTTATGCCTGACTTTGTAGGAATCTTAGTACATTTCCTAGGGGTCACCCATCCTAGTATTTCTCTAACCCCAGCACGCTTAACCTTGAAACTCTGATGAAATTCGGTGCGTTAGAGCTAGTATGATCGTACACACCTTACTGCATGACCTTCATCACATAATCTAGAGCAAGTTGAAGTCTTAGTAGATTCCAAAACATTCTCGTAATGCATTTCCCTCCGAATTAGAAAGGATCTATTACCCTTCCGACTACACAAATACTATTTTGGCCTTTGAAATTCTCAACAATCACCTTCCATCTGCATGTAAGACTACTTTTCATCCCAAATTTCAAGACTCCAAATTGTGGCGAAAACACCTTGGTCGTAGTTACTTATAAATACTTGGTTATCGGTCCCTATAGGATTTTCGCTCGCCGCTATTAAGTAATAATCTACAGCAAATGCACATACATAGGAAATTCTAATAAAGTCTCATATACCTGTAGTTGATCAGTCCTTAGTCTGATCTGGTAGACTATCAAGTGAAGTGTGCTCTCCGTCATTGTCTACCCACCATCTGCTTGTCTGGCCTTCATCATCTCTCTCATCTGAGTCCGAGGGATATGGATAATCCAGCAACTCCTAGTTTACCGATGGCCAGGATAGAGGGCTAGAGTAATCAATAAGACTCACCTGGGTGGCTGGTCAAACGTAGTGCTCTGCCACAGGAGCAGCTGGTACAGCCTCGGGGATCTCCTCCTCCGGTGTCCCAGACGAACCCTCAGACGGGTTCGTGTCGTAACTGTCCCCTGTAGGGTCCTCCTCCCTGCAAGTCAAAAATTCTAGAGGAATCGTCGCTGGGTCCTCCGAGGGATCAGTCTCAATGGAACAACATGGTATCCTCCTGCTCGGTCCTGGAGCCTAGGGTCCTGGATCTACTATGGGGGCCTTCTTAGCACCCCCACTGCCCGAGGCTGATCTATTCATCTTTCGTCAGTCTGCACTTACCTACAGGAAAAAGGGGTCAAAAGCGATCTTTCCTAGACTCTGGCTCTACCGCACGATCTAAGACAGAAGAAAAGATCAATCATTCCTAAATGTCCTGAAGCCTCCTGTTTATAAGTGTGGCCGGCTTCATACCCATAAAAAGGACTCTACCGGACACGGTCTGTAGACAATCCTTAGTACGAACTGCTCTGATACCACTTTTATCAAGACCCAAACCGATGAGCCGTGACGAGTGCCCGACCACTACTGGCCAAGCACTCCTATGCTTGCATTTACTTCTCACTGATTAACCTGGGCCCATACACAATCTATGACTGAGCTATACTGTCTCCTGAATAATCAACACAAGAAACACCGTCTCCAGAACTCACGGCCAATGCATACGTATAAACATAAATACTGGGAGTAACAGCGCAAGCTGATTAGGCCGTTACATATGCGGTACAACAAAACAAGTGCCGATAAGGCTGCGTAACATCACAGCTACATATCACTGTCTACAAACCTCTATAGAATACAGACTGTAGAAGAGACAAGACAAGGCCCTGTCATACCCATATATGTACATATCAAAATAGCATACCAAAGGGCTATAGCTCCAGTCCAAATGGAGTTTGCTGGCTGGAACTGGAAAGAGGCCCTACTGGTCTGTCTCACTCGGCTGGCTATCTGAACCTATGGGCATGAACACAGCGTCCACAAGAAAGGACGTCAGTACGAACAGAGTACTGAATACGTAAGGCATGAATAGTAACATAGTAAGAGATACCGAACATGGAAAATAACATAATGAAAAGTACATGGCATAACATAAGATAAGGGAGTAACCTGTACATCTGATTTCCTCTTAAGGCGGATACCATGCATGCTTAACTTTCTTTTTATAAAAACATTTCTCATACACGTATACATAAAATAGAATTGTTGGGAGACGTGCAGCCCGATCCAAAAGCATATCATATTTCCACTGAATGAACGACCCGATTCATAAATATAATATATCTAATAGTGCCGAGGAACGAACGGCCCGATCCATTTAATCATATATCCCGCATCCGGGATGATATCATAATATACTAACTGATCAGGTGGCTATGTGTCTATAACTCCTCACCTTATATATATATATATATATATATATATATATATATATATATATATATATATATATATATATATATCGTATGTGTATATAATGTAAGTAGCATGCATAAGAGCCCAAAGAACGTTATGACTCTATCGGAGTGACGTACGTTCGGTAACCTCCGATTATATTATGGAATAATCATCATCGCACTACCTCACCTGGAAGAAACAATTATTATAAGGTGAGAAAACAATAATGAATAAAATTGAGAAAGTCAAGAAAATAGCTCAATATTCTCACATCATCATTGATCTCATAACTTGAGACTTTTAACCATAAAATCATGATCATCATAATCATCAAAGAAAATATTCTCATCTTTGACATCATCATTATCATTGTAAAAGTATGTCCATCATTGTTGTCATAAGAGCTTACAAAATCATAAATCTCTGGTTCCAAAACATACAAACATTTTGGAAAACATTTATGGATCATAAGGAAAGGAGTCATGCCTTTGAGTCGTGAACTTCTAGCTTTTGGAATCAAGGTGGTCATGGAAATATATAGGTAAAAACATAACATAGGGTCATGCCTTTGAAAGAAAGGAACGAGCATTCACATACCTGTTCAGCCTCAAACTACCTACGCTTATCCGTCCGATCACGCAAGTCTACATATAAGACCATTCATAATATGATTAGGCCCGTTGTTATATACTTATCCTAAGCCTTCAAATAAATCTTTCTAAAATCTGCCGAAATTTCGGCAGCATCTCCTCTGTTTATATGCTTAGCTCAAAATTATAATTCAACAACCAACAACAACAACAACAATACCAACATCACCCATAATATTCTCAATGTCAAAATATTTCATAAACATCCCATATGGTGTTTATCACATATTTCCACCAACAAAATCATTCTATAATTATTTAACAACACCATCTCTGTAAATAAACCCAGTTTAACATTAATAGAAGGAGATTCATACCTTTCTCTCGATAATATTGCTATATCTTCACTTCTCCACCTTGAGCTTAAGCCACAACGTGCCGCTATACGATTTTGTAGTCGCAACTACACGTCGTCTGGATCGGAATTTGGGAATTATACCTGATTTTGGCTTAAAAGTGGGTGTCGAAAGTTTGGGGAAATTTCCAGTGAGTTTGGTTGAAGAAATAAGGGGGTGTCCTGGACCGACTTAAAATTTGCTCAGCGCGATCGTGCTCGTCAAACAGCCCATCGATACGAGGCATAGCGTAATTGTTCCGAATAGTGACCTTGTTCAACTGGAGGTAATCAATACACATCCTCATGGTCCCATCTTTCTTCTTCACAAATAACACAGGAGCACCCCAAGGGGAGACACTCGGTTCAATGAACCCCTTGCTCAATAAATCCTGTAACTGCTCCTTAAGCTTTCTCAACTCAGCAGGTGCTATCCGATACGGAGGAATAGCGATAGGACGAGTGCTCAGATCCAAGTCGATACAGAAATCAATGTCGTAATCGGATGGCATACCCGGTAGATTAGACGGGAATACCTCCACGAACTCGCTCACAATAGGGATAGACTTAAGGGGTGGAGATGCAACAGTCATACCAAACTAGACACCCCTTACTTACTAACTTCTTCGCCCGAAGGAAAGAAATGATCGTCTTCAGAGCGGGACTTGGAGTACCTCTCCACTCAAGCCTAGGAATGCCCGGCATGGCTAAGGCGACTGTCTTAGCGTGACAGTCCAAAATCGCATGATTTTGAGTCATAGACCATTTTCTACAAGAGGTGGTCCTCCTATCGAGTTTTAGATACGTCTCAAATATCAAAAACCCTTCTAGTTCATCTTTGGATTTGGCTTAGCTCTACCCTAGGCATATGCAAGAGTGGGTTTTCGAAGTGACCTTGGACCCGAGCGGACTACTCAGGGTGAACCATTGTCAGCTTTTGGGTGACCGCACACCAACTCCGCATTCAACATGTTCCAAATAAAGGGTGTTTAGAATTGTTTAGTGAAGGCTAGACCACAAGCCCGCGTGTCCTCTTTGAAACCATGCTTTTGCCAGGAGTGGCGGAATTTATGATATGAAATGCATAACAGTTTATAATTGCGAAAAAGTAAACAAATAAGCAAATAATCACAATTCTATTACATTTTATTGAAATCCTTATGGTTAGAACCTAGAAAAACCCCAGCAGAGTCGCCATCTGCTACGGTTCACTTTTACACGGGTGCATAAAAGCTACTAAGAGGTTGTTGGTGCTCTAAATTAGATTTAGTATTTTTAGAGTCGCCACCTAATTTTATAATGGAAATTAGGAAAATCGGGTAAAAAGGGTTTATCAAACAAGAAAAAAATCCTTTAAAACCAGAATTCGAGGTAAGGGTTCTGGTGATCCCCTAGGGAAGGTTTTAAACACCCTAGTATTAAGGATCCGTAGAATACAGTTGACCTACGAGCTTCAATGTGTGATTATTGTAATTATTTGCTTAAAATGTTTATTTTATCGCAAAATGTCATGCTTTATCATAAATTCAAATTTCCGGCAAAAATGTCCCCTTAGGAAAGGGGGTTTTGGTTTCAAAATTCATGTAAGTGTTCAACTCACTTCATTTCCGAACCAAGACACACTCGAGATTTCTCCCGAGTAGAGTCGCTACTATTTTGGTCCTAATGATATGTGTTTAGTTCTTATAGGTTTTTTATTACTTATATAAAAGTAAGTGGAGTATATCTCCCTTTTATAGTATAAACATATATAAGAGAGTTTATAAAGTCCATTTTAACCCATTGAAGCTCATATACCAAACATATTCTAACACTAAAGCTATCTCATCTCCACATTGGTCCAAGTATAATTCCTCTTGTTTTTTGTTAGATTTTGGGAATATATCAGAAATTTCACGAAGTCTTTTTAAGTCTCAAATTCATTTACAACAATCCATTTGATTTTGAGAAGAATCTGATTTTTCAGTTTTTTGCACAAAAATAGTCCAAGTTAAGGGATGTCCAAATTGTTTCGCAGCCCATATTTGCCCGAGTTTTAAGAAGAAGCAGTCCATTTATTATTTAAAAGAGTCCCAAATGGGCTTAAGGCCCAAAATGAATTCATCTTTTTATCATCATGTTTCCAGATTTTTTCTAAAGGGCGAAGGCCCAAAACTTGTAACTTTAGTTCCATTTTTTCATAAATCATTTAGACCTAATCATATATCCGAACTAGTTTTAAACTTAAAGAAACTTATAGAAATTTAAGTGCCGATTTCATGCATGAGTTAGAGTTAGGAGAATTTGAAAATCATTTGAGGCGACTTCCTAATAATACCATACGTATTCCCTAAGTTCTACCATTCACAAGGATTTCAATATTATACAAGTATCTCTACAAATACACTACACATATATAAATAAAATGGAGAATAGTTTATGCTGGTGGGCCTACCTAAGCTACCAGTTGCCTATTTTCACCCATAGGTGGGCCTTCAACATATATTAGCTTCACGTTTCAACAGACTCGATCAAAGAAGGGGTTGGGCCTCAGGCTTAACAGTTTTTAAGAAAGAAGCGGTCGAAGAATTCATGCCATGCAACACAAAGGGGAAAGAAAAGGTAATGGATTAGAGGGGCATCTAGAACTTAAGTAATTAAACTAATAGAGTTTAAGAGAGATAATCACAAATAAAGACATATTTAGATGCGTATTAGAGATGTATTTATACTTGGTGGGATAATTAAACATGCAGAAAAGAAGACTGGCCCAGATGTAATTCAGACAGATACAAAATCAGGGAAAGGCCCAAGTATGCCCAGGCAAAGCCCAATGCTATATTGAAGAAGCAAATAAGGAAATGCAGGCCCAAACTTATATTTCTAAAATGTTCTTAAGTTAATACTTAACTATATACAGAATATACCATCTTATATACTTGCCAAAGCATGCATATATGTTGTACATATCGTGTATATTCACCTCAAACAGTCAACATAACACATACAGGGAAAGCCAAAATTAAAACACTATCTTCAATCAGACAATAATAGCAAACAATATGACAAGAAGCAGTTTAAACACACATCTGATCTATATGACTTAAAAAAAAAGCCTCAAACACCTTTAACACATAACAGAGATCACATTGTTTGTATTCCAAATGCACTCAATCAAATGCAATTATTGAAAAAGAGACTTCACAAGTTCAGTCTAATAGACCTACCAAGTTCCAAACTATTCGATACTGAAGTTGTGCATATTTTCTACATAGCCTCTATTAAAAATGAGTAACTCAGGTTTTTACATAGTCATTTAAGACTTAAATTATGACATAGCATATTCAGACTCCAAATTAACCAAAAACCAAGCTTCAGGTGTAAATGGATTAAGTGACAGGAGAGATGAAGCAAGCATATGGTGGTAGTCACTCAAACAGATTAAATAACATGAAGGCCAATCAATCATTCACACTTCAACAGAGATTTTAAAGGATCTAAAGGCATGGCACTTAGTCAAGACATGCAGAAGTTGACACCAAATAGCACAGTGGTTACATGTATGGTTCACACTCAGAAATGAACAAGGTTCACCGACACATAGGCATTAGACTTCATTCAGGTCATATCACATATTCAGTACATAAACAAGACTAGATAGAACCTTTTAGGAGTTAATTCATGGGGACAAATGACAGAGCTTAACTTGTTTAAGGTTGAACAGTAGTTTGATCTCTAACATTTACGGTTACAGACACATATTCATCCTACATTAGAACCCCCCCCCCCCCCCCCCCCATGGTTATTGAGTGAACTTGAATCTTACACGGGTTAAACATGACAGTCCCTTAAATCACCTTTTTAGTAGAAAAGGTACTTAATCAGGAATACTATATGTTTATAAATTGACTGAGGTTGAATTCAGACCCTTATTAATCCTGTTTAGACTAATCAATACCATTTGAACCTCACTTTGTCATGCTAGGACCTAAATGAACCAAATAACTCATACCAATGCCCCAACTTATCAGAATTAGCTTATAAACTAGCATGGAGACATTAAAGATACCATATCAGGCTCGGATAGACAACCTTTATCATTTAAAGTTATTGATCATGCCAATTTAGCCAACCTAACCATGTTTAAGTGTAAGTTTATGCCTAGGTGGGTTCGACAGTCCAAGTATAGATTGGTATTGTAGTTAAGTCTAGGTGAAACACATAAACAAGCTCATCACACTTAATCTGATAAGATAAGTCATATTAGGGCTGCAAGCTAACCTAGGAATAATTTTGATATTTATAAGGATCATTAATAGCAAACCAGACAAACAAACAGGTGATTGAACTTTCATTACTAGCACAATCTTTGTTAACACAGCAAATAGACATAGTCTAGAGTACCTAAGCCACTATTAGCAGCATGTTCTAGTCAAATAATGAAGCAGGCACTATTCTTAACCAAATTAGCATGATTTAAATAGTAGATAAAGCACATGCTAAACTCATATCAACAACAGAACCTCAACTAAAACAGCCAATAAAGACACACATGATTTTACTAAGCCACTATAACAAAAGGACTTTAACTAGAACAGCATATAAAGGCATATATAATCATACTAAGATACTATAACAACAAGATCTTAACAGCGTCTCAAAAAGGCATACATAAATATACTAACCTACAACAAGATTCTAACTTTAAAAAAACCCAACTAAATGCACCTTAAGCATGCTGAACTACTACTAACAGCCAATTAACTAAAACAACAAACTAAAGCATAGCAAAAATTAGCAATTAAGACTATACAGAAAACTAAAATACCTAAAGGAACAAAAGTTACCTTTCTTAGGTGCAGCCTTGGTCGAGAATGGACTTGAAGACTCTTCTTCTCCACCCAAATTGTTCAGCCACACGAAAGAACAAGAAAACTTTAAAATTTTAACTTAAATCAAATAGGAAAAGGTCTCAAAAATAGAAACCCTAATTAATTTGATTTTTTCTGAGTATATTGATATTTCAGTATGCTCAATCCTCTATGTTAAATGCAAATTGGGGGTTCTATTTATAGAACCCCAATTTCTCAAAACCCTAACTCAAATTCGATGTGGGAGTCTTGCAATTCTGAGAATTGCATCTCTTAATACCACATCTAACGGTTGGGAATCGAGTAAACAAGTAAATAAAGGGCCAGATTTGACTCGAACAAGGTCAATCCGCATGGTTCTTCATGAACCAATAGAAATTTTGGATTCAAAATCACAACACAACAAAACCCATTAAAGAAAATCAATCAATGACTGTTGATTTGCAGAAAAGGTAGAAGAGAGAGGGTGGTTATACTTTGTTTGGGTCGGGTCTTGGTGGTTTTGGCTGAGAAATGGCAGAGCAATAAATGCTCTTGCCATTATCGACCACACAATATCCACAACGCCAATGTGGGCCCTTTGAAATTGCCATTTTTAGCAATGTGACATCAAAAGAAAGAGACGAGGGAGGGAAGACACCTGTGATGGCTAGGGTTTCCTCTAAGGAAACCCTCTCTCTCTACTAAAGGGTTGTTTGGTTACGCACTGAAGGAAAGGGGTATAACCCCTTCCTTTAGTTTAGTGGAATGGGCCGGGTTAGTCTTTAAATAGAATGGGCCCGGTCGAGTTTAAAAGAAAGAGAGGGGGCAACCTATATACATATATATACAATACACATGTATATCTGTGTATATGTGCGTATATATAAAAGAAGATTTAAATACTTAATTAAACAAATGGCCATAATTAAGAAAACTAATGAAGTTAACCCTTCAATTAACAGCCAAATACAACTTAATTAAACAATTAGCCAAACTAATAGATATGGTTAATATGTAAAAGACTTAAATTGCAAATATGGCCTCAATTGACTTAAACCATGGAATTGGCTATTTCAATTAAGGCCAAAATTAACCGAATCAAACAATTAAGGACTAATTTTGTAATAATGACCTCAATTGACTTAAGCCATGAAGTCAGCTATTTCAATTAAGGCCAAAATTAACCAACCATTGATTATTGCAATCATGGCCACAATTAACCACAAAGTAAACAATTCATAAACATAACCACAATTAAACACTTAATTATTATGATTAATTTAAGAATTGCACCAATACAAATTTATTATGCAGGATTTAAAATTTGGGAAGTAAAATGATTAATTTATTTAACTTTTCATATTCCTTGAGTAAAACGGAGTAAAATGGTTGCTAACTGATTTTCTGCTATTTTTAACAATTAATTAAATAATTTTTTTAGATTACCTTCTTGATTAAACTTCGCAAATGCTTCATATTAATTATAAAAATGTGTAAATTAATTTATAAATGATTTTTAATATTATTGAAGTTATTTTGCCAGATGAAATGGCAAAATATTATCAATTTTTTTTATAAAATCATATATACTTACAAAAAGACATATTTCACTCCATTTGATATCTAAGGACTCTATGTAATTAAAATAAATTATGGGAGGTCAAAAATTAGGTGTCAACAAGAAGCATTTTTTTTGTTTACGCAACAATATGGCACTCCACAACCTAATGTTTGTGGTAAATATTTTTGAAGGCCTATCCATTCTTGAATGAATGGAAAAACTGGATAAGAAGAATCTTGATAAAGGTTTTTATTTTCTAACAGTTTCCAATAGGGGTGGGCATAAACACCGAAAACTAAAAAATTGGACCGAACCGAATTAATTCAGTTTTTCGATTTCGGTTTTTCGGTGTTTCGATTCGGTTTCAGTTTTTTTTAATAAAAAATTCGGTGTTCGGTTCCGGTTCACCGATTCTTCGGTATTTCAGTTAAACCGAAAATTTACTACATAATTTTTACAACCCTCAGATCATCCAACCCACTCCACTCTCTCAGGCCCAAATTAATATATCTAAGCCCATCCCTAAGACCCAAATTAATATATCCTAAGCCCTAACTTCAGTTCCTCACTTCGACACTTCCTCTCCTCTCCTCTATGGCTCTGTCTGATTTCTCACAGCCCTCACAAACCTAACTTCACTTTTGAATTTCGCGATCAGCGGCGGTCTCTCAAGCACCAGCAGCGGTCGGAGTTCACTTTCTTCCTCATTTCTTAATTTCTTAATTAAGGTAATTCGATTTTCTCCTTATAATTTCTTAGTTTGGTTGTTCTTTCCTTTTCACAAATTTGAACCTTAATTTCTTTTTTCACCGAACCTTAGTTAGTTTTGGATAAAGAATCACTGAATTTGTATTGGGTTGGATTTGTTTTAAATTCTTTTCCTTTTCAGTAAAGTTTGAATCTTTATTATGGGGTGTTAAATTTTCTTCAATTATCAGTGGGTATCTTTAGAATTGTTAAGAAAAGAAGAAGATAACATCTGTTCTTGCAGTTTTGGAGAAATCTGGGCAAGAATTGTTTATACTGTAACTGCTAGATTTTCTTTAGGTGCATAACTGCATATTTGCTGCTTCTTGTTTGGTTTTGTTGAGTGTTTGTTGAACTGCTCTACTGCTATAGAGCTCTATTTTTTTTTCGAAACTGGAAACCGTTTTCATAGATGGCGGATGAAACTAGACTAATGGCGGATGAAATTAGACTAAGTGCAGCCAGTTCAACAGATAGTGTACCTAATACAGATGATAGCAATGACAACTCACTTGTCACCTAGACCCAGGTAACAAAGAAAAGAAAAGAAATAAGATCTAGATCAGCGGTTTGGGATCATTTTGATAAGGCCGTTGTAAATGATATTGGTAAAGCGAGGTGTAGACATTGTAAAAATCTTTATGCCGCTATTAAAACTGTAAATAGGACAACGGGATTGAGACAACATATAACTTTGAGGTGCGTAGTATATAAAGCCAAGATTGAAACTTGCAGTCAGAAAAAGATAAATTTTGCATCTAAGGATGAGCCGCTTTGGGAATTTGATCAACAATTAATTAGGAGGGCTTTAGTTGAAATGATAATTACGAATGAACTACCATTTAGCTTTGTAGAAAAGGAAGGCTTCAAGAAGTTTATGAATGTAGCCCAACCTTTATTTCAAGTTCCTTCCCGTAGAACAATAACAATGGATTTTTATGAACTTTACGGCGAATTGGGACAAGATTTGAAGAAGAATTTTAGAGAAGCAAAATCAAAAATCTGCCTTACCACTGACACATGGACATCGTTGCAAAGAATTAATTATATGTGTTTGACTGCTCACTATATTGATAGAGATTGGATTTTGCATAAAAAAATTCTGAATTTTTGCCCTATCACTAGTCATAAGGGTGAGCATATGGTAGAGGCTATTAGTAATTTTTTGCTTTATTGGAACTTGGATAAGGTTTTTTCTGTTACTGTTGCTAATGCTTCTTCCAACGATGTTACAGTTAGAGAATTGTCTAAACAGTTAAATATGTAGGGAACTAATATAATGGATGGTAAGCATCTTCACGTGAGATGTATGGCACACATACTTAATCCAATTGTGCAAGAAGGTTTGAAGGAAATTGATGCTTCTGTCAAATGTGTTAGGCAAATGGTGAGATATGTTAGATCATCTTCGGCAAGAGGAAGTCACTTTAAGAAATGTTGTGAAGTTCAAAGGGTGGAATATTCTAAAACATTAGAGCTAGATGTGCCTACTAGGTGGAATTCCACCTACTTGATGTTGGATACGGCACAAAACTTTGAAAGGGCCTTTGATAGGTTTGATCTTTTTGATGAGAATTTTAATAATTATCTTTCTACTCATGTTCTTGAAGATGGAAGTGTTGTAGGTCCTCTCGTATGAGATGATTGGGTGAATGTAAGGAATGTGATAAAGTTTCTTGAAAGATTTCACGAGCTCACCGTAAAGGTTTCAGGTTCGAATTATGTTACTTCTAATGTTCATTTTGAGGATATATGTGAGCTTGGTGTACATTTGAAAGTGTGTTTAGCAAGTGAAGATCTTAATTTGAGTAAAATGTCTGAGCGGATGAGAGGAATATTTAAAAAGTATTGGGGTGATCCTGAAAAGATGAACAAAATGATTTTACTGCTTCCGTGTTGGATCCTTGTAATAAGTTTGTGTATGTTAGCTTTGGGCTTGAAGAGCTATTTGGGGAGGAAGTAGGAAAGAAAGTAAGAAAAGGAGTGTATGATTATATGAAATCCTTGTTTGGAGAGTATCTAAAAAATTATTCAAGAGAATTTCATCATAAATCATCTCCATCTACATCTTCTTCATCTCAATGCTCATCTGATGTATCTTCTAATTCTGACACCTCTTTGAGAACAAAAGCTTGGAGAACTAAGCTTCACTTGAAGAAACAAAAGGAAGATTATGGATGTGGGGGTGCTAATTCGGAGTTGGATAGATACATTAGTGAAGAACAAGAGCATGAAGATGAACGTATTGAGTTTAAGGTCTTAGATTGGCGGAATATAAATGCTCATAGATTTTTCGTTCTTTCAGAGTTGGCTCGTGATGTGTTGGCTATTCTGGTTTCTAGTGTGGCATCGAAATGTGCATTTAGTACAGGTGGACGTATTCTTGATCCATTTAGAAGTTCATTGACTCCCAAATATGTGCAATCTCTTATTTGTGCCCAAGATTGGCTTAGAGAAGAGACTGAACCCGTTAGTGTGGAAGAAAGTTTGGAGTATCTTGAGCAACTTGAACTTGGTAAGGTTTTATATTTTTTTTGTGTTTTTTAGTGAAAAAATCATATACTTATTTATGTTGTATGACATATTTGATTAAATTACCTTTAGAGATAGCAATTAGTGGAAGAGATCCTTGCATTGCTTATGTTTGATTGCAATTTGCTACTAGTGGTAAGTTCAACATTTTATTTTGTAGTTCTATTCTTTTATCTTGAAAGTTATATTCTAACTTTTGGTTTTATCTTACTTTTTATTATGTTCAAGTTCAACAATGCCTCCTAAAGCTCGCTCACATGTTTGGGAATATTTTGCGGTAGTTCAAGACAATGAAGAAGGGCATAAAGTAAGGTACATGACATGTGGTATTATACTTAAATATAATTCAAGAGTGAATGACACATGCTCCTTGATGAAACATATTGGGAAATGTCTTAAGCGTCAGCTAGAAAGGCAAATTCGCCTTCAAATTTGAGCTTATGTTTTGAATTTGGTGAATTTCGGACCAAATTCTGATTGCTAGTGTTGCGTTAAGACAATGGATTTAAGATGTTTTTGACAGCTAATTTTTTGTATTTGGAGGTAAATTTTAAGACATTTGTGTTGTTTATTTATGTTGTTTAGCAGTTTGGCTGCTGCTCATTTTAAGCTTATGTTATTTGTGTTGCTTGTTTTTGCCTTATACGTTGTTTTGCCGCTGCTGGCTGGCTGTTTTTATTGTTTTAAGTTGAAGGCTTTAAGCTGCTGCTATTGGTTTTAAGTTTAAGATACTGGTTTAGTTTTGCTGCTGCTGTTGGCTGCTACTGAATTTTATGTTGTTGGTTGCTAGTGTTTTTATGTTGTTAGCTTTATTGTTCCAAGTTCCAGAAAAAACAATATAGTGAGCAGGAGCTGCTGAATTGTTCATAAGGGTGTTTGACTGTTTATATTGTTCCAAGTTCCAGGAGCTGCTGCTACTGGTTTAGTTTTGCTTTATTGTTTCTGTCACTAGTCATAAGGGTGAGCATTTTTATGTTGTTGGCTGCTGCTATTATTTCTGTTACTGGCATAAGACAATATTGGACAATATTGCTCAAAAGAATTTTCCAACTGCTAGTGTTTTTATGCTACTGATTTGCTGTTTGTTTATGGACTGGTTTTGTTTAAGGCTGCCTTCCTACTGCTACTACTTGTTTAAGGCTGCCTTCCTACTGATTTGTGATTTGCTGTGTTGCTGCCTAGCTACTGCTCTGCTTGTTTTTGGCATCAGCCATAAGCTACTGATTTTTTTAAGGCTGCTGCCGACTGTTCAGAATAAGAATTGAACGTCAACATAATCTAGTACTTTGTCTAAAGTTTACAAGGATAGCCCATTTCAAACTAAGATATAAACATTGGATTGAATTGATCTTGTTATGATATATACATCCTGCACTGCAAGCACTATTCCTTTATGCTTTGGCTGAAAAAACTATTGATTGGTACATTCCTCACACATTTATCGTGCTGCCTGTTGCTAAAGAATGTGGATTGACCATAGCTATTGAAAAATCCTAGTTTAGAACTGAGGCATAGTGGTTGTTGTGTGAGTACCACTGCTTGTTAATTTCCAAAGGTTTTCTATGTTTAAGATTGAAAGGTAAGATGTAATAACTTTTCTCAAGCTGCAATGAATTGGATTATCAGAATAGATCAATTGCTGATATCAAGTACATGCATTCATGTATAAATTGGTCTCTAACCATACATGCACCACTATATATAAGACGTGTTCGCGTGTGAAACCTTTCTCAATGTACTTGACAGGTGTTGTCCCTTATATCTTTCTGCCACTTCTTGTTGGATGCTCGGCCAGACCTCTCTAAGACTCTATCCACTTCCTGGTAGAAGAAAAGATAGGAATAGTCATATCGTTTTCAAAACAATCTGGTTTCTAAAGTAGAAAATAGGAATCAGGTCTAGTCTCTGATGATATGGCTTCACTTAAGGCCACATGGTTGATACTGCCAATATCCTACCTTTGTTGGCTTGTCCAATATTGTCTTATGCCAGTTGGAAATGTCAATATATTGCAGTTGTTTAGATCTCTTATAAGTTCATGTGAAAATTGAATTCCGATGAATTGAAATAGACCATTTTGAATTAAAAAAAAAACATAAAATAGCTCATTTTTAATTAAAAAGAAAGTCCATTTTACAAGCAAAAAATCGAAACTGAACCGAACCGAACCGAACCGAATTAATTCAGTGCGATGTTTGGTGTCCACTTTCAAAAAATCGAAACCGAAAAACCGAACCGAAGTTTGAAAAAATCGAACCGAAGAACCGAACGCCCACCCCTAGTTTCCAATGCTCTTCTTCATCCGCTCCACAAAAGTTAAGATCGTCCAAAGCATGATACATGTCTAATACTTTTTGCTTTTCTAAAATTTCTTTCATCAAATGTTGGATGACTAGTGGTTCATCTTTGAATTTGGAGGTTTGAAATGTAGCCGACAATGCTTGCGGCATGACCAAATTATGCCCACGACATAATACCTCATAATCACACCTTTTTGAATATAATTCAACCCATTGGAGCTTTCCACCGCAAATCGAACTCCCTCAGGTTTTGATTGTCTATCGCCCTCAATGATGTGTCCAGCAACTTTTAAATCAACATGGATACAAAGAGGTTGATTTTCAAAGGTCCGAACAACACCATACCATTTTTCATCTGATAAATCTGTGTAACATCCTAATATATCTTTTTCAAAATAAGATTCAATTGTGTTTGTTTCTGTCCTACCATGGGGATTCCTTGAGCTACCTTCGCCTTTTTTCTATTTCTAAACCAACTATTGAATATAATATTTGTAGGCATTTTGAAAATGTGGGTTTTTTTTACTTCAATGAATACAACTATCGTTGTGTTTATAATGTCATAATTCCACCATGTATAACGCATCTAAAATTAGCGCTATATGTGTGTCATATAAAGTGGTATGTGTGCATTGTGTTGTCAATCAGTGTTGTAATTCAGAAACGTCATAAAACCACCATGCCTAACGCTTCTAAAATTGGCGCTATGTAGGTGTGTCATATAAAGTGGTCAAACGCGTGCATTGTGTTGTCAATCAGTGTTGTCATTCAGAAACGTCATAAATCCACCATGCATAATGCATGTAAAATCAGTGTTATACAAGTGTCATATAAAGTTGTCAAGCGCGTGCATTGTGTTATCAATCAGAGTTGTCATTCAGAAACATCATAAATCCACCATGCATAACGCATGTAAAATCAGCATTATATAGAAATAAAGTACCAGCGAGGGCTATGTAATGTAATTGACGAATAAATAGCAACCACACAAAATCGAGTTATTATGTGTGGGAATTCCGAGGTCACGGATGGATTCGTAGCATGTTTTTACTTGTGTTTGCATGTTTGATTTGTATCTGGGAGGTCCCGGATGGTAGTCGGGGTTTTAGATCAAGACTTTGGTAAAACCAGAAGATTTCTGGTGTCCGGTGACTCGTCCCAGAGGAGACTCTTCGCCCCTGCGGATCCGCCCTAGTGGGCTTTGGTCCGCAGGAGTGGAGGGCGACATATTAAATAAATTTACAACCCAGCGAATGGGAATCCGCTGAGGCTGGATTGCTGCAGCGGAAAAGGTCCGCCCAACGACGAATGCTGGACCAGAATCATTATTTTATTCCTAACTTCGAGTCATTAGTTCCATTCACCCAAAAACCAAAGTCTAAGGAGCATTAAGGGCGATTTCTAGAGATCTTGTAGTGGAATCATCTTGGGGTAAGTCCTTGAACCTTAACCTTGTAATTTATCTTTCCTTTACTAGCATCCATGGTAGTTAATGGCTATTGAGGGTGATGGGTTATAGAAACCTAAGTTGTTAATCATTACCCTCTAACCTAATTGATATTTGTTGTTCAAATTGCTACTTTTATCATCTATAATTGTGGATTAATAGATTCTAGGATTTAATCTCTCTTAGCTTCTAGAATCAATTCATGAATTTAGGGTTCTTACTAAATTGGGGATTTCGGCTATATTGAAGGACCAATTGTGGTCAGAACTACATAAAATTAAGGATAATGGCTAATGAGACAATGAGTAGTGTAATTTCACCCTTAATTTCTAGTTTTACCCTCGTGAGTCGATAAGGGTATTTTGGGTATTTTGAAATAATTCTCCACCTGTTTCTCTTTCTGATTAGTTGGCTTGTTGTGGTCATTTACTTACTTTGCATTGTTAACATTAGACTTCGATCTTTCTGAAGCATTTCGGAAGGGGAAAGCTCAGGTGGAGTAGTACGTGACTCCTGTTTGGCATTTGAGGTAGGTTACGACTTACTTTAGTTAGACTTTAATTAGTGAAACGTATGTATGCGTAGAAATGACGGGAGAAAGCATGATTAGGTTTCCGGACATGATATTGGGAGGAATATACTCTTAGGTAGGTATGACTTCTGATTATGTGGGCTTGTCGCCATTATTTTACGTATTGTGACATGTAGTGTGCTTGTTATTGCGATTTGAGTGATGTGAAGAGGTAGATTCATTATGATGATTGAACTCTATGCTAGTTACATTTTCCATGGTTGTTGTGATTTATGCCAGTCTTATTATGGCTTATGGTGCTTGTGATCTCCATAGCATACTCATTGGCACATCATTGTTCTTCCCACGCCATGTTCTTCCATGGTTATACGAAATTTCACCAAAACTAGGGTTTCTAGCCATGTTCATGATAACCCTAAGTACACATACCATGATATACCATGTTGTATTATTAATTTGTTATTGTGTTCTTCATAGTCCATTTTGGTTATTGAGAATCTGTCTGTAATCTATGAAACACAAATACTTTGCATTCCATTGGTTCTTAAATGCAAGATATGAACTTTTATGTTTATTTTCGTGAACTTCTACATGCTTCCATGTTTTCATACAAGTTATACTTTATATCTATCTTCATGTTATAATACAAACACGAATCATGTTTACAATCATGTTTATATAATTCATGTGCTATTAAGCTAATTATATCCATCTTCATATTTTGGGAGTTGCACAGATTACCGAGAACAGATAGCCTGAAACTACGTATGCCAGCTGTTACACCCCGTATTTTATACGTTGAGTTTTGTCGTAAGATAGCCAACGTGCAGTTAGTAAGTGAAGTTGTTGCCAAGGTTATAGGAGATTCTACATGATTATTCTACTTATACGGAAGTTGAAGTTATGTTCAACAAGTATCGGGAAGATTGGAGGCTGAATGAACCAAAAGAAACTGAGTGTGTCAACTGGGCAACTCGACGGTCGCAAGTCGACGGACCGTTTATATGCACCGTCGAACAGCTCTCTGAGAATCAGAAGCTGTCACCATTTGACGGTTGCAAGTCGACAGACCATCGAGCGATTGACGGACCGTCCACCTTACCATCGAATTAAAATCGGTGGAAATTTTCCTTCTTTTATAAATTAAAAGGGCCACGACCTTGGATCATTATTTACACCCAAAAACAGAATTTTCTAGACTCTTCATGCTTTCTCCACCATCTCAACTCATCCATACACCTCTTGAGAAAAATTAAGTAAAGATTAAGCTTTGGAACCCTAAGTTAGCTTATGGATGATGATGGTCCTTGCTTCTAGTTAAAGTTGTGGTGGTTTTGGTTTGGAAACAAGATTGGGTGAGTTGAAGTTCTTAAAGAATAAGGTATGCTCTTCCTTTATTTCTTATATTGAGTTGATTTGGAGGTCAATAAGTTATAAAGATGAAGGAAATTGTTGTAGGGAAAGTTATGAGGCCTTGTGATGTAGTTGTTGAATACGAATGGAATTTGGAAGGAAGTTTTGGACTAATTTAGGTGTAAATTGTATATAATTTCTTAGATATGGAATTGTTGACATTTTTTTTGGTATTTGGGTATTGTTTGGAGGATTGGTGGAAGTAAAAGGTATAAAAGAAATGTTGTCCAATTTTCACTAGCTCAAGTATAAGTTTGGTTGACTTTATGAGAGTCTCAATGGCTTAACTCTAGTATAAACCCTCTTGAATGTAGATTTGCGAACTTGGGAGGAACACGTTAAGTAGTTAAGGAGGAGAAAAGGTATGTTAAGGCTTTCCCTTTCTTTCTTAAAGAGTGATCCTTTGACATAATCCCTCTCATATAATATCCATAATGTCCTTATTTTTGTAGATATGCTAGAAGCTTATGGTTCTTGAGATTCTTATGATATTGTTGATAATTGTCCCATGATTATTGATCTTATCTTATGATTATTCATCTCATCTTATGGTTGATGATCTTATTCATTGATGTTGATCTCATCTTATGATTTTTTGTTCTTTCAAGGTGAGATATGTTCACGATGATAGTTCCATAATAGTAATCAGAGGTTTAGCGACCTTACGTCACTCTGATAGAGTTATAGCTTTTATTTGGGCTCTCATGCATGCTTTATATATATGTGTATGTAATTTCTCATACCGCGCCGCCCTATATATATATATATATATATATATATATATATATATATATATATATATATATATATGTATGTATGAAAATGTTTTTTTAAAAAAAGCTAAGCATGCATGACATCCGCCTTAAGAGGCACTCAGAGGTACAGATTGATCTCTTTATCTTATGTTCTCTTCATACTTTTGTTATTTTGTTATTCATGCCTTAAATGCTCGGTACATTATTCGTACTGACGTCCTTTTGTTTGTGGACGCTGCGTTCATGCCTGCAGGTAGACAGGGAGATGGAGCAGACCCTTAGGCTGCTTCATCTTACTTCCGGAGCGGTGATTCAGCTAGTATTATTCTTTTGTGTACATATATGGGAATGGCGGGGTCCTGTCTCGTCTTTATGATGTTATGCACTCTATGTAGAGGCTCATAGCCAGATGTATATAGTTAGATGGTTTATAACCTCATCGGTTTATAGTGCTCGGTAGGTCAGCTTCAGATGCCCGTCATGGCCCTCTGGTTGAGTCGTGACAAAGTGGTATCAGAGCAGTTCGTCCTAGGGTTTGTCTACGAGCTGTGTCCAGTAGAGTCTTGTTTATAGGTTTGAAGCGTGCCACAATTATAAACACGAGGCTGTAGGGCATTTAGGAATGATCGACCTTTCTTTCTCATCTTAGATCGTGCGATAGAGCTATGTTATAAGGACTCTCATTTTCTGACAGTGTGTTATGATTTCAGCGATGCATGTGAAGAGAAAAGCTAAACGGGCCAGAAGGGCAAGTCAATGGCAGGTAGGAGAACTGGACGGGTACCGCCTACAGATGTTGAGGAGGGCGAGTCCCAGAATGAGGTTCCATCTCGGTCCTCTCACCCTCCGCCCGCTCCAGAGGAGCATAGAGGAGTTCCAGCTCCAGCCCTCCTGTTCTTCCACCGGATGCCTCGGGCATACAGTTATTGACCCAGTTAGTAGCTGCCCAGGCTCAACGATAGGGTACGGTTCACGTGACCGTGCTGTTTGTTCCAAAGTTTGTGATGTCATTAATTTAGACCCTCCAGAATTCTTTGGGTCAAAACTAGATGAGGTCCCGCAGAACTTTATAGATTGGATGTTGAGGACATTACGGGTGATGCATGCTTCAGATGTTGAGTCGATAGAGATGGCCTCTTACAGATTGCGGGATGTTGTTGTTTATTGGTATAATACTTGGATGTCTTCTAGGGGAGTCGACACATCTCTACTTGTGTGGCAAGAGTTTATGGATGTTTTTCTTCGACATTACTTGCCGCAGAAGATTCGACAGGCTAGAGCTGATAGGTTGTTGAACCTTAGATAGGGGAATATGAGTGCTCGGGAGTATAGTCTTCATTTTAATTCACTGGCTAGGTATGCGCCAGCTATGGTAGCTGATATGAGAGATCGTGTCCACCAGTTTGTGAGTGGTTTGGGACCACATTTGCTTGATGATTGCTTGATAGCCTCACTTAAGGAAGGTATGGATATTTCTCGTATTCAGGCCCATGCTCAAAATCTTGAGGTGCGACAACAGCAGCGGAGGAGTGAGCATGAGCATGCAAGGGGTTATAGTAAGCGAGCCAGATCCTCAGGTGTTGTGAGTGAGTTCAGAGGGGGTCAGAGGCAGCAGTATTCTAGGCACTCAGGCCGTTCAGCGGCTAGTGCACCTTCGCGATTTACAGGTCAGAGATTTGATCGACCTATTTATTCCGGACTAGGTCAGAGTTCCAGTGTCTTGGGTTCTCAATATAAGGGTGATTTAGGCCAGATGAGGCCACATTTATGACGATGCACTCAGTGTGATAGGTTACCTTTCGGACAGTACCGTTTAGGTTCAAATGCTTGTTATGCCTGCGGTCAGACAGGCCATGTGATGCGAGAGTGTCCATCGAGAGGTGGTAAAGGTATAGTGTAGCCTACAGGGTCAATAGCAGGTTCTTCACCATCTATACGCCCTCTGGGTCAAGTCTCTCAGACATCAGCAGGCCGTGGTACAGGTAGAGGGGGAGCGTCCAGTTCGAGCGGTCCTCAGAACCGTATTTATACACTGGCTGGACGACAGGATCTTGAGTCTTCGCCTGATGTTGTTACAGGTATATTATCGGTATCTTCTCATGACGTGTATGCATTAATTGATCCAAGTTCTACATTGTCATATGCTACTCCTCTTTTCAATGGTCAATTTTGGGTGAAACCTGAGTCAATTAAACCTTTCAAAGTGACTACGCCCGGTGGTGACCCAGTGATAGCTAGACGGGTGTATAGAAATTATGTGGTTATAGTCTGTGATCATCATACTATGGCAGATCTGATTGAATTAAATAAGGTAGATTTTGATGTTATTATGGGTATGGATTGGTTGGCTTCTTATTATGCCAATGTTGATTGTAGAATGAAATTGATTCGTTTCCAGTATCCGGGAGAACCAGTTCTAGAGTGGAAGGTATTACAGCATTGCCAAAAGGTAGGTTTATTTCCTATCTCAAGGCAAGGAAGATGAGTCCTAAGGGTTGCATTTATCATCTAGTACGGGTTCAGGATACAGAAGCGAAGTCGCCGACTCTTCAGTCTGTTCCAGTAGTTAATGAGTTTCTGGATGTATTCTCGAATGAACTTCCACCAGAACAGGAGATTGATTTTGCCATTGATGTGTTACCGGATACTAAGCCAATATCCATTTCTCCTTATAGAATGGCACCTGCAGAATTAAGAGAGTTGAAGGAGCAATTAAAAGATTTATTGGAAAAAGGTTTTATTAGGCCTAGTTCGTCACCGCGGGGAGCACCGATGTTTTTTGTAAGAAAGAAAGATGGCTCCTTATGAATGTGTATCGATTATAGGCAGCTGAATAAGGTGACAATAAAGAACAAGAATCGATAATTTATTTGATCAATTGCAGGGTGCCAAATGGCTCACAAAAATAGACTTAAGATCTGGATATCACCTGGTGAGAGTTAGAGAGAGACATTCCGAAGACGGCCTTGATAACCAGATATGGTCATTTTGAATTTTGGGTAATGTCGTTCAGGCTAATGCACCGGCGGTATTTATGGATCTGATGAATAGTGTATTCAGGCCTTTCCTAGATTCGTTTGTGATTGTGTTTATCGATGATATTTTGGTATATTCTTGATCTGAGGCAGAGCATGCTGATCATTTACGTATTGTCCTTAGATTTCTTCAGGCTCGAAAGTTATATGCAAAGTTCTCAAAATTTGACTTTTGGTTGAATTCTGTGACTTTTCTGGGGCATATTATTTCGGCTGATGGTATTAGGGTGGATACACAAAATATTTCTGAAAAACTCCTAAGAGTTTAACATTCGGGGGGGGGGGGGGAATGTTACACCCCGTATTTTGTACGTTGAGTTTCGCCGTAAGATAGCCGACGTGGAATTAGTAAGTGAAGTTATTGCCAAGGTCATAAGAGATTCTCCATGACTATTGTATGTATACGGGAGTATAAGTTATGTTCAACAATTATCGGGAAGATTGGAGGCTGAATAAACCAAAAGAAACTGAGTGTGTCAACTGGGCAACTCGACGGTTGATAGTCGACGGACCGTCAATCTGCACCGTCGAACACCTCTCTAAGAATCATAAGCTGTTGTAATTCGACTGTTGTAAGTCGACAGACCGTCCACCTTGCCGTCGAATTACAGTCGGTGGAAATTTTCCTTCTTTTATGAATTAAAAGGGCAACGACCTTAGATCATTATTTACACCCAAAAACAGAATTTTCTAGACTCTTCAAGCTTTCTCCACCATCTCAACTTATCCATACACCTCTTGAGAAAAATTAAGTGAAGATTAAGCTTTGGAACCCTAAGTTAGCTCATGGATGATGATGGTCCTTGCTTCTAGTTAAAGTTGTGGTGGTTTTGGTTTGGAAACAAGATTGTGTGAGCTGAAGTTCTTCAAGAATAAGGTATGCTATTCCTTTATTTATTATATTGAGTTGATTTGGAGTTTAATAAGTTATAAAGATGTAAGAAATTGTGGTAGGGAAAGTTATGAGGCCTTGTGATGTAGTTGTTGAATACGAATGGAATTTGGAAGGAAGTTTAGGACTAATTTAGGTGTAAATTGTATATAATTTCTTAGATATGGAATTATTGACATTGTTGTTGGTATTTGGGTATTGTTTGGAGGATTGGTGGAAGTAAAAGGTATAAAAGAAATGTTTTCCAATTTTCATTAGCTCAAGTATAAGTTTGGTTGACTTTATGAGAGTCTCAATGGCTTAACTCTAGTATGAACCTTCTTGAATGTAGATTTACGAGCTTGGGAGGAAAATGTTAAGTAGTTAAGGAGGATAAAACGTATGTTAAGGCTGTCCCTTTCTTTCTTAAGGCGTGATCCTTTGATATAATCCCATTCATATGATATCCATAATGTCCTTATTTTTGTAGACATGCTAGAAGCTTATGGTTCTTGAGATTCTTATGATATTGTTGACAATTGTCCCATGATTATTGATCTTATCTTACTATTATTCGTCTCATCTTATGGTTGTTGATCTTATTCATTGATGTTGATCTCATCTTATGATTTTTTGTTCTTTCAAGGTGAGATATGTTCACGATGATAGTTCCATAATAGTAATCGGAGGTTTACCGACCTTACGTCACTCTGATAGAGTTATAGCTTTTATTTGGGCTCTCATGCATGATTTATATATATGTGTATGTATTTTCTCATACCGCGTCACGCTATAATCGGCCGGGCAGGCACATAGATGTGCACACCACTGCAGTGGGCAGATTATGATGTCACCCCGGACGCGGGATGATGATATGATGATTACAGCAATCCAAAATGGTCGGGCAAGATACTTTATAGATATGTATGCATGAAAATGTTTTTTTTTTAAAAGCTAAGCATGCATGACATCCGCCTTAAGAGGCACTCAGAGGTACAGATTGATCTCTTTATCTTATGTTCTCTTCATATTTTTGTTATTTTGTTATTCATGACTTACATACTCGATACATTATTCGTACTGACGTCCTTTTATTTATGGACGCTGCATTCATGCCCGCAGGTAGACAGGGAGACGGACCAGACCCCTAGGCTGCTTCATCTTAGTTCCAGAGCGGTGATTCAGCTGGTATTATTCTTTTATGTACATATATGGGCATGGCAGGGTCTTGTCCCATCTTTATGATGTTATGCACTCCATGTAGAGGCTCGTAGACAAATGTATATAGTTAGATGTCTTATAACCTCATCGGTTCATAGTGTCGTATATCATTTTTGGCACCCTTGTCGGCTTGTTCACATGGGTATAGATGATGATTATTCTATTGGTGTGCATATATCTTTTGGACTAGTGTCCCTTACAGATTATGATGTTTATGAGTTATCTTGTGGTCCACCTAGATATGTTTAAGAGTTTTATGTTAAGAGGTGCTCGGTAGGTTAGCTTCGAGTGCCCGTCATGGCCCTCTGGTTGGGTCGTGACAAAAGTGGTATCAGAACAGCTTATCCTAGGGTTTGTCTACGAGCCGTGTCCAGTAGATTCTTGTTTATGGTTGTGAAGCGCGCCACACTTAAAAACAGAAGGCTGCAGGGCATTTAGGAATGATCGACCTTTCTTTCTCATAGATCGTGCGATAGAGCTATATTGTAAAGACTCTCATTTTCTGACAGTGTGTTATTATTTTAGCGGTGCCTGTGAAGAGAAAAGCTACAGCGGGCCAGAAGGGCAAGTCAATGGTAGCTAAAAGACCAGGACGGGTACTGCCTACAGATGTAGAGGAGGGCAAGTCCCAGAATGAGGTTCCATCTCGGTCCAATCACACTCCGCCCGCTCCAGAGGAGCATAGAGGAGTTCCAGCTCCTGCGCCCCCAGTTCTTCTACCGGATGCCTCAGGCCAGGAGATGAAAGAGGCTATACAGTTATTGACCCAGGTAGTTGCCACCCAGGTTCAGCGACAGGGTACGAGTCATGGTGACCGGGCTGTTTGTGCTAGAGTTCGTGACTTCATTAATTTAGACCCTCCAGAATTCTTTGGGTCAAAACAATATGAGGACCCGTTGAACTTTATAGACGGGATGTTGAGGACATTACATGTGATGCATGTTTCAGATGTTGAGTCGATAGAGTTGGCCTCTTACAGATTACGGGATATTGCTGTTTATTGGTATAATACTTGGATGTCTTTTAGGAGAGTCGACGCACCTCCACCTGTGTGGCAAGAGTTTGTTGATGCTTTTCTTCGATATTACTTGCCGCCGAAGATTCAACGGGCTACAGCCGATAGGTTCCTGAACCTTAGACAGGGAATATGAGTGCTCCGGAGTATAGTTTTCATTTTAATTCACTAGCTAGGTATGTGCCAGCTATGGTAGCCAATATGGGAGATCGTGTCTACTGGTTTGTGAGTGGTTTGGGACCACAATTGATTGATGATTACTTGATGGCCTCACTTCAGAAAGGTATGGATATTTCTCGTATTCAGGCCCACGCCCAGAATCTTGAGGAGCGACATCAGTAGTGAAGGATTGAGCGTGAGCATGACAGGGGTTATAGTAAGAGAGCCAGATCCTCAGGTGCTGTGAGTGAGTTTAGAGGGGGTCAGAGGCAACAATATTCTAGGCACTCAGGCCATTCAGCGGCTAGTGCACCTCCGCAATTTGCAGGCTAGAGATTGGATCGACCTATTTATTCTGGACCAGGTCAGAGTTCTAGAGCGTTGGGTTCTCAGAATAGGGGTGATTTAGGCCAGATGAGGCCACCTTTACCACGATGCACTCAGTGTGATAGGTTACATTTCGGACAGTGCCGCTTAGGTTCAAATGCTTGTTATGCCTGCGGTCAGACAGGCCATATGATGCGAGACTGTCCATCGAGAGGTGGTAGAGGTATAGTGCAGCCTACAAGGTCAGTCGCAAGTTCTTCATCACCTATACACCATCTGGGTCAAGTCTCTTAGACATCAGCAGGACGTGGTACAGGTAGAGATGGAGCATCTAGTTCGAGGAGTCCTCAGAACTGTATTGTTACTGGTATATTATTCGTATCTTCTCATGACGTGTATGCATTGATTGATCCAGGTTCTATATAGTGATATGTTACTCCTCTTATCGCTGGTCAATTTAGGGTGAAACCTGAGTCAATTAAACCTTTCGAAGTGTCTACGCCCATTGGTGACCCAGTGATAGCTAAACGGGTATATAGAAATTATGTGGTTATAGTCTGTGATCGTCATACTATGGCAGATCTGATTGAGTTAAATATTGTAGATTTTGATGTTATTATGGGTATGGATTGGTTGGCTTCTTGTTATGCCAATGTTGATTGTAGAACGAAATTGATTCGTTTCCAGTTCTGGGAGAACCAGTTCTAGAGTGGAAGGTATTACAGCATTGCCAAAAGGTAGGTTTATTTCCTATCTCAAGGCACGGAAGATAATTGCTAAGGGTTGCATTTATCATCTAGTACGGATTCAGGATACAGAAGCGAAGCCGCCGACTTTTCAGTCTATTCCAGTGGTTAATGAGTTTCCGGATACATTCCCGGACGAGCTTCCAGGCCTTCCAACAGAACAGGAGATTGATTTTGCCATTGATGTGTTACCAGATACTAATCCAATATTTGTTCCTCCTTATAGAATGGCACCTGCAGAATTAAGAGAGTTGAAGGAGCAATTAAAATATTTGCTGGAAAAAGGCTTTATAAGGCCTAGCTCGTCACCGTGGGGAGCACCTGTGTTATTTTTAAGGGAGAAAGATGGCTCCTTACGGATGTGTATCAATTACAGGCAGCTGAATAAGGTGACAATAAAGAACAAGAATCGATGATTTATTTGATCAGTTGTAGGGTGTCAAATGGTTCTCAAAAATAGACTTAAGATTCGAATATCAACATGTGAGAGTTTGAAAGAAAGACATTCCGAAGACGGCCTTCAGAACCAGATATGGTCATTTTGAATTTCAGGTAATGTCGTCCGGGCTAATGCACCGGCGGTATTTATAGATATGATGAATAGTGTATTCAGGCCTTTCCTAGATTCGTTTATGATTGTGTTTATCGACGATATTTTGGTATATTCTCGATCCGATGCAGAGCATGCAGATCATTTACGTACTGTCCTTAGATTTCTTCAGGCTCGGACGTTATATGCAAAGTTCTCAAAATGTGACTTTTGGTTGAATTCTGTGACTTTTCTGGGGCATATTATTTCGGCTGATGGTATTAGGGTGGATACACAGAAGATTGAAGCTGTAAAGACTTGGCTGAGACCCACAAAATATACGGAAGTTCTTAGTTTCCGTGGTTTAGCAGGCTATTATCGAAGATTTGTAGAAGGTTTCTCTTTTATTTATGCACCACTGACGAAGTTGACTCAGAAATCAGCTAAATTTCAATGGACGGATGCTTGTGAGCGCAGTTTTCAGGAGTTAAAGAATAGATTAACTTCGGTCCCGGTTCTGACACTTCTCGAAAAATCGGAAGGCTATGTTATCTATTATGATGCTTCAAGTGTTTGACTAGGTTGTGTATTGATGCAGCACGGTAAAGTTATTGCCTATGCTTCAAGGCAGTTGCGGAAACACGAGCAGAACTGTCCAACCCATGATCTAGAATTGGCTGTGGTAATTCATGCATTAAAGATGTGGAGGCACTATTTGTATGGCGTTCATGTTGATATCTATACAGAACACAAAAGTCTCCAGTATATTTTCCAGCAGAAGGAGTTGAATTTGTAGCAAAGGCGATGGTTGGAGCTATTAAAAGATTATGATGTTAGCATCTTGTACCATCCTGGAAAGGCGAACATAATAGCCGATGCCCTTAGTCGTAGATCCATGGGTAGCTTATGTGATGTACAGTCAGAAAAAAGGGAGTTAGCTCGTGAGCTTTAGCAGTTAGCTAGCTTAGGAATTCGATTATTGGACTCGGGTGATACATGAGTCACTATTCAGCATTCAGCTGTCTCGTCTTTAGTAGTTGAGGTGAAACAGCGTCAATATGAGGAACCCATGTTAGTTCATTATAGATATACGTCCCCTCGAAAGAAAAAATCACCATTTGAGATTTCTGTAGATGGAGTTCTTAGATACTGAGGCAGACTATGTGTTCTTGACGTTGTAAGGTTACGTTGCCAGATTTTGGGGGAAGCCCATTGTTCTCGTTATTCTGTTCATCCGGGAACGGCGAAGATGTATCATGATATTAAGTTAATCTATTGGTGGGATGGAATGAAGAAAGACATAGCAGAGTTTGTAGCTCTATGTCCTAACTGTCAACAGGTAAAGATTGAGCATCAGAAGCCCGGTGGATTATTGCAAGCTATTGAGATTCCGACTTGGAAATGGGAAGTACTTAATATGGATTTCATTACAGGCTTGCCTCGTTCTCAGTGTAAGTATGATTCCATATGGGTAATTGTGGATAGACTCACAAAATTAGCTCATTTTCTACCTGTTAGGACTACTTACTCAGCTGAGGACTATGTGAAGTTGTACATTAAGGAGGTAGTCCAACATCATGGTGTGCCAGTATCCATTGTTTCTGATAGGGGTGCACAATTTACAGCTAACTTCTGGAAGCCCTTCCAGAAGGGTTTGGGGACTCAGATGAGTCTTAGCACATCATTTTACCCCCAGACTGATGGACAAGCTGAGCGTACCATTCAGACTCTCGAGGATATGCTACGGGCATGTATGTTAGACTTTGGAGGTAGTTGGGATGATCACTTGCCACTTATTGAGTTCGCGTATAATAGTTATCATTCCCGTATCCCGATGGCCCCGTATAAGGCTTTATATGGGCGGAAGTGTAGATCACCAATTGGATGGTCTGAAGTAGGGGACACTAAATTAGTAGGGCCAAATTTAATCCAGCAAGTAGCGGAGAGGGTCAAGCTTATTCATGATCGATTATCGGCCGCTCAGAGTCATCACAAGTCTTATACAGATAATCATCGATGAGACTTAGAATTCCAGATTGATAATTGGGCATTCTTGAATGTGTCACCGATGAAAGGCGTTATGAGATTTGATAAAAAGGGTAAGCTTAGTCCTCGGTACATTTGGCCTTACAAGATTGTTCACAGAGTGGAACAGGTGGACTATGAGTTAGATCTACCTTCAGATTTAGAGTCAGTCCATCCCGTTTTCCATGTATCAATGCTTCGCAAGTGTATTGGAAATCCTACCAGAGTTTTACCCATCGATGATGTCCAGGTTACCGAATAATTATCTTACGAAGAAGTTCCCATTGCTATTCTAGACAGACAATTTTGAAGATTGAGAAATAAATATATAGCATCAGTTAAGGTCCTTTGGAAGAATAGGAATATTGAGGAAATGACTTGGGAAGCTGAAGAAGATATGAGATCCAGGTATCCGCATTTGTTTCCACCCTCAAAGGAGATTCATACAGAGACACCATTGTCTCCAGGTGCGTAACGCTTTCTTTTTGGGATTTTTTTGTCGTGTGGGGCCATTATTGTTATTATTGTTGTGGCCCAGTGAGGCATTTTATATTTTAGGTTGTTGTGACAGGATGGTAAATTTCTGAAAAACTCCTAAGAGTTTAACATTCGGGGACGAATGTTCCTAAAGGGGGAAAATGTTACACCCCGTATTTTACACGTTGAGTTTCGCCGTAAGATAGCTGACGTGGAGTTAATAAGTGAAGTTGTTGCCAAGGTCATAAGAGATTCTACATGATTATTCTACGTATACGGGAGTTTAAGTTATGTTCAACAAGTATCGGGAAGATTGGAGGCTGAATGAACCAAAAGAAACTGAGTGTGTCAACTGGGTAACTCGACGATTGCAAGTCGACAGACAGTCGAATGGTCGACGGACCTTCAATCTGCACTGTTGAACAGCTCTCTGAGAATCAGAGGCTGTCGCAATTCGACGGTTGCAAGTCGACGGACCGTCAACCTTGCCGTCGAATTACAGTCGGTAGAAATTTTCCTTCTTTTATAAATTAAAAGGGCCACGACCTTGGATCATTATTTACACCCAAAAATAGAATTTGCTATACTCTTCAAGCTTTCTCCACCATCTCTACTCATCCATACACCTCTTGAGAAAAATTAAGTGAAGATTAAGCTTTGGAACCCTAAGTTAGCTCATGGATTATGGACCTTGCTTCTAGTTAAAGTTGTGGTGATTTTGGTTTGGAAACAAGATTGGGTGAGTTGAAGTGCTTCAAGAATAAGGTATGCTCTTCCTTTATTTCTTATATTGAGTTGATTTGGAGGTTAAGAAGTTATAAAGATGAAGCAAAATTATGGTAGGGAAAATTATGAGGCCTTGTGATGTAGTTGTTGAATGCGAATGGAGTTTGGAATGAAGTTTTGGACTAATTTAGGTGTAAGCTATATATAATTTCTTAGATATGGAATTGTTGACATTGTTGTTGGTATTTGGGTATTGTTTGGTGGATTGGTGGAAGTAAAAGATATAAAAGAAATGTTGTCCAATTTTCATTAGCTCAAGTATAAATTTGGTTGACTTTATGAGAATCTCAATGGCTTAACTCTAGTATGAACTGTCTTATATGTACATTTTCGAGCTTGGGAGGAAAACGTTAAGTAGTTACAGAGGCGAAAAGGTATGTTAAGGCTGTCCCATTCTTTTTTAAGGCTTGATCCTTTGATACAATCCCATTCATATGATATCCATAATGTCCTTGTTTTTGTAGAAATGCTAGAAGGTTATGGTTCTTGAGATTCTTATGATATTGTTGGCAATTGTCCCATTATTATTGATCTTATCTTATGATTATTCATCTCATCTTATGGTTGTTGATCTTATTCATTGATGTTGATCTCATCTTATGATTTTTTATTCTTTCAAAGTGAGATATGTTCATGATGATAGTTCCATAATAGTAATTGGAGGTTTACCGACCTTACGTCACTCCGATAGAGTTATAGCTTTTATTTGGGCTCTCATGCATGCTTTATATATATCTATGTATTTTCTCACACCGCACCGCGCTATAGTCGGTCGGGCAGGCACGTAGATGTACACACCACTGCAGTGGGCAGATTATGATGTTACCCCGGACGCGGGATGATGTTATGATGATTACACCGTGCCTAAATGGCCGGGCAGGATATTTATATATATGAATGTATGAAAGTATTTTTTAAAAATAAGTTAAGCATGCATGACATCCGCCTTAGGAGGCGCTCAGAGGTACATATTGATCTCTTTATCTTATGTTATCTTCATACTTTTGATATTTTTTTATTCATGTCTTACATACTAGGTACATTATTCGTACTGACGTCCTTTTGTTTATGGACGCTGCGTTCATGCCCGCAGGTAGACAGGGAGACGGACCAGACCCCTAGGTTGTTTCATCTTAGTTCTCGAGCGGTGATTCAGCTGGTATTATTCTTTTGTGTACTTATATGGGCATGGCGGGGTCCTGTCCTGTCTTTATGATTTTATGCACTCCATGTAGAGGCTCATAGACAAATGTATATAGTTAGATGTTTTATAACCTCATCAATTCATAGTGTTGTATATCATTTTTGGCAATCTTGTCGGCTTGTTCACATGGGTATAGATGATGATGATTCTATAGGTGTACATATATCTTTTGGACTCGTGTCCCTTAAAGATTATAATATTTATGAGTTATCTTGTGGTCCACCAAGATATGGTTATTAGTAGTTAAGAGGTACTCGGTAGGTTAGCTCTGGGTGCCTGTCATGGCCCTCTGGTTGGGTTGTGACACCAGCGTTGGATAAGGATCGCTCCGCCCAGTTAGGACGATACCTTCATGTTTACCCGTTGCGGATTATTAGATCCATTCATGTTCATGTTCATGTCTTGTACCCCAACAAGGTACAGGATAGCTTAGTTGGTCGGGCAGAGATCACACGCCACGTACTTACGTGGTGGTTACATGTCGGTTATACTGATGCTCTCCCACTTAAAATATTTTACTCATGTTGCACATATATATTCATGTCAGATGATACTCATGTTCATGTTCAGCTTATAAATACAGTTTCAGTTTTAGTTTTATTATTTCATGTGCCATGCTTATTTCATTCAGTTGCTTTACATACTAGTACAACTCGAATATACCTCCCTTTTTATTTGCCTGGGGGCCTGCATTTCACGATGCAGATTTACAGGACGAGGGATCAGCTTGTTAGGACGTTGCATGTATCAGCTATTGGTGTGCCCCATCTCATTCGGGGTTTTATCTTTATATATTTATTGTCAGTTATGTAGTTAAGGTATGCCGGGGGCCTTGTCCTGGTAAACAGTTTAGCAGTCAAACTCATGTCAGAGGTTTCATAGACTAGACTAGTCAGTTATGTTATGTCGGATGTTCAAACTGGTATAGCCAGTGTTGGCTCATTACTTATCATATTTTCAAACAAATTCCGCATTCATGATGTATTATTATTTTCAGACTTATGATTATTAGATGTCATGTTTACACCATCCATGCATTTTTATATTATATTCCACATCAGCTCAAGCCCCATGTTGATTCAGCAAGCCGTGTGGTTTACTCGGTCACATGTAGCAAGGCACCAAGTGCCTTGTTACGCCAAGCCTTGGTTCGGGGCGTGACAAAGCATGGTATCAGAGCCTAGGTTTAAGTGTCTTAGGGAGTCTATAAAATCATGTCTAGTGGGGTCTCTTTTATATGTGTGTAAGCGCCACACATATAAACAGTTGACCACCAAGACATCTAGGATTGTCTCACTTCTTTCATACTCTAGATCGTGCAGTTAGAACTATGCTTTCAGGAATCCTTCTAACTCGTGTGTATTATGTATTTCAAATAATGCCTGCGAAAAGAAAGTACACCAAGAGGACATCGACCACTAGCCAAAGGGTTACTGCTGAGGACTCTCAGACTCAGGAAGTTCACACCGAGGCTCAGGGGTTTGCATTGGATGCAATGCCCCCGACTGAACCCCCAGCTACAGAAAGGCCTGCGGAGGTCCATCCTACAGTTACTCCGCAGCCCAATTCTACTGACATGGATATTAGGGGAGCTATCCAACTGCTCACCTAAATTGTTGCTAACCAAGCTCACGTCAGGAAGCGGCTCTTAGCACAGGCTCTAGTGGAGGCTGAACAGTTCTAGGACCAAGGAATTTCTGCATATGAAGCCTCCAGTGTTCACAGGTACAGTTAAGGGGGAAGATCCTCAAAACATCATCGATGGGATTCAGAAAGTCTTTCGTGTCATGCATGTTACCGAGACAGAGGCAACAGAGTTAGAAGCTTATCAGTTATAGGTTGTTGCTCATATTTGGTATGAGACGTGGGAGCAGTCATGCGGGGGAGATGAGTCTTAAGCAACTTGAGACGAGTTTGTAGATGTCTTTATTGACCACTTCCAGCTGATTGAGGTCAGAGAGGTGAAAGCCTACGAATATGAGAGACTCAGGCAGAATGACATAAGTATGAATGAATATTATCTCAAGTTTGTATCTTTGGCCAGGTATGCTCCTCACATGGTCCCAGACATGAGGGCCAGATTTAGGTGATTTGTGTTGGGCCTTATACCCGACTTACATGGTGATGCAAATATTCCTGCTCAGAATGGAACGATGACTATCACCAAGATGGTTACTTTTGTTAAGGGTATTGAGGACATAATGAAAGAGGAAGAGGCTCTTCAGAAATAAAAAGACAGGGAATTCAATGAAAAAGCTAAGTCTGCAAGTAACTTCAGTCATGGTATAGGTGGAGGTAGAAAATTCTTCAAGAACAGGTCATTAGGATCCACTCCATCTGCAGCTAGTGCCCCAGCCCCAAAGTTTAGGAAAGATCAGAAGAGACAGAATTTCAGACCAACATACTCTTATTCTCAGGCTAGTGTGGGACCGAAGACTTATGATAATCTGGTCTGCAGTAAGTGTGGTAAGAGACACCCAGGGGAGTGTTGCATGGGTATGGATATATGTTATGGGTATGGCCAGCGGGGCCATTTTCAAAGGGACTGTCCATCAGCGAGACAGGGTGCCGAAGGTAATGTGGCTCAGTCCACAAATTCAGCAGCTCCTCGAAATTCTCTAGCCCAGTCAGGGCATGGTCCATCTAAGTCCGGTAATGCAGCCGGAGGTCGAAACCTCTTGTATGCTTTAGCAGGTCATTAAGATATAGAGGCAAGTGCAGATGTTGTCACATGTACACTAACAGTTTTCACTTTCGACGTTTATGCCCTTATTGACCTAGGATCCGTCTTGTCTTATGTAACCCTATTTATTGCTAAAAAATTTGGGATAGAACCAGAAAAGTTACATGAACCCTTTGAGGTGTCCACTCCGGTCGGAGAATCAGTTATAGCTAGACATAGTTATAGGGGTTGCCCACTTTTAGTCTATCACCACAGAACCATAGCCGACTTAGCAGAATTGGAAATGGTAGACTTTGATGTGATCATGGGTATGGATTAGTTAGCTTCATGTTATGCCACAATGAGTTGTAGAACCAAAATAATAAGATTTGAATTTCCTAATGAACCAGTCATAGAATGGAAGGTAATTCAGTAGTACCCAGAGGTAGATTTGTCTCCTATATCAAAGCCAGAAAGATGATTTTCAAGGGATATATCTATCACTTAGTTTAAGTCGGGGATATAGATACCCAGACCCCAACTCTCCAATATGTACCAGTCATTAATGAGTTTCCAGAAGTCTTTCCTGAAGATCTCCCCTGAGTTCCCCCTATCGGGGAGATAGACTTTGGAATCGATCTACTTCTCGGCACTGAGCTGATATCTATTCGGCCATACAGAATGGCTCTAGCAGATTTAAAAGCACAATTGAAAGATCTTCTTGACAGGGGATTTATTAGGCCAAGTGTCTCACCTTGGGGCGAGCAGTTTTGTTTGTCTGGGAGAAAGATGGTTCCTTATGGATGTGCATTGATTACCGTCAGTTGAACAAAGTCACCATTAAGAACAGATATCCTCTTCCTAGAATAGATGATTTGTTTGACCAATTTTAGGGTGCCCAGTGTTATTCCAAGATTGACCTCAGATCAGGATACCATCAGTTAAAAGTTAAGGAAGTTGATATTCCGAAGACCGCTTTCAGGACCCGTTATGGTCACTTCGAATTTCTTATCATGTCATTTGGGTTGACAAATGCACCAACTGCTTTCATAGACCTTATGAACAGATTCTTCAAGCCGTATCTTGATTTATTCATCACTGTGTTTATTGATGATATTTTGGTGTATCCCCTTAGTGCGACTGAACATGCAGAACATCTCAGAATAGTGTTGCAGACACTTCAGGATCGTGAGCTTTATGCGAAATTTTCAAAGTGTGAATTTTGGCTTAAGTCAGTGGCGTTTCTCGGCCACGTGATTTTAGGGGAAGGTGTGAAAGTTGATTCTTAGAAAATAGATGCCGTAAAGAATTGGCCCAGACCCACCTCAGTATTTGATATAAGAAGTTTCTTGAGTCTGGCAGGCTATTATAGGCATTTTGTAGAAGGTTTTTCCTCTGTCTCAGCTTCATTGACTAAGTTAACTCAGAAGAAGGTAAAATTTCAATAGTCAGAGGCATGTGAGCAAAGTTTCGAAGAGTTGAAGAAGAGGTTTACTTCTGCTCCAATTTTGCCACTACTAGAGGGAACCGAAGGGTTCGTAGTTTATTGTGACACTTCGGGAATTGGCCTCGGATGTGTCTAAATACAGCATGGTAAGGTTGTAGCTTATGCATCCCGTCAGCTTAAGGCTCATAAAAAGAATTGTCTAACTCATTACTTGGAATTGGCAGCCGTGATTTTTGTATTTAAGATATGGCATAATTATTTGTATGAAGTACATGTTGATATTTTCACCGATCACAAAAGCCTGCAGTATATTTTCAAGCAAAGAGAGTTGAACCTCAGGCAGAAGAGGTGGCTCGAATTTCTATAAGATTATGATGTGGATATTCTCTATCATCCAGGGAAGGCGAATGTTGTAGCCGATGCTCTTAATCGGTGTTCCATGGAAATTTTAGCTCACGTTGAAGCGGATAAAAGAATTATGACCAAGGAAGTTCACCGCTTAGCTAACCTAGGAGTTCAACTCTTGGACTTGGAAGATGGTGGAATTGTTGTTTAGAACATGGCTTATTCCTCCTTAACAGCCAAAGTGAAGGAGAAATAGTTTAGTGATCCTTACTTATTGCAGCTGAAAGAGGGGATTCACAAGCATAAAATGACGGCTTTCGAACAAGGGGGAGATGATGGTACTTTAAGGTACTAAGGAATATTATGTGTTCCAGATGTTGACGAGCTTAAAGAGCGAATTATGTCAGAAGCTCATAATTCCAGGTATTTCATCCATCCAGGTTCCACGAAGATGTATCATGAACTTAAGAAAATTTATTGGTGGAATGATATGAAAAATAATGTAGCAGATTTTGTGGCTAAGTATCCAAATTGTCAGCAAGTGAAAGCTGAGCACCAGAGGCCTGGTGGGTTGGCTCAGAATATTGATATTCCTATTTAGAAATAGGATATGATAAACATGGACTTCGTAATAGGTCTACCTCACTCATCGCGAAGACGTGACTCAATTTGGGTGATTGTGGACCGACTTACCAAATAAGCACACTTTTTTGCCAGTTAAGACCACGGATTCAGCAGAAGATTACGCCAAGTTGTATATTCATGAGATTGTTAGATTGCATGGGACCCCAGTGTCCATTATTTCAGATCGTGGTGCTCAATTCACAGCGAACTTGTGGAAATCCATTCAGAAGGGATTGGGTACCAAGGTTAACCTCAGAAAAGCTTTTCATCCACAAACAGATGGCCAGGCAGAGCATGCCATTCAGACTCTTAAGGACATGTTCAGAGCATGTGTCCTAGATTTCAAAGGTAATTGGGATGATCACTTGCCTCTCAATCTCAATGAATTTGCTTATAATAATAGTTACCATGCTAGTATGAGGATGGCACCGTTTGAAGCTCTGTATTGGCGAAGGTGTAGATCACCTATTGGTTGGTTTGAGGTTGGTAAAGCAGAGTTGTTGGGACCAAATTTGGTCTATCAAGCCATGGAGAAAGTTAAGTTGATTCAAGAGGGTTTGAGAATGGCTTAGAGTTGCCAAAAGTCTTATATAGATGTGCGGTGTAGAGGCTTAGAGTTTCAAGTTGATGATTGGGTGTTCTTAAAGGTTTTAGCTATGAAAGTTGTGATGAGATTTGGCAAGAAAGGGAAGCTTAGTCCAGATGTATCGGACCTTACAGAATCCTTCAAAGGGTTGGTCAAGTAGCTTATGAGCTTGAGTTACCACAAGAGTTAGTTGTTGTTCACCCAGTGTTCTATGTGTCCATGTTGAGGAAGTGCGTGGAAGACCTGTCGTTGGTTGTTCCCGCTGATACTATAACGGTTAAGGATGGCCTAACCTATGAGGAGATCCCTGTGGCTATTCTTGATTGTCAGATTCGCAAGTTGAGAACAAGGAAGTAACCTCAGTAAAGGTCTTATGGAGGAGTCAGAAAGTTGAAGAGGCTACATGGGAAGCCGAAGAGGACATGAAATTCAGATATCCTCATTTTTCTGAAGAGCAAGCAGAGGACGTTCAAAGTAAATGCCTTCCTAACCCATGTCATGTCCCTTACGCATCCATGCCTCACGTTTCACGTTCACGTTCATGTATTATTTACTTATGTCTCATGTCCCAGTGTTCATGTTTTCACTAAACTATGTCATGTCAGTTCAGATCCCATGTTCCATGTCATGTTTCCTGACGTTCTTGTAGCTAAGCCATGTCCAGTTGCATTTCTAACCATGACCCATTAATCGAGGATGAATGATCCCAACGGGGAGATATTGTAACACCTCGTACCTCCTAACTAATCTATGTTCATGATTCAGGACTTAGAAAACTAGACGAGAAGTGTTAGGATTAAATTCGTTTCAGTTCAGAATTTACGCCCAGTTATACGGACGGTATATTTATATACAGACCGTACTTCTGGCCGTATAATGAAATACGGACCGTATTCCGATCCGTAAATCTTGTTGCGACAAAACTTAGTTTCTATAATTTGTCAATTGAAATACGGTCTGGTTATACGAACCGTACATTGAAGTACAGACTATATTTGTGACCGCATAATCAAGTATAGACCATATTTGTTGCTCCTACAATGGCCGACACTGGGACCAGTAAAACTATGCGTTTTCAGCCCTTTATTCTATTTTTTCATCGTGTCAAGCCCTAGCATGAAGGCTCCCTCCTCCTACCATTCTAATACACCAAGGTAAGTCTTTTCCAACCATTCCAAGTGAATTCCAACATGTATCCATGATTTCTAAATAGGAATTCATTATTCCTAACCTAGGGTTTTCAAGAAAACCCACCTCAAGGATTCATAATTAAGGCTTTTGGGATTCTTCTCAAGTTTAGACCATTAGTTACAAGTTTTGGAGCATTAACGGGTATGTAGGGTTTCTATCTACGTGTGGGAACATCATTGTTCTTCCTGTGCCATGTTCTTCCATGATTATACGAAATTTCATCAAAACTAGGGTTTCTAGCCATGTTCATGATAACCCTAAGTACATATACCATGATATGCCAAGTTGTATTTGTCACGACCCAGCCCCGTGGGCCGTGACTCGTGTTCTATTTGGACACCCAAACCCATTCGCTTACCAAATCGACATATCAAAGACTTATTCAAACTTAACATACGTTATTTTGCACAGATACTGAGAACAGACGTCATCTTAAGCGGTCACCTGTAACAGAAATATCATACAAAAGCCGGCAGGCAGGCGGAATACACATCGCCCGAATACACATACATATACAAACATATGGGCCGTTTCGGCCATAATAGCAAACGGAACCGCTTAAGGCATAAGTCACGGACATAATCGAAAAAACACGACCCATGACCCACATATATGTCTACAGGCCTCTACAAACCATAACAGAAACATATGACGGGACAGGGCCCCGCCGTACCCCAAATAGTCATATATACAGAAACATGTATAACAAAAGATATGTACCAAAAATATGAGCTCCGGATCAAAGGAGTACTCCAAAATAGCGGAATATGGATCCTACACTGGCGGGTCACCAGAACGAACGTCTGTACCTGCGGGCATGAAACGCAGCCCCCGAAGAAAAAGGGTCAGTACGAAATATGTGCTGAGTAGGTAAAGCATGAAATACAGTAATCCGAATCATAACTGAAGTGAGAAGTACGAAAAATGGATACAGAATTAGTATATCAAAACATGTGCTGAAAACTTAAATAATGCAAATAAAAATCATGCATAGGGCTCAGGAACGTGGTCGCCACTCCGACGCTGGCGCCACACACATCATACTCCAGAAGGTTTCAAATCTCCGTACAATCCCCGAACATATCGTATCATCATAACATATCACAACATTAAAACACATCATATGCCATATCACATCATAACGCCATATATAAGCGGTACCCGGCCCTATGGCGAGGAACTCGGGAACCGTAACACATCATACTGCCGAATATAACATAGTGCGCACGATCACAAAATCGGCCCGGGACCCGGTGAACGATGTAATAGTAGTATGCACGAGCGGAGTAGTGAGGAAACCATATGCATATAAGTAAATAAATTCCAAGACTCGATGAATAAATATATATACCGATATCAGAAAGCTCAGAAACAAGTATCGGGTCAAGAGGAATTCGTATAAGAAAGTTGCGAGCTTTTGAAGTACAGAACCTTCTAAAAACATTTCATAAGCCATATTTGGAAATTCAAGTATCATTCATATTAGGAAACTTTCGAATAACATTATGGATCAAATCAAATGGAGACTTTAAGACCATATTTACGTATCAAAGTATTCATCAAAGACTTTAGTCATCTCGATTTTCCTTCGAACAACATTCGGAAACATAGCAACTAGAATCTTCGAACATCATAAATACGTATCGAGTCATATGGAATAGCTTATGGAAATCAAAGATATTAGCCATCCTAGTGGCTCTAAGAATAGGATTTTCTTTAGAAGCATACATATACGTTATTTGTTCATTTCATAAAGGTCATGCCAAAAGAAGGAAAGGTAGGCTTTACATACCTCGATCGCTCGCTAACCAAATCCCGACTCAAGTCTCGGGCTCCCCAATATCTACAATAACGTTATCAATTACCAAACATTAGCTACAAGTACTTAAAAATCCAATTCTAACTAGTACTTGTCTACAGAAATTTCGGCAGCATCTCCCCTGTAATTCAACATCCCCGAGAATTTAACTCGGCCAAATTCATCAACAACCATACCAACAATACCAATAACCAAACTAGTAACATCAAGAATCAATTTAAAGTGCATTCTAACATTAGTAACCTTCTCCTCTACGTAGCTTATCACATTCAATTCAACTACGTACATTCAAGCCAATATCAATGCTCACATATTCATTTCTAATCCGAGATCATTCAAACACAATTCAAGAACATTTCAAACAATCTATACAATATTCAAACAATTCCACCAACACCATACTCCACCCGAAATCCCCACAATTGCAACAAAACTACAACGTCGCATTTTCTTCTTCCAAATTCACAAACTACAACAACAATGCACACTTTAGCAACTCCATTTCCACAATTACATAAAACCATATTAAAATCACATAATTTCCTACAACAACCTACAACCAATTTCCATGCCAACTTTAACCATTAGTCTTTCATTGGCATCATAGATTTCACAACAACACAACTAACATACTACATAAAATTAATTCATCTTCCTCCACCCAATAACACCACACGGCCACACACACACAACACACCCACACGGCCCACACACAACACATAACATTTCTATGATTTTCATTCAATTCTACTCACTACAACATATATAAATCTTCCATAACATATAAAAGAATAGAAATTCTTACCTTCTTCCTCAATTTTCCACTTGAATAGAATTTTTGCACTTGTCACAAAAGAAATTTTCTTGCTCTAATAATTATACCACGTTGAAGAGGGTCTTGAAATTAGTAAGAATTCAAGAAGAGGTGAATTTTTGGATAAAAGATGGAAGGCTTCCAAATTTTTTTCCTTCTTTTTTTTTTCCGGCCGAATGGCCCTTTCTTGTGTGATCTCAATCTCTCTTCTCTTGAAAGTTCTAAAATGGAAGAATAAGTAGTGGTCCTCTCCTTTTATTTGGTCCATTTATTTTTTCACATGGGCTTGGGCCATGCCCCTATGGCCGGCCACCTCTTAGCCATTTTCAAGCCCAAAAAAAAAAATCTTCTTTTTATTTCAAGCCCATTATTTCATGACAAATTTTTGTAACTCATGAAAACTATTTTCCAAATTTCCAATTTTGCCCTTAGCCTTCCTTCATATTTCCGCATCAATATTTTTCCATGAACAACTTATATATTAAGTAAAATCAAAATATTGCCCTATCTCTTACTAGCCACAATTATTTTGATTTATCCAAATGTGCAAAATTACGAGATATAACATCCTTTCCCCCTTTAGAACATTCGTCCTCGAATGTTAAACTAGTCGTAGAGGGTCTTACAAGCATTTTGGGGAAGTTTCTTTTTATGGACAGCACATATAAATCATTCACCAATCAATATAACTAATTAATGAATTTAGATTACCTGTAGGCATAGGAAACAAGTGAGGATACTTCTTCTTCATCTCGTCCTCCGCTTCCCAGGTCATTTCTTCTCGGTTATTGTTTCGCCACAAGACCTTAACAGAAGGCACATCTTTGGTGCGCAGTCTCCTCACCTGACGATCCAAAATGGCTACAGGCTGTTCTTCGTAGGAAAGCTCCTCTGTTACCTGGATATCTTCTGTGGGAAATATTCTGGAAGGATCACCAATACACTTACGGAGCATTGATACATGAAATACCAGATGCACTGCTTCTAGATCGGATGGTAAGTCTAACTCATAAGCGACCTTGCCTATCATTCGAACAATCTGATAAGGCCCAATATATCTCGGACTGAGCTTTTCTTTTCTGCCGAACCGCATTACACCTTTCATAGGTGACACTTTCAGAAATACCCAATCGCCAATCTGGAATTCTAAAGGTCGACGTCATTTATCTGCATATGATTTCTGTCGACTCAGGGCTGCTAATAACCGCTCCCGAATGAGTTTCACCTTATCGACTGCTTGCTGGATCATATCTGGACTAATCAATTTAGTTTCACCTACATCGAACCAACCAATCGGAGATCTGCATTTTCTACCATATAAGGCTTCATACGGCGCCATCTGAATGCTGGAATGATAACTATTATTATAAGCAAATTCAATAAGCGGAAAATGATCATCCCAACTACCTCTGAAATCAATAACACAGGCCCGTAGCATATCTTCCAGCGTCTGAATAGTACGCTCGGCCTGCCCGTTAGACTGAGGATGGAATGCGGTACTAAGACTCACCTGGGTCCCTAATCCGTCCTGAAACGATCTCCAGAAGTTAGCTGTAAACTGTGCACCTCTGTCGGAAATAATGGATGTAGGAACTCCGTGAAGCCTTACTATCTCTTTAATATACAACTGGGCATAATCCTCAGCCGAGTAGGTGGTCCTTACCGGAAGAAAATGGGCTGATTTTGTCAGCCTGTAAACAATAACCCATATAGAATCATACCTTCGTGGAGTGCACGGTAAACCTGTAATGAAATCCATATTAATTATTTGCCATTTCCAAGCTGGAATTTCCATTTCCTGTAGCAATCCTCCAGGTTTCTGATGCTCGATCATAACCTGTTGGCAATTTGGGCACTGGGAAACGAACTCTGCAATGTCTCTTATCATACCATCCCACCAATATAAGCATCTGAGATCATGGTACATTTTTGTGGATCCAGGATGAACAGAATACCGAGCATAATGTGCCTCTCCCATAATCTGCCACTGTAGCCCTGCAACGTCAGGTACAGATAACCTGCCTCCATATAGTAATACCCCGTCAGGTGAAATTTTGAACTGGGTCTTTTCCTTATCAAGGGCCGCATTTCTGTACTATACCAGAATAGGATCCTCGTATTGGCGTCGTTTTACTTCTTCCATGATAGACAATTCAGCAACTTCTAGGACAGAAACCCCAATATTTCCAAAATCGGCCAAACGGACTCCAAGACTGGCTAGCTGATGAATCTCACGAACTAATTCTTTTCTTTCTGGCTGCACGTCGGTCAAACTGCCCATAGACCTGCGGCTAAGTGTATCTGCTACAACATTAGCTTTTCTCGGATGATATAAAATGTCGACGTCATAATCTTTCAATAATTCGAGCCATCTTCTTTGCCGCAAATTCAATTCCTTTTGTTTAAAAATGTACTGAAGGCTTTTGTGATCCGTATAAATATCAACATGAACCCCATATAAGTAATGTCGCTATATCTTCAAAGCATGAATTATCGCGGCTAGTTCCAGATCATGAGTAGGATAATTTCTCTCGTGCGGCCTGAGCTGACGGGAGGCATAGGCTATAACTCGACCATGCTGCATTAGTACACAACCTATCCCAATACCGGAAGCATCACAATAGATAACATACCCATTTGGCCCCTCGGGAAGAGTTAGAACCGGAGCAGTAATCAACCTTTCCTTCAGCAACTGGAAGTTGCGTTCACAAGCATCGGTCCACTGAAATTTTGCTGCCTTCTGAGTTAGTTTCGTTAATGGTGCTGCAATAGAAGCAAAATTCTCCACAAATCTCCTGTAATATCCGGCTAATCCCAGAAAACTGCGTACCTCAGTCGGTGTCGTAGGCCTAGGCTAATTCTGTACAGCCTCGATCTTCTGTGTATCGACCCGAATACCATCTGCTCCGACGATATGCCCCAAGAATGCCACTGAGGTTAACCAGAATTCACACTTGGAGAACTTAGCATATAATTTCTGTTGCCGAAGTGTGCCAAGTACTGTCCTCAGATGATCTGAATGCTCCTCTGCTGATCGTGAATAAACCAGAATGTCATCAATAAATACGATCACAAACATGTCTAGAAACGGCCTGAATACCCGATTCATCAAATCCATAAACACTGCTGGAGCATTAGTTAGCCCAAACGACATCACCCTGAACTCATAATGCCCGTATCGGGTCCTGAAAGCAGTCTTTGGAATATCTGCCTCTCGTACCCGCACCTGATGATAACCCGAGCGCAAATCTATCTTCAAAAAATATTTAGCACCCTGCAACTGGTCAAATAAATCATCAATCCAGGGGAGGGGATATTTATTCTTTATAGTCACCTTATTCAGCTGTCTGTATTCAATGCACATCCGCAGCGACCCGTCTTTCTTTCTTACAAACAATATCGGTGCTGCCCAGGGTGACGTATTGGGTCTGATGAAGCCTTTTTCTAATAGATCTTTCAGCTGCTCTTCCAATTCTTTCAATTCTGCAGGTGCCATTCTGTAAGGGGGAATAGATATAGGTTGAGTATCTGGCAGCACATCTATCGTGAACTCGATCTCCCGTTCAGGTGGAAGACCTGGAAGCTCATCCGGAAATACATCTAGAAATTCATTAACAACCGGAACTGACTGCAGAGTAGGTGTTTCTGCTTTAGTATCATGCACACGAACCAAATGATAAATATACCCTTTCTGAATCATCTTCCTGGCCTTGAGGTATGAAATAAACTTACCTCTCGGCGATGCTGTATTTCCTACCCATTCTATAACTGGTTCCCCTGGAAACTGGAAACGAACTACCTTTTTCTGACAGTCAACATTAGCATAACAAGAGGCTAACCAATCCATGCCCATGATAACATCGAATTCCATCATATCTAATTTTACCAAATCGACCTTGGTGCAACGGCCACATATAGTTACAGAACAATCCTTATATACCTACCTCGCTATAATAAAATCCCCGACTGGTGTAGCTACCTCGAACGGCTCTATCGGTTCAGGTGTTATCGCAATTTTACTAGCGACAAGGGGAGAAATATATGATAAAGTAGAACCTGGGTCGATCAATGCATATACAGCTCGAGAGAAAACCAATAATATACCTGTAACTACATTTGGCGACGCCTCCTGATCCTGTCGGCTAGCCAAGGCATATATGCGGTTAGAAGGACCGCTAGAATCAGAAATCCCGCCACGGCCTCTGCCGCGGCCTGCTGGTGCTGTCGTACCCCGCCCCATAGGGCGCATAGCAACAGAAGTGGAAGATGAACCAGACGCTGATCCCGTCGGCTGAGCTGCACCACCAGAACCACCCGCCAAAGGACAATCCCTCATAATATGGCCCTGGCGGCCACAAGAAAAACAGGTACCCGTAGCTCGATAACACTCTCCGGGGTGAGACCTCCCACAATAAGAACATCGAGGCATAGGTGGCCTCGCCTGGCTGGAACCTCGACTCACCTGCGAACATGAGGCTCTGGAACTCTGGCCTGCTCCTGAATGCCCTGCACCATCAAACTGTCTACCTGTAGGCTGTGAATGTGCACTCTGGCCTGACTGAGGAGGATATCTGCTATACTGCTGCTGAGGCTGCCCGCCTCGAGACTCCCCAGAATACCCAGCTGACCTAGCCCGCTTGGGGTGCCTCCTATCACGGTCTCTATCGGGCTGACGCCCTCTGTGCCGGTCCTCCATCCCTTGCGCATATGCCTGTAACTGGGCAATGTCCATACCAGTCTGCGATGCCATCGCCATACAACTATCAACCAAGTAATGATCCAAACCCATCACATACCGGTCCATCCTGTCGGCCATATCAGCTAAAATGGCGGGCGTATATCTGGCCAGAGAATCAAACTCTAAGTTGTACTCTCGGACACTCCTGCCTCTCTGCCTCAATTGTAAAAATCTGTCAACTCTCGCCCGCCGCAACTCTGGAGGCAAAAAGTGGCTGAGAAAAGCTGTTGTAAACTCATCCCACACAACTGGAGGAGCATCCTCGCCTCTGGACAGCTCCCAAGACCCGTACCAATTAATCACTACATCTCGCAATCTATGTGAAGCCAGCTCGACAGACTCAGTCTCAGAAGCCCTGACCAGTCTCAGTGTGCGCTGCATCTGTCGAATGAAATCTTGGGGGTCCTCCTCGGGCTTAGACCCGTAGAACTCTGGGGGATTACAGGTCAAGAAATCACGGACCCTCAAACTGTCACGTCTGTCCACATCATCACCCCCTAGCCCGCGTCTGCGAGCCTGTCCTGCTACCAATCTCGTCAATAACTGCACAGCATCCCTCATCGCCCTGTCCTCCGCCCCTAGCTGGGGAGCTGGAGGCTCGGGTGCTGGAGCCTTTGGAGCTACTGGTGGAGCCACCCCCTGATCCATAGTGGCAGCGGCTGCTGCTCCAGGCTCCTCCAATGGTGGGGGTGCAGCAGAACCCTCTGACTGGGGTGCAATATCGGGCATAGTCTGAGCACGAGCCGGAGTAACTCTCTGTATCGGACTGGTCTCTCCTGCCACTGCTTTGCCCTTCTGGGCAGCCGTGGCCTTCTTCGGAGGCATCACTGTAAAACATAGCAATCGGTCATAAAGAAATCATCCTAATAGCACAGCTCTATCGCACGATCTAAGATCCAAAGAAAGGTAACACCCTAAATGTCCTGTAGCCTCCTGTTTATAGATGTGGTGCACAACACACCGATAAACAAGACTCTACTAGACACGGCCTGTAGACATTCCGAGGACAAACCGCTCTGATACCACTTTTGTCACGACCCAGCCCCGTGGGCTGTGACTCGTGTCCTATTTGGACACCCAAACCCATTCGCTTACCAAATCGACATATCAAAGACTTATTCAAACTTAACATACGTTATTTTGCACAGATACTGAGAACAGACGTCATCTTAAGCGGTCACCTGTAACAGAAATATCATACAAAAGCCGGCAGGCTGGCGCAATACACATCGCCCGAATACACATACATATACAAACATATGGGCCGTTTCGGCCATAATAGCAAACGGAACCGCTTAAGGCATAAGTCACAGACATAATCGAAGAAAACACGACCCATGACCCACATATATGTCTACAGGCCTCTACAAACCATAACAGAAACATATGACGGGACAGGGCCCCGCCGTACCCCAAATAGTCATATATACAGAAACATGTATAACAAAAGATATGTACCAAAAATATGAGCTCCGGATCAAGGGAGTACTCCAAAATAGCGGAATATGGATCCTACACTGGCGGGTCACCAGAATGAACGTCTGTACCTGCGGGCATGAAACGCAGCCCCCGAAGAAAGGGGGTCAGTACGAAATATGTACTGAGTAGGTAAAGCATGAAATACAGTAATCTGAATCATAACTGAAGTGAGAAGTACGGAAAATGGATACAAAATTAGTATATCAAAACCTGTACTGAAAACTTAAATAATGCAAATAAAAATCATGCATAGGGCTCAAGAACGTGGTCGCCACTCCGACGCTGGCGCCACACACATCATACTCTAGAAGGTTTCAAATCTCCGTACAATCCCCGAACATATCGTATAATCATAACATATCACAACATCAAAACACATCATATGCCATATCACATCATAACGCCATATATAAGCGGTACTCGGCCCTATGGCGAGGAACTCGGGAACCGTAACACATCATACTGCCGAATATAACATAGTGCGCAAGATCACAAAACCGGCTCGGGACCCGGTGAACGGTGTAATAGTAGTATGCACGAGCGGAGTAGTGAGGAAACCATATGCATATAAGTAAATAAATTCCAAGACTCGATGAATAAATATATATATACCGATATCAGAAAGCTCAGAAACAAGTATCGGGTCAAGAGGAATTCGTATAAGAAAGTTGCGAGCTTTTGAAGTACAGAACCTTCTAAAAATATTTCATAAGCCATATTTGGAAATTCAAGTATCATTCATATTAGGAAACTTTCGAATAACATTATGGATCAAATCAAATGGAGACTTTAAGACCATATTTACGTATCAAAGTATTCATCAAAGACTTTAGTCATCTCGATTTTCCTTCGAACAACATTCGGAAACATAGCAACTAGAATCTTCGAACATCATAAATACGTATCGAGTCATATGGAAGAGCTTATGGAAATCAAAGATATTAGCCATCCTAGTGGCTCTAAGAATAGGATTTTCTTTAGAAGCATACATATATGTTATTTGTTCATTTCATAAAGGTCATGCCAAAAGAAGGAAAGGTAGGCTTTCCATACCTCGATCGCTCGCTAACCAAATCCCGACTCAAGTCTCGGGCTCCCCAATATCTACAATAACGTTATCAATTACCAAACATTAGCTACAAGTACTTAAAAATCCAATTCTAACTAGTACTTGTCTACAGAAATTTCGGCAGCATCTCCCCTGTAATTCAACATCCCCGAGAATTTAACTCGGCCAAATTCATCAACAACCATACCAACAATACCAACAACCATACTAGTAACATCAAGAATCAATTTAAATTGCATTCTAACATTAGTAACCTTCTCCTCTACGTAGCTTATCACATTCAATTCAACTACGTACATTCAAGTCAATATCAATGCTCACATATTCATTTCTAATCCGAGATCATTCAAACACAATTCAAGAACATTTCAAACAATCTATACAATATTCAAACAATTCCACCAACACCATACTCCACCCGAAATCCCCACAATTGCAACAAAACTACAACGTCGCATTTTCTTCTTCCAAATTCACAAACTACAACAATAATGCACACTTTAGCAACTCCATTTCCACAATTACATAAAACCATATTAAAATCACATAATTTCCTACAACAACCTACAACCAATTTCCATGCCAACTTTAACCATTAGTCTTTCATTGGCATCATAGAGTTCACAACAACACAACTAACATACTACATAAAATTAATTCATCTTCCTCCACCCAATAACACCACACGGCCACACACACACAACACACCCACACGGCCCACACACAACACATAACATTTCTATGATTTTCATTCAATTCTACTCAATACAACATATATAAATCTTCCATAACATGTAAAAGAATAGAAATTCTTACCTTCTTCCTCAATTTTCCACTTGAATAGAATTTTTGCACTTGTCACAAAAGAAATTTTGTTGCTCTAATAATTATACCACGTTGAAGAGGGTCTTGAAATTAGTAAGAATTCAAGAAGAGGTGAATTTTTTTATCAAAGATGGAAGGCTTCCAAATTTTTTTCCTTCTTTTTTTTTTCGGCCGAATGGCCCTTTCTTTGTGTGCTCTCAATCTCTCTTCTCTTGAAAGTTTTAAAATGGAAGAATAAGTAGTGGTCCTCTCCTTTTATTTGGTCCATTTAATTTTTCACATGGGCTTGGGCCATGCCCCTATGGCCGGCCACCTCTTAGCCATTTTCAAGCCCAAAAAAAAAATTCTTCTTTTTATTTCAAGCCCATTATTTCATGACAAATTTTTGTAACTCATGAAAACTATTTTCCAAATTTCCAATTTTTCCCTTAGCCTTCCTCCATATTTCCGCATCAATATTTTTCCATGAACAACTTATATATGAAGTAAATCAAAATATTGCCCTATCTCTTACTAGCCACAATTATTTTGATTTATCCAAAAATGCAAAATTACGGGATATAACAGTATTATTAATTCGTTATTGTGTTCTTAATAGTCCATTTTGGTTATTGAGCTTCTACAAGCTTCCATGTTTTCATACAAGTTGTACTTTATATCTATCTTCATGTTATAATACAAATACGAATCATGTTTACAATCATGTTTATATATTTCTTGGGCTATTAAGCCAATTATATCCATGTTCATGTTTTGGGAGTTGTACAGATTACTGAGAATGCTTAGATAGCCTGAAACTACGTATACCAGTGTAGGATAAGGATCGTTCTGCCCAGTTAGGACGATATCTTCATATTTACCCATTGCGGGCTATGGGATCCATTCTTGTTCATGTTCTTGTCTTGTACCCTGGCAAGGTACAGGATGGCTTAGCTGGTCGGGCAGAGATCAGACGTCACGTACTTATGTGGTGGTTACATGTCGGTTATACTGATACTCTCCCACTTAAAATATTTTACTCATCTTGCACATATATATTCATGTCAGATGATACTAATGTTCATGTTCAGCTTACAGATACAGTTTCAGTTTCAGTTCTATTATTTCATGTGCCATGCTTATTTAATTTAGTTTCTTTACATACCAGTACAATTCGAATTTACTAACGTCCCCTTTTATTTTCCTGTGGCCTGCGTTTCACGATGCATATTTACAGTACGACGGATTTAGCTATTGATTTGATGAATAAGATGTTAGAAAAAAGCTGAAAGGAAATCATCGAAACTCCATTTTTGAAGCCTGAGAACTAATTTTTGTAGGTACCCATTGTTAAAATCGTTTTGAATATCATTTATTATACTTAAATTTAGATTTACTTACTGATCTAGGGGTGTATTTAAAGGGAAACTAAAATCATTATTGAAAGGTTAGTAAAAGCTTGAAGAACGCCCCAATGGGTCTATTGTGAATCTATGGACATTATAGTTTTTTCCCTTAGTCAAATGGGTCAACGAGGAGAGGTGTGTGTTTTAGGTGGATACTGGGTTATGAATTGAGGTTTTAATTAACGATAGTTGATTTAGGACATGTTTGGCCATGAGAATTATTCATATTTTTCCAGGATTTTTTTTATTTTATTCGGAATTTGGAAAACTTCTAAAACCCAGTGTTCGCTTTTTTCACTATCAGTACATTCAAACAATCAAATATTTTTTTTTTTTTGCAAAAATTATGTCCAAACACAAATCCATTTTTAACTCCAATTCAAAAATTCCAAATAAAACTGAATAATATTTGATTTTTATGACCTAACGCCTACTTAAGATACGACAATAAAATATTGCCACCTAATTGATGGATTCATTAATTTTATACCAAACACTATTGTTCAGGGGGATAATTGTCACGACCCAACCGGAGGGCCGCGACGGGCACCCGGTGCTAACCCACCTGGGCACCTCTTATCATACTTTCACATTTACATCTAGGTGAGCCACATAGCTAAATCATACTTTCTATCCATCAATCATACTAATCCCATTGGGCAACAATACATTTATATCATCATTAGCAACTATGCTCATATCAATGTACATAAGCCGACGAGACTAACAAAATGATATTCAAAATATAGGCCGACAAGGCCAAATACATCGAACCATATACACATGTCTACGAGCCTCTAAAGAGAGTATGCTATATTATATAGGCGAGACAGGACCCCGCTATGCCCATAAATATGCACACAAAAGAATAACTACCAAAAGCTGTAGCTCCGAATGAAATGGAGCTCCGCTATGTAGTCCCTGAGTAATAAAGCTATGGATCAAGCCTGTCTCCCTGGCCACCTGCCGGCATAATGCAGCGTCCACAAATAAAAGGACGTCAGTACGAAAAATGTACTGAGTATGTAAAGCATGATAAACATCATTATGAAAGCATAATAGACAACATAAGAAATAGCATAGGATGGGAGATAGTAGTATAATCGTCACAAGCACTTACTTGCTTTTCCTAGGGACTTTCCATTTCTAATGCGTGATTGTGTATATACATCCGTATCCGTTTCCGTACTCCATTACATTTAGTATCCATTTTCGTATTCATATACATACTCATATTCATATACATATCATTTGCATAGCATACCCGACCATGAAGGTTCGGTGTTTCACATACCTGACCTACCAAGGCTCAAGGTCATACATACCTGGCCCTACCAAGGCTCAAGGTTGTCCGTACCCAACTGCAGTGGTGCGCGCGCAATACTTATATACATATATTCTACCCGGCCATATAAGCTCGGGGTTTCATAATAGTCATACATAGACACATATATATAAAAGCTCATAAGCATCTTTAGCATCATTACTATCGTCATTCATTACATCTATCCTTACAGGATTACTCATCATATAAGGAATTTAGTACAATCGTAAAATATCGAGAATCATGAGCTTAGTGGCTTTTGAAGATAGCATCATTTGGAGTACATCATAGGCTCATAGAAGATTAGATATTTGGCCAAAGAACCATGCCTTAAGAAAGAAGGGTTAGCCTTACATACTTTTCCGTTCAACTATTCTATCACTTTCACGTTACTATTCTATCAGTTGCACGTTCTCCTTCAATGCTCACGTTTCTACCTTCCTTAGAGTTATACTATCATTAGAAAATCGATAGCTTAGCATACGTGACTAAAGCTAGAGAAAATTGGACAGCACCTCCTTTATTTATACGACTTCCTCCATATCATATATCAACTCCCAAACATCAATAATAACATTCATAATATCATAACAATACTCTTTATTCACATACATTATCCTTACTTCTCAATTCACTTCCAATCATCCATAGCCATGGTCGTAGCACACGATTACATTTATTCATATACAATGTCTATCCCATGCTCTTAACATCATTTATAAAATAGCCATAATCACAACATATCAAGAATCATGACTCTATCCAAGCTATTACTCAAAAATGACACTATTCCCACATTCATGACCCATTTTCTATATCCTTCTACAATCCAAGTGTTTCAACTTTTCAATACCTTAAACAACATGGAAATACCATAAAACTTACCTTATATGGTGTAGGAATGAACCTTGGGTGGAAACACTTCACTTGAGCAAAACCCTAGTTTTACCTTCACTTGGATTCCTTGTCTTGGATGAACTTTAATAGGTTTCTTACCCTTGATTCTCTTGATTTGATGTAGTTGTTCACTAATATCCCTTTAATTTTTATGGGAGATATGTAGAGAGATATTCTAGAGAGAAGGGGAGTGAAAGGGAAATAAAATGAGATAACTTAGACCCCTTATTAATAATAATCAAATCTGTCCCGCTTGGATTTCACGGACCAACATACGGTCCGTATAAATTATATTGACCGTATTTTTGGTCGTACTTTTGGTCCAGTGGGGCTGGCCATCTGGGCTGATTATACGGCCAGTATGTTGGGCCGTATAATGCCCAGTTCTTCCGAACCCATTCTCGTCGACTCGTTTGATCTCCAATCCTCATGGAACCTTCTTGACACTTGTTTATCACCTCATTAATAATATAAGGGATGTTATAACTCTTCTCCAAAGCATCGTTAAATCATCATTAACTTGTTACTCGTAAATCCTTTCCGATACATATCGTATGCCTTGCCTTCTCTTGGCAAACTTTCTCCCCCTACCTCGAATGTCTTTGAAATCTTAATTAGGGTCATCAAATGTTATTCCTTACTTATTGAAATACCATATACTTCGTGCTCTTCGTTAGTCTATTCACTGTGCATCAACGAAAAATTTTCCAAGGTGTAATATTCTTCCCCCCTAAGAACATTCGTCCTCGAATGTTAAGTCCTCGGGGATTCTACAAAAATTTCACCAGAGCTTCCCCTGTAATATGGTACTACCATCCTGTCACAATAGCCCATAATAATAATGCCTTACAGGGCCACAACATAATAGCAATAGAGTTTGTCCACACACGACCCAAATTCATCAAAAGGAAAACATACATACCTTATGATCTTGATGTCTCATCTTGGATCTCTTCCGGGGGCTGAAATAAGTGCGGGTACTTGGATTTCATAATTTCTTCCGCTTCCCATGTCATCTCTTCTCGGTTGTTGTTACTCCATAAAACCTTAACTGAGGCCACTTCTTTGTTTCTAAGCTGATATCGCAATAGGTACCTCTTCATAAGTTAACTTTTCTGCCACTTGAACATCATTTACTGGCACGATCCCAGTAGGATCTCCAACACATTTACGAAGCATCGAGACATGAAAAACTGGGTGAACTGACTCCAGATCAGGAGGTAGATCTAATTCGTAAGCCACTTTACCTACCTTGCGCACAATCTCATAAGGCCCAATGTACCGGGGACTTAACTTCCCCTTTTTGCCAAATCTCATAATGCCCTTCATCGGTGACACCTTTAAGAATACCCAATCTTTAACTTGGAACTCTAAGTCCCTTCGACGATTATCCGCATAGGACTTTTGACGACTTTGGGCTGCTAATAACCGATCTTGTATAAGCTTAACTTTCTCTATGGCCTGCTGGACCAAGTTTGGCCCTATCAATTTAGTCTCTCCTACCTCGAACCACCTAATTGGGGATACACTTTCGCCCATATAAAGCCTCATACGGTGCCATTTGGATGCTTGAATGATAACTATTATTATAAGCAAACTCAATAAGTGGTATGTGATCGTCCCAATTTCCTCCAAAATCCATCATACATGCCCGTAACATATCCTCAAGGGTCTGAATGGTACGTTCAGCTTGCCCATCCGCCTGTGGGTGAAATGTCGTGCTAAGGATCACTTGAGTCCCCAAACCCTCTTGGAAGGACTTCCAAAAATTAGCTGTAAATCGAGTTCCTCTATCTGAGATAATAGATACTGGAACACCATGGAGTCGCACTATCTCTTTAACCTAAAGCTTTGCATAATCTTCTGCCACATATTTAGTTCTGACTGGTAAGAAATGAGCTGACTTCGTGAGTCTATCCACAATCACCTATATAGAGTCATGCTTGCGTCGAGAACGGGACAAGCCTGTAATGAAGTCCATATTAATTACTTCCCACTTCCAAGTTGGAATTTCTATAGCTTGCAACAATCCGTCCGGCTTTTGGTGCTCGATTTTCACTTGTTGACAGTTGGGACATTGAGCTACGAATTCCGCTATATCTTTCTTCATCCCATTCCACCAATATATAGATTTAAGATCATGGTACATTTTCGTTGCTCCGGGGTGGACAGAATAGCGGGAACAATGAGCTTCTCTCATTATTTGGTGGCGTAAACCTACCACATCAGGAACACATAATCTGCCTTGGCATCGGAGAACTTCGTCTCCTGCAATTTCAAACGATGACTTCTCCTTATGAGCGAGTGTATCTCTGTAATGCATTAGCATGGGATCTTCGTATTGTCGCTCTTTCACTTCCACTACTAACGACGAGACTACTGAACTCTAAATGGTAGTCCCCCTGCTACCTGAGTCCACTACTCAAACTCCTAGGCTAGCTAACTGCTGGAGCTCATGAGCCATTTCTCTTTTCTCTAGTCGTACATCACAAAAACTTCCCATAGATCTATGGCTAAGAGCATCAGCCACAACATTTGCCTTTCCGGGGTGATATAGGATATCAACATCATAATCTTTTAGCAATTCCAACCATCGTCGTTGCCACAAATTCAACTCTTTTTGCTTGAAGATATACTGAAGGCTCTTATGATCTGTATAAATATCCACATGAACACCATACAAGTAATGTCTCCATATCTTTAATGCATGAATCACTGCAGCCAATTCAAGGTCATGGGTTGGATAATTTTTCTCATGTTTCTGTAATTGCCTTGAAGCATACGCAATCACCTTACCATGTTGCATCAACACACAGCCTAGCCCAATGCCTGAAGCATCGCAATAAACAACATAACCTTCCAATCCCTCTGGAAGTGTCGGGACTGGGGCAGAAGTTAATCTATCTTTTAGCTCTTGGAAACTACGTTCACAAGTATCTGTCCATTGAAACTTTGCTGATTTCTGGGTCAGCTTTGTGAGCGGTGCAGAAATAGAAGAAAAACCTTTAACAAATCTCCTGTAATAACCTGCTAAGCCTAGGAAGCTACTAACCTCGGTAGGAGTTGTGGGCCTTGGCCAAGTCTTCACGGCCTCAATCTTTTGGCTATCTACCCGAATACCATCGGCTGAAACAATGTGCCCCAGAAATGCCACTGAGTTCAACCAGAACTCACATTTAGAAAATTTGGCGAATAACTCTCCAGTTTGAAGAACTCTAAGGACGGTACGCAAATGATCTGCATGCTCTGCCTCGGATCTAGAATACACCAAGATATCGTCGATGAATACAATCACAAATAAATCTAGGAAGGGCCTGAACACATCGTTCATCAAATCCATAAACACTGCTGGTGCATTAGTTAGCCCGAATGACATTACTCGGAACTCAAAATGGCCATATCTTGTTCTAAAGGCTGTCTTAGGGATATGTTTCTCCCTAACTCTCACTTGATGATACCCAGATCGCAAATCCATCTTTGTAAACCATTCGGCGCCTTGTAATTGGTCAAATAAGTCATCAATCCTCGAAAGAGGATATTTGTTCTTAATCGTCACCTTATTCAATTGTCGATAGTCAATGCACATTCGCAAGGAGCCTTCTTTCTTTCGGACAAACAATACGGGTGCTCCCCACGGGGATGAACTAGGCCTAATAAAGCCTTTCTCAAGCAAATCTTTCAATTGCTCCTTCAACTCCTTCAATTATGCGGGAGCCATTCTATAAGGTGGAATAGATATAGGCTTGGTGTCTGGCAACACATCAATAGCAAAATAAATCTCCCGCTCGGGAGGGAGGCCTGGAAGCTCTTTCGAGAATACATCCAAAAATTCATTCACCACGGGGACTGACTGAAGAGTTGGCGATTCAGCTTCTACATCTTGAACCCGCACTAGATGATAAATGCAACCTTTTGTGATCATTTTCCTTGCTTTAAGATAGGAAATAAACCTACCTTTTAGTGACACAGTATTCCCTTTCCATTCTAAGACTGGTTCTCCCGAAAATTAGAAACGAACCATTTTCATTCTACAATCAACATTGGCATAGCAAAAAGCCAACCAATCTATGCCCATAATAACATCAAAATCCACCATTTTTAACTCATGCAAGTCAATCATAGTACGACGATCACAAATCACAACTATGCAGTTTCTATATACTCGGCTAGCTATTACCGATTCACCAACGGGTGTAGACACCCCAAAAGGTTTGATCGACTCCGATTTGACTCTAAACCGACCCGCAATATACAGAGTAACATATGACAATATGGAGCCTGGATCTATCAAAGCATATACATCATAAGAAAATACCGATAATATACCTGTGACCACATCAGGAGAAGACTCAAGATCTTGGCGTCCAGCCAAAGTATAAATACGGTGCTGAGGACCGCTAGAACTGGGGACTCTCCCTCTGCCTCTACCATGGCCGACTGGCGCATGTGAACCTGGCCCCATAGGGTGTATAGATGACGAAGATCCGGTTACCGACCCTGAAGGCTGAGTCCTACCTCTACCACCAACTGATGGGCAATCACGCATAATATGGCCTGGTCGACCACATGAATAGAAAACCTCTGAACCCAATCGGTATTGACCCCAATGTAACTTCCCACACTGGGAACATCGTGGCACGAGTGGCCTCGCCTGACCCGAATCGGCATTGACCCGCTTTTCTGCCACTGTCTTGCCCTTTTGGGCTACCGTAGCCTTTCTCTTTACAGGAATTTCTGAATACATAACACACGGTTAAGGAAAAGGAAGTTCTTATATCATAGCTCTATCGCACGATCTTGTGAAGAAAGAAGGTCATTCATTCCTAAAATGCCCGCAGCCTCTTGTTTATAAGTGTGGCGCGCAACACACCCATAACAAAGATTCTACTGGACACGGCTCGTAGACACACCCTAGAACAGAACTGCTTTGATACCACTTTTGTCACGACCCAACCGGAGGGCCGCAACGGGCACCCGGTGCTAACCCACCCGGGCACCTCTTATCATACTTTCACATTTACATCTAGGTGAGCCACATAGCTAAATCATACTTTCTATCCATCTATCATACTAATCCCATTGGGCAACAATACATTTATATCATCATTAACAACTATGCCCATATCAATGTACATAAGCCGACGAGGCTAACAAAATGATATCCAAAATATAAGCCGACAAGGCCAAATATATCGAACCATACACACATGTCTACGAGCCTCTAAGGAGAGTATGTCATATCATATAGGCGGGACAGGACCCCGCTATGCCTATAAATATGCACACAAAAGAATAAATACCAAAAGTTGTAGCTCCGAATAAAATGGAGCTCCGCTATGTAGTCCCTGAGTAATAAAGCTATGGATCAAACTTGTCTCCCTGGCCACCTGCGAGCATGACGCAGCGTCCACAAACAAAAGGACGTCAGTACGAAGAATGTACTGAGTATGTAAAGCATGATCAAAATCATTATGAAAGCATAATAGACAACATAAGAAATAGCATAGGATGGGAGATAGTAGTATCATCGTCACAAGCACTTACTTGCTTTTCCTAGGGACTTTCCATTTCTAATGCTTATTGTGTACATACATCCGTATCCGTTTCCGTACTCCTTTACATTTCGTATCCATTTTCGTATTCATATACATACTCATATTCATATACATATCATTTGCATAGCATACCCGACCATGAAGGTTCGGTATTTCACATACCTGGCCCTACCAAGGCTCAAGGTCATACATACCTGGCCCTACCAAGGTTCAGGGTTGTCCGTACCCAACTGTAGTGGTGCGCGCGCAATACTTATATATATATATATTCTACCCGGCCATATAAGCTCGGGGTTTCATAATAGTCATACATAGACACATATACATAAAAGCTCATAAGCATCCTTAGCATCATTACTATCGTCATTCATTATATCTATCCTTAGAGGATTACTCAACATATAAGGAATTTAGTACAATCATAACATATCGAGAATCATGAGCTTAGTGGCTTTTGAAGATAGCATTATTTGGAGGACATCATAGGCTCATAGAAGATTAGGTATTTGGCCAAAGAACCATGCCTTAAGAAAGAAGGGTTAGCTTTACATACCTTTCCGTTCAACTATTCTATCACTTGTACGTTCTCCTTCAATGCTCATTAGAGTTATACTATCATTAGAAAATCGATAGCTTAGCATACGTGACAAAAGCTAGAGAAAATTGGACAGCACCTCCTTTATTTATACGACTTCCTCCATATCATATATCAACTCCCAAACATCAATAATAACATTCACAATATCATAACAATACTCTTTATTCACATACATTATCCTTACTTCTCAATTCACTTCCAATCATCCATATCCATGGTCGTAGCACACGATTACATTTATTCATATACAATGGCTATCCCGTGTTCTTAAAATCATTTATAACATAGCCATAATCACAACATATCAAGAATCATGACTCAATCCAAGCTATTACTCAAAAATGACACTATTCCCACATTCATTACCCATTTTCTATATCCTTCTACAATCCAAGTGTTTCAACTTCTCAATACCTTAAATAACATGGAAACACCATAAAACTTACCTTAGATGGTGTAGGAATGAACCTTGGGTGGAAACACTTCACTTGAGTAAAACCCTAGTTTCACCGTCACTTGGATTCCTTGTCTTGGATGAACTTTAATAGGTTTCTTACACTTGATTTTCTTGGTTTGATGTAGTTGTACACTAATATCCCTTGAATTCTTGTGGGAGAAGTGTAGAGAGATGTTCTAGAGAGAAGGGGAGTGAAAGGGAAATGAAATGAAATAACTTGGACCCCTTATTAATAATACTCAAATCTATCCCGCTTGGATTTCACAGACCAACATACAGTCCGTATAAATTATATTGACCGTATGTTTGGTCGTACTTTTGGTCCAGTGGGGCTGGCCATCTGGGATGATTATATGGCCAAACATACGGCCAGTATAATTTATACGGCCAGTGTGTTGGGCCGTATAATTCCCAGTTCTTCCGAACCCATTCTCATCGACTCGTTTGATCTCCAATCCTTATGGAACCTTCTTGACACTTGTTTAACACCTCATTAACAATCTAAGGGACGTTATAACTTTTCTACAAAGCATCATTAAATTATCATTAACTTGTTACTCGTAAATCCTTTCCGATACATATCGTATGCCTTGCCTTCTCTTGGAAAACTTTCTCCCTCTACCTCGAATGTCTTTGAAATCTTAATTAGGGTCATCAAATGTCATTCCTTACTTATTGAAATACCATATACTTCGTTCTCTTCGTTAGTTTATTCACTGTGCATCAACGGAAAATTTTTGAAGGTGTAATAATAATTTAAATAATTTTCCCTAACCCCCTGTTTGGATGATCGTTTCCCTAGGTTCATTATTGTATTGTTTTCTAAAATCGTGTTTGTTTCCATTGCTCTTAAAATTATGTTGTATGGTGTAAACCCGTTGTAATTCTATGGTTATGTAACCATGAAAAAATCCAATTTTGTTAGCCACAGATTTGATGGTTTTTGCGTGGTTATGTATTTCATTTCTCCGTTGTAACCCACCCCACCACCCATCTCCATCACACCCAAGCCCACCCAACCCCCACAACCACAACCACTCACCCCCTCCATCACACCCAAACCCACCCACCTTACCATCCACTACCCCCCACCCCCACCACCCCACCACCTCACCATCTCACCCCCACCTCCACCCTACATGTCCCGACCCAAATACCGTCATGATGGCACCCATACTAACCCCCCTGGTGGGCGAATCATCCACTTAATCAATTGATTATTCAATTTCCAAAATAACACAAATAGAAAGATCAATAATAAATAGTCTAAGTTAATGCCATAAATAATAATAAGTACGGAAATACTAGTCATAATACAACCCAAGGACGTGAAGTCACTAGTACAAGAACATCTACTCAAACCATTTCTAGAAATAGTACATCTGTGTAAATCATAAATAAATACTTTCTAATAGATAGAGTAGTAGACAATAGAAGATAAGAGTCCAAGGCTGCAGGCTGGAAGATGGCTCACCCTCGGAATCTCGGTCAAATAGCCTCAAGGCTAGAAACGAAGTTTTGATAAAGGTCCCGCCTCACAATTTGCACTCGGAAAAGGGTGCAGCATGGTAGTATTAGTACACACACGTACTGGTAAGCATCATAGGCCGACTAAGATTAGCTCAGGCATGTAAAACACAGAATCAGAAAAGACAAGCAGATAGGCACAAACATCCACACAATTCACATATGATCAATAACCGAGTCATAGCCTATGGTGTAGCACCTAAACATAAGTCTGCCAAGTCTTTCACTATTCCTCATAATAGCCACAACACAGGTACAACCACAATCAAATCAATATAAATAAAATGAGATGATGAAATATGCAATGCAATGAGATGAATGTCAATGCAATGCAATAGCCAATAACACAACCTATACACATATGCTCCTAATGGAAATCTCGACGTCTCGACAGTCATGACCCGGGGGACCCATGGTGTCCATGTACCAGTGACTCCGCACAAATCCCAGAGGTGACTTCCATAAATCTAGCCACTCTGTACAAAGGCCAGAGATGACTTTCATATTTCATTTTCTATCATATATTTCCAAAGTCCTTTTCCATCAATTGTTCCGTAGTTCTTTCATTTCACTATTTCCCATAACATTTCCATCATGCATGAATGTATGAATGCAAGAAGGAGATAGCAATGAAACCAATCCAATGAGTATTATATGGAGATCACAAAGCACCATAAGCCGTTGTAACAGTTCGCATTTTCGCGGTCGGGGTTAGCGCTCGGAAAAGCTACTTCGAAATCGTTGGTGCTCTTTCAGACTTTGTTTTAAAAGAGTCGCCACCTAATTTATAGAAAATTAGGAAAACCAGTTTTGAAGGGTTTATTCATACACCATGAAAAACCCTTCTTAATCCAAAGTTCTAGGCAAGGGTTCTGTTGATCCCCTAGGAAATGTGTTAGGCACCCTAGTATTAAGGATCCGTACTATATGGTTGACCTTTGAATTCCAATGTGTGAGTATTTGCATGAACTATTTATTTAGTGTTTATTTCCCGAAAAAGTCTTTCATTTTTGCATATCATTTTTTGAGAAGAATTAAGTATATTCCCCTTACATATAGGGTATTTAGGTTCGGAGTATAATAGCGGGATATAATTAGTTCCTTTCATGTATAAGGATAATGTTAATTTTTTGTAAAGGTAAAAGTCTTTTAAAATTTGGGATAAATGAATTTGTTCATGCTTAGACTCATACATGATCCAGGTTAGTCCATTTAGTACGTTTTTAGAATGCCTTTATTCAAGACTTTACTCCTTTAAAAATTGTTTATACGAGCTTAATCTACAAGAGTTTGGTTTATATAATCACAATTTATTTTTTGATCCTGGAATTTATCTTAAAACCCAATTTTTTTATAAGAATAACGTTTGTTATGGGCTTAGGCCCAATGTTACGTCCTCTTTTTATACAAAATGATTAACGTTTGTTGGGTTTTGGCCCAAAAATCTCTCATTTTTTCTTCAGTTACTGGGCTAAGCCCAAAACATATTTGCCCTGACTTTTCTGAAAATTTTTCAAGTGGGGCCTAAAATATGATCTTTTTGTGTTGGGCCTTAGCCTTAAAATTCTATTGTTTGCTTTAGTTATTTCCAAAAAATAACGTGTATGTTTCAATGTAAGTGGGTTATACATACATATGCCTAAAAAAAACTATTTTGTCTGATTTTTAGTTTAAAAGGACAGAACTCGTTTTTTGCAAAGCATATTATTTACACAGTTCTGAAACCCATTTTTTGCCTGGACTAAAAATAGAACTTTTGAAAACTGAACTCATAACTGGGAAAAGGTGTTTTTCTTAGTTTTGAAAAAAATATAAGGTCTAATTCGAGGAAAAAATGATAGCAACACATTTTTTGGTAAAGATGGAACTGATCCCTCTTATTCCATCACTACACTAGCCATTTTTGTTCTTTTGGAAAATGTTTATACTAATCCGAGTTATGAAAATCGCGTTGGGGCCTAAGGTCTAAATAAACGGCATATGCACCGTTCACCTAAGAGTCCTCATTCAAATATAAAGGATTCCAATAATAACGTGAGTTTTTACAACCATACAAATACAACATTTCAACCAAAAAGGAAATTTGCTCGCTGAAATTAAAGGGGAAAAAGGAGATAAGCTAGGGATGTATCAAACCCCTTAAAAAATTCATTTTTACCCATGGTTGGGCCTTCATGCCATTCTCACCCATGGCTGGGCGTTCAATAATATTAGCTTCCCTTTCTTGGACTTAACACATTTTTGAAAGAATATTCCTATTGGGCCTTTGCCCAAATGGCCGTGCAGTAGGAGAAGGGAAAAAAGGAATTGAATTAGTATATGTTTGTGTTACACCCCGTACTTGCGGAGAAGCACTTATCAAATTTGAGCGTAAGTATGTTGAATTATGACTAAGTAAAATAACATTGGAGTATAATTTTTGTTTCTTTTAATCTAAGTTGTACTATAATGCCCAGTGAAGTCTAGGTGTCACAGTTTAGTTTAAGAAAGAAAAGGCTCTTACCAACTTAGGATTAACTAAATGTTCTTTCCTTAAGTTCAGAGCAAGATTAGCACCTTCACATGACAAAGACCACACATAAATACACCACAACAACTTTTAAACACATTCCTCATGAAGAAAACAGACAAACAGACAAGTCAAACTTCAAAAAAAAAAAAAAAAGGAAACATGGATTCAAACACTAAGTGAGTAACTTACCTCGTTAGGACTTAGCAAATGGCAGTTTCAACCTCCCTAATTATGACAAAGAATAACAGATACCTATCCCTTTTATTTTAACTTAGCTTTAAGCAACATGAAATCTCAATAATTCTGTCGCGACCCACGCCGATGTGTCCTGACGAGTGCCTGACCTTTATTGACCAGACACCCCTACACTTGCTTAGCTATCACCGAACAATTGGGTGGCCTATATCTGACTCATAACTGAACTGTGCTGACTCTGAATGAACAACATCAAGAACTCACAACCACCTATATATATATATATATATATATATATATATATATATATATATATATATATATATATATATATATATATATATATATATATCTGTGTGTGTGTGTGTGTGTGTGTGTGTGTGTGTGTGCATTTACTGAAATAACAGTGCAAGCCGACTAGGCTGCTACATATGTTGTACAACAAAGAATAGGAGCCGACAGTCACATGACATCTACAAATAACTGTCTACAGACCTCTACTGGAATACATAGCAGTAGAAAGAATGGGACAGGGCCCCGTCATACCCATATATACATGTCAAAAAAATAGCATACCACAAATGAACTATGGCTCCGGATCAAGTGGAGCGCAATGACTACCGCTGAGTAGAAGTCCTACTGATCTGGACCACCAGTCCGTTACCTGAACCTGCGAGCATGAACGCAGCCCCCCGAGCAATAGGGGAGTCAGTACAGATAATGTACCGAGTATGTAAGGCATAAGAACAACAAGTACATAAGATCATGAAAGACATCAGAAACATGAAAGCAAATCTCCATAGCTGAATGCATCTGTGGCTGAACATCTCTGAACATATGTATAACTCTATATAACATGAAAGTGCCTCTAAGGGCGTATGATATGCATAGATCATAATATAACTGTTAGTGCTGAGGAACATACAGTCCGATCTATATATATGTTAGTGCTGAGGAACGTACAGCCCGATCCATATATCATATCTCGTCCCGATCTATATATCATATCCCATCGGCCTCTCTGCGGCCATCATCATCATCATTATCACTGTGCACCAACTGATCAGGTGATAATGCGTATATAATGCCTATCCCTTTCCCCATACCCCATATACATATAATATACGCGTATATAACGCCTTCTAGTCATGGGTCAATGTCCATATGTATAAATGAATGCAATGCATAAGTACAATAATAACTAGAACTCTCGGAGTGACATAAGGTCGTACTACCTCCGATAGGCATCTTTTGAGCTAACATCATCAATATACGAAACCTCGAGACCAAAGAATAGAAGGAACAATCATAACAAGGGATATAGGAACATCAAAGGCTAAGGTACTACTAATGCTTCTAAGAGTAGAGTAATATGGAAGTTCGTTCATTTGTCTGTTCGCTCATATCATAAGGATCATGCCAAAATGAAGGAAAGGATAGCCTTAACATACCTTGAAGCGTATCTAATTGTCCAACGTTTACTTCCCGAACTCGTAAGTCTATAGTCAAGATAATATATTCCACAATTAGACCATTTGCATCACTTACTATCCAATTCGAATACGAAAAGAGCTTAACGAATTTCGGACAGCATTTCCTTTGTAAACTTATCAATCCCTCAATTTCCAATTCAACCCAACATCAATAACACAATACTAACATCTTCATAACTCAAATATAGTCAATTCCATCCCAAAATAGCCCCTAGCCTCAACCTAACTCAAATAACTTACCACTTTCATAACTATGCTTTCTTCACCTTAGAATACTAAAACTATTGGTACTTAACTCAAAAACAAAGGTAAGAATCTTATGCATACATTGAAGGGACTAGAACTCCAAAAATCAAACTTCAACTCCAGCTCCTAAGCACAACAACTTCAATGGAACCCGAGGAATAACTTTCTCTTCGCTAGCTCGAGTTTACGGGGCTCGGATCTTACTAAACTCCTCTAATTTAATGGGAAATGTAGAGAGGAAATATATTAGGGTTTTCTCTAGTTTGGGGAATGGAAAATAATGAATTAAAATGTGGGGTTGCATATATATAGGTGAAACTAGAAAGTTCCAGCAGTACGGGTTGACAGAACGGTCGACGGCTCGTCGACGTGCTCCGTCAACCTGCCACCTGAAAGTTCAGAGGCAGCGGCTTATCATCGTGTCGACGGCCCATCAAAGGCGACTGGTTCTGCAGGTTTTTTTACTGAGTCGTTCCAACTTGTGTCGATTCAATTCTTTTTACCTATAATCCTATCGTATGGTTAAGAACATATACTTGTACTCCGGTATACGCGAGGTAAGGCACTTAATATCTTGACAATTCGGCTGTGGATCTCCATACTAAGGGTTAACTACCAATAAGCCAAGGACTTTCTTGCGACGAAAACGAGAGGTGTAACATTCTCCCCCCCCCCCCCCCCCTAGAAACATATCCTCGAATGTTCATACTAGTCATAGGTTATAAGAATTTCAGCAGAGTCTCCCTTGTAACTGTACCAATCCCACCTGTGCACAGCAACCCAAAATAGTGCCTCGCAGGGCTACACAAAGCAGTAACAACCATGGTCTCACACGACCCAAAATAAAACAACCATAAGTATATCACATACTTGAAGTCTGAATCTCCTCGGAAGATGAGAATAGATGTGGATATATGGTCTTCATGTCATTTTCTACTTCCTATGTCATTTCTTAAACTTTATTATTTCTCCGAAGCGCTTTAACGGAAGCCACATCCTTAGTCCGCAATCGACAAACTTGTCTATCCAATATAGCCACTGGGGTTTTCTCATATGATAACTGCTCAGTCACCTATATATCGTCTACTGGAACAACTCTTGAAGGATCTCCTATACACTTACGGAGTATGGATACATGGAATACTGGATGTACAGACTCTAAATCAGAAAGTAGTGTTAACTCATATGCTACCTTACCCACTGTACGGATGATCCTATATGTCCCAATGTATCGAGGGCTTAACTTACCCTTCTTGCCAAATCTCATCACTCCCTTCATAGGCGAGAACTTCAGGAAAACTGAATCGCCTACCTCAAACTCCAACTTGATCCACTGATTATATACATAGGATTTCTGTCGACTCTGTGCCGCTTGTAACCTTTCTTGAATCACTTTCACTTTGTCGACCGCTTGTTGTATTAAGTCTGGGCCTACTAGCTGATTTTCTCCGACATCAAACCATCCTATAGGAGATCTATATCTCCGCCCATATAAAGCCTCATAAGAGCCATCTAAATGCTATAATGGTAACTGCTATTATAGGCAAATTCAATAAGAGGATAATGATCATCCCAGCTACCTCAAAAATCAATCTCACACGCCCTCAACATACCTCAAGTGTTTGTATAGTACGCTCAGCTTGTCCATTTGTCTGCGGATGAAATGCGGTACTAAGACTCACCTAAGTCCCCATTTCGTTCTGAAAAGATCTCCAAAAATTAGTTGTGAACTGTGCCCCTCTGTCTGAGATAATGGATGTAGGAACACCATGGAGTCGAACAATCTCTCTAAGATATAGCTTCGCATAATCTTCAGCTGAATAAGTATTTCTGACAGGTAGAAAGTGAGTTGACTTTTTAAGCCTATCAACTATAACCCATATTGAATCATACTTCTGCGAAGTACGGGGAAAACCCGTAATGAAATCCATATTAATTACCTCCCATTTCCATGTAGGAATCTTAATAGCCTGCCATAAATCTCCAGGCTTCTGGTGCTCTATCTTAACTTGCAAGCAATTTGGACACTAAGCGACAAACTCTGCCATGTCCTTCTTCATACCATCCTACCAGTACACTTCCTTGATATCATGATACATCTTGGTTGTGCCCGGGTGAATAGAACAGCAGGAATAGTGGGCGTCCCCCATAACCCGTCGACGAAGCCTTGCAACATTAGAAACGCACAATCGACCTCAATATCAGAGTACTCGATCCCCTGAAATCACAAAGGGCGTCTTTTCTTTCTGGGGAGCCATCTCTCGATAATGGACTAAAATAGGGTCTTGGTACTGACGCTCCTTTATTTCAACTACCAAGTATGACACCGCTGTGTCCTGAACAATAGGCATCACCTGAGTCTAACAACCGAACTCCAAGGCTATCTAACTGACGAACTTCGCGGACTATCTCCCTTTCCTTTGGCTGCACATATGACAAGCTACCCATGGATTTACGACTAAGAGCATCGGCTACTACATTAGCCTTTCGAGGATGGTACAGAATATCAATGTCGTAATCGTTTAACAACTCTAGCCATCGCCTCTGACGTAAATTCAAGTCCTTCTGTTTAAAGATGTACTGGAGGCTCTTATGGTCGGTATAGATATCAACATGAACACCATATAAGTAGTTCTCCACATCTTCAAGGAAAGGATCACTGTAGCTAACTCAAGATCATGGATTGGATAATTCTTCTCGTGCTTCTTCAGCTGTCTGGAGGCATAACCAACAACCTTACCCTGTTGCATTAATACATAACCCAATCCAATACTTGAAGCATCACAATATATCACATAGCCATCTGTTCCCTCTGAAAGGGTCAAGACGGGTGCTGAGGTCAACTTGTCTATCAATATTTGAAAACTCCGCTCACACGCATCCGTCCACTAGAACTTAGCTGATTTCTAAGTCAGCTTGGTCAATAGGCCTGAAAGAGAAGAAAATCCTTCCACGAACCTTCTATAATATCGTGCTAGACCCAAGAAACTACGTATCTCTGTTGGTGTCGTGGGCCTTGGCCAATTCTTCATAGCTTCAATCTTTTAAGTATCCACTCTAACACCTTATCTGAAATAATGTGACCAAGTAAAGCCACAGAGTTTAGCCAGAACTCACACTTAGAAAACTTCGCATAGAACTCCCTATCTCGAAGAATTTTAAGCACTACACGTAGATGATCTGCATGCTCGGCCTCTGACGATGAATAAACCAGAATATCATCTATGAACACGATCACGAATAGATCTAGGAAGGGTCTGAATACACGATTCATCAAGTCCATGAAACACAGCTGGAGCATTAGTTAGCCCGAATGACATAACACGAAACTCATAGTGGCCATATCTAGTCCTGAATGCCATCTTCGACATGTCTCCCTCCTTCACCTTAACTTGATGGTACCCTGATCTCAAGTCTATCTTTGAGAAATATCTAGCACCCTGCAGCTGATCAAACAAATCATCAATCCTCGGGAGCGGATAGTTATTCTTTATAGTCACTTTATTCAATTGCCTCTAATCAATGCACATTTTCAAGGAGCCATCCTTCTTTCTTACAAATAATACCGGCACTCCCCACGGTGATGTACTGGATCTAATGAATCCCTTCTCAAGTAAATCCCTAAGTTGCTCCCTCAATTCTTTCAACTCTACAGGTGCTATTCTATAAGGAGGAAAGGATATTGGCTGAGTATCTGGTAATAGATCAATAGTAAAATCGATCTCCCACTTCGGCGGAAGGCCAGGAAGCTCATCTGGAAATACCTCTAGGAATTCTTTAACCATAGGAATAGACTGAAGGGTCAGTGACTCTGCTTGCACATCCTTAACCCGAACTAGGTGATAAATATACCCTTTTCTGATCATCTTCCTTGCCTTAAGGTAGGAAATAAACCTACCTCTCGGCGAAGCAGCATTACCTTTCCACTCTAAAATCGGCTCATCAAGAAACTGGAGCCGAACCACTTTCATTCTACAATCAACATTAGCATAGTAAGAAGCCAACCAATCCATACCAATAATAACATCAAAATCAATCATATCTAGCTCAATCAAGTCTGCTATGGTGTGGCAATTGCAAACTATGACCACACAATCTCGATATACTCACCTAGCTATAACTGGGTCACCAACTGGCGTAGACACCTCAAAAGGTTTAATCGATTTAGGTTTTATCCCAAACTTGCCAGTAATAAATGGAGTAACATATGATAAGATGGAACTTGGGTCAATCAGTGTGTATACGTCATAGGAGGAAACTGATAATATACCTATAACAATATCAGGAGATGACTCACGATCCCGTCTACCAGCTAATGCATAGATGCGGTTCTGAGGACCGCTCGAACAAGATGCTCCACTCCTTCCTCTACCATATCCTGCTAGTACCTGAGAACCTTGCCCTAAAGGGCGTACAGATGAAGAAGAGCCAGCTACGGAACTTGTAGGATGGACAATACCTACACCTCCCCTCGTCGAACAATCCCTCATCTTATGGCCTGACTTGCCACAAGCATAACAAGCATCTGATCCCAGTCGACACTGTCCAGCGTGTAATTTACCACACTGGGTACACCGTGATATGGGTGGTCTTACCTGGCCTAACTCTAGCTTGTACTGAGAACCCGAAGCTCTGAAACTCTAACCCGCTCCGGAATAAGAAGACCGGTCAAATCTCTGACCTAAAAACTGCGGAGGTGCACTCGCTGATGGGTAGAATGGATACCGAGAGTAGTGTTGTCTCTGTAGTACTGCTGTCTCTGTCTTCCTCTGAACTCAGCAGCAATATCTAAAGATCTAGCCCTCTTGCCCTCTTGCCCTGGCCCCGACCACTCTCAGGCTCTGTCCTCCGCTGAAGCTTACGATCCTCCAGATTCTGTGCATATGCCTGTATACGAAAAATATCCATACTCGGCTGTAATGCTGCTGTCGTACACTCAATAATCAAATATGGCCCTAGACCAGCCACAAAATTATGAACTCGGTCCTCCATCTCGGCCACCATAGCTGGGGCATATCTAGCCAATGAATCAAAATATACACTATACTCCTGAACACTCATACTGCCCTGATGAATGTGTAAACACTTGTCTGCTCCGGCCAGCCGAATCTCTGGTGGTAAGTAATAATGAATAAAAGCATCCAAAAATGCTCTCCAAATTCTGCCTCAACACGGAGAACTCTGAGGGATCTAAACCAAGAAATTTCTTAACCCTCGCACTACTAGCTCGGTCTGCCTAATCAATACCAACTCCCTGGCGCTGAGCCTGAGCGGCTACCAATCTAGTCAACAACTATATAGCATCCCGCATATCCTGACCCGGTGCATCTGGCTGAGGGACTGGAGGCACGGAGGCAGGCGCTGGAGGCGGGGTATGCGAAGTCTGAGATAGGGTCTCAATCTGGGACTCGCCCCGAGCCCTGGTAGTCTGCTGAGTATGGCTAATAGCCTCACCAGCCACTCCCTTGCCCTTCTGGGCAGCTGTAGCTTTCTTTCGAGGCATCGTTGAGATCAAACAAATTATTAGAAAGTGAACTCTTAACACACGGCTCTATCGCACGATCTAAGAGAGAAAGAATGACAACATCCTAAATGTCACGTAGCCTCCTGTCTATAAGTGTGGTGCACAACATACCTATAAACAAGACTCTACAAGACACGGTCTGTAGATAACCCTAGGACAGAATTGCTCTAATACCACTTTTGTCACGACCCATGCCGATGAATCATGACGAGTGCCTGACCTCTATTGACCAGACACCCCTACACTTGCTTAGCTGTCACTGAACAATTGGGTGGCCCATATCTAAATCATAAATACACTTTGCTGACTCTGAAAGAACAATATCAAGAACGCACAACCACCTGTGCATATATATATGCATAAATGAAAATAACAGTGCAAGCCGATTAGGATGCTACGTATGTCGTACACAAAAGAATAGGAGCCGACAAGGCTACGTCACATGACATCTACAAACAACTGTCTACAGACCTCTACTGGAATACATAGTTGTAGAAAGGATGGGACAGGGTCCCGTCATACCCATATATACATGTCAAAAGAATAGCATACCACAAATGAACTACGGCTCCGAATCAAGTGAAGCGCACTGAATACCGCTGAGTAGAAGTCCCACTAAGCTGGACCGCCTATTTGTCTACCTGAACCTGCGGGCATGAACGCAGCCCCCTGAGCAATAGGGGAGTCAGTATAGATAATGTACTGAGTATGTAAGGCATAAGAACAACAAGTACATAAGATCATGAAAGACATCGGAAACATGAAAGCAAATCTCCATATCTGAATGCATTTGTGGCTGAACATCTGGGAACATCTGTATAACTTTGTATAACATGAAAGTGCCTCTGAGGGCATATGATATGCATAGGTCATAGTATAACTGTTAGTGCTGATAAACGTACAGCCCGATCTATATATATGTTAGTGCTGAGGAACGTATAACCTGATCCATATATCATATCCCATCGGCCTCTCTGCAGCTCTCATCATCATCATCATCACTGTGCACCAGCTGATCAGGTGGTAATGTGTATATAACGCCTATCCCTTTCCCCATACCCCATATACATATAATATACGCGTATATAACGCCTTCTGGTCATGGGTCAATATGCATATGTATAAATGAATGCAATGCATAAGTACAGTGAGTAACTAGAACTCTTGGAGTGACATAAGGTCGTACTACCTCTGATAGATATCTTTTGAGCTAACATCATCAATATACGAAACCTCGAGACCTAAGAACAGAAGGAACAGTCATAACAAGGGGTATAGGAACATCAAAGGCTAAGGTACTGCTAATGCTTCTAAGAGTAGAGTAATATGGAAGTTCGTTCATTTGTCTGTTCGCTCATATCATAAGGACCATGCTAAAATGAAGGAAAGGATAGCCTTAACATACCTTGAAGCGTATCTAATTGTCCAACGTTTACTTCCCGAACTCGTAAGTCTACAATCAAGAGAATATATTCCACAATTAGACCATTTACATCACTTACTATCCAATTCGAATACGAAAAGAGCTTAACGAATTTCGGACAGCATTTCCTTTGTAAACTTATCAATCCCTCAATTTCCAATTCAACCCAACATCAACAACACAATACTAACATCTTCATAACTCAAATATAGTCAATTCCATCCCAAAATAGCCCCCTAGCCTCAACTTAACTCAAATAACTTACCACTTTCATAACTATGCTTTCTTCACCTTAGAATACTCAAACTCTTAGTACTTAACTCAAAAACAAAGATAAGAATCTTATGCATACCTTGAAGGGACTAGAACTCCAAAAATCAAACTTCAACTCCAACTCCTAAGCACAACAACTTCAATGGAACCCTAGGAATAACTTTCTCTTCGCTAGCTCGAGTTTACAGGGCTCGGATCTTACTAAACTCCTCCAATTTAATGGGAAATGTAGAGAGGAAATATATTAGGGTTTTCTCTAGTTTGGGGAATGGAAAATAATGAATTAAAACGTGGGGTTGCATATATATAAGTGGAACTAGAAAGTTCCAGCGGTGCGGGTTGACGGATCGATCGACAACTCGTCGACATGTTGACGTGCTCCGTCGACCTGCCACTTGGAAGTTCAGAGGCAGCGGCTCGTCGACGGCATACAATGACGGCTATTCGACTTGTCGATGGCCCGACAAAGGCGACTGGTTCTGCAGGTTTTTTTCCTGAGTCATTCCAACTCGCGTCAATTAAATGCTTTTGACCTATAATCCTACCGTATGGTAAAGAACATATGTTTGTACTTCGGTATACGCGAGGTAAGTCACTTAATATATCGAAAATTCGGATGTGGATCTTCATATTAAGGGTATGAACCACCAATAAGCCAAGGACTTTCTTGCGATGAAAACGAGGGGTGTCACAAATTCACCACCCCCCCCCCCCCCCCCCCAAGGCATGACAAACCACCGTTGACTGATTCCCAGAACTCACTGAACCCTCACAGTCATGAGGATAAGGTCTAGAAAGATAAAGAAGCCTCAGGGTCTTAAAAGAGGGACATGATAGGGTGAGGTCATCACCTCCCCATCCCTTTCCTGGACTTTACTTTCAGTAAAAAGGGATCAAAGGCCCCACTGGTCATCACCTCCAGTTCATGCCTAAGCTCACCTTTTACTTTCCTAAAGAAAATTCACCCCCTTTGCCTTATTCTCATACCTAACGCCAATCACAAAACTTATGGACAAGAGTGGTTTGACACTGCCCCCTTAAACTAAGTCTCATCTAGACCCCTAATTAATCATATAAATTAATAGCTTCTAATTAACTTAGTTTTGGAATCCTAACTACATAAAGTCACGTTGAATCCTTTTAGACACTAATTTGACAAAATTTGAGCATTTAAATCACTTAAGAGTTTAAAATCAAATTGAACATCAACCCCCCAGGTTCAAAGCAATTCCATTTCCAATTGGTCAATCATTTTCATACAGTTAAAGGCACATCAGAACTCAAATCATATTTCAAATCTATCTCAAACTTCTTTTGAAACTTCAGACATGAATCAGATATAAAGGAAAGTCTTATAATATAAATGTCAAGGCTGAGCTTTATTCAAATGAAACCAAACATGATACCTAGTCCTGCTAGTGGCATATAGGTATTCTACTTTTTTTAAAATGATTCCAACAACTTTATGGACCTTTATTAACTCCTCATAGACCCTTTAATACCCTGTTATCTTATGAGTGACCTTGAATTCCAAAACTTCATTTTTAGACTTCTTTATCCTATTCTAGGATATTGCTACTTTAAGGTTATCCTTAATGCATAACATACAACTATTTAGAATTGTTTGACTAACTTAAGCACATTCAAGTAGACCTGGGAAGATTCAGACCCACACAAATGCAAGCAGGCCCTAAGTCTAAATGCCTTAGACAATTATTAAAGATTTCTTATAAACATGCCTAGGTCCCTTAAGCTTTGTTTTAACGTGACCATGATCTTTTCTCTTTTTATCCCAATCATAACTTCATGTCACTTAGTTGACATTAAACAAGTATGCAGGCACATAAAAGAAGATATTTAGGAAACCAAAATTCATAATCTTATTCAAGTAAAGAAACCACCTCAAATTCTTCAATCATGATCATCACAATACTTTATTGCATTCAAATAGGATCAGTATTAACTTAAAAGTTCACCAAATATTATCATGAGTCACATTCTTATCATATTTGAAGTATTGAACCAACCAAAACAGGAAACTTCAACATCCCACAAAGCACATGAAGTCTATTCTAACCATACCTAAGCAAACAAAACATTTTTTGAACATATACACTCAGTCTATCTCAAGAACTTACTTATTAATGTCAAACATGTGCTTTAAAAAAACAAAGGAAGTAACCTCCACATCTAAGACAAGCTAATGCATCTTAACAGTACCAAGTAATACACTTATTTAGTTGAACCAAAAGCAACACAACAACTAACTAGCATCAATAAACTATCATCATACGGATTAACAACTAAGCAGTAAATAAAATGAATAAATAGGATAGAATATTACCTTTTTATAGTGCAGCCCTGATCAAAAATGAATTTGAAAGCCTTATGTGCTTCCACAACCCACACTCAACCACACAGACTCAAAACAAAAGAAAAAAAAATTAAACTCAGAAAAGACCTCAAACTAATGGAGTCTAAAAAATTTTTACTAATAGAGGCTTAACATTCGAATTTTTTAGCCTTTCTTTGAACTTATCCCATTTTTTCTAACCTCTGAAACTCTCTTAAAAAATTTTAAACTTCAAAACTCAGACTTTCTTTCCAAAAGCTTCTTTTTTCTAACTTTCCGAAACTTCCCTCAAGAAAGAAAAACCTCTCCTCGTAAAAGGGGGTTGGGGTTTCTATTTATAGAACCCCAAAAATCATCTAACCCTAGAAACCATCGATGTGGGACAAACATATTCCCCAAAAATGAACTTTTAAAATCAGATCTACGCCTTACATGACCACTTGAACATATGAACGGCCAGATCTGAACCTCATTTGGCTCGATCTAGGCCTTTCAACCTCAACCAATGGCAATTAAGTAAGGTACAACAACACGGCAAGCAAATATCAGAACAATAAAGCAAAATAAAGTAAAAATACGATTTATTACCGTGTTTGGATTTAAAATCGCGAATTCGAGTGAAACTTTAAATGTTTTCACCATAATAAACACATAAAAGCTGCATTCGTCTGCTATACTCTGTAAATTTGCCATTTTTGGCGGAGAGAGAAGGTGGAAAAACCAAGGCGGCGCTAGGGTTGCATAGAAGAGGAAGAGAGAGAAGCGGGAAGGGGTAGGGTTTTTGCTAAAAGGGGAAATAAAAATAAGGGGAAGGTATACCCCCTTTTACGTTTTAATGATCTGGGCCGGGTCTCAGCCTGGTTTGGGCTGGACTCGATCCAGATTTTAAAGAATAAAAGGGGCCATTTATTTTGTATACATATATATGTATATTAAGCGTATACATGTATAAGTATACCTCATGTATACATATACATGTATACCTGGTATATGCATATATATGTATATGGTATATGTATATTGATAATATTTTTAATTATAGATAAAATTAGGACATAATTATTTTACAAAAAAATAGTTTAAAAATTGGCCAGATTATGTTAGCGGGCCTAAAATCACGAACATGGCCCTAATGGATTCTGATCCAACAAATTATTTAAATTATGGCCAAATTTGGCCTTAATTGATTTTAATTTAGCTGGTCATTTCAATTATAGCCATATTTGGCCTAACTAGCAGGTTTAAAAATTAAATTGCATTAGTGACCTTGATTAACTTAAACCAATGAATTTGGTTATTTCAATCAAGGCCATTAAGAGACTAATTTTACAAAAATGACCCCAATTCCCTTGAACCATGACTTGGTCAAATTAATTGTGGCCATAGCAAAATAATTAGATAATTTAAACATTAATATGAAATAAGGGCCATTTAATTAACTGCGTAAAACATTTATAGATAATTATAAATAAATTTTGACAAATCACATAATCATGCAAAAAATAAAGATTGAAGGGTGAAATGGTTACTTACTTAAATTACTCAAACTCCATGGATTAAAAGGAATAACGTAATTGCTAATTTTGATTTTTGACAATTTAACAATTAAATAATGATTATTATTTTAAAACAAAATGCCCTTTTCTCTTTGATTAAATCAAATAAGTACCTTATAAATGTCATAAAAATTCCAATTAATTTCTAAACAACTTTGTGATGTCATGAAAAACCTTTCATTAACTTAAAGGAGTAAAATATTGTTCTGAGCAATTTTATAAAAATTATTTAAACCCTTTAAGGTGCATAGCTTATTTATTTATTTTCCAAAGACTCTGAGTAATTAAGTAAATTATGGGAGATTAAAAATTAGGTGTCAACAGCCATAATGTAATGACCCGTTTGGTCCTTATAGACTTTCCGGCATTTTCGCCCTTTCCCGAGCATTGATTAGCTCATTTTTTACCCGAGGGAACCATTGGCATGCTTCCTGAGGTGTCTAGATCCGATTCGGACAACTTTTATGAAATATAGGCTTAAAGTGAAAAATGTTTGACCCAAAGTTGACTTTTGGGTAAACGGAACCTTTTCGAAATTCCGTCGATTCTGAGAGGTCCGGATGGTCCATTAGAACTTGCGTATGTATTTGGTACGGTTCCCAATGCACTCGGATACATTTTGGACTTGGGTTGAGAAATTAGAATTAAGGCATTGGGGGTTGACTCGATCAACGAGACCTCCGTTGGGAATTTTGAGACCACGGGCGCATTCGTAGCGTGTTTTTATGTGTGTCTATATGTATGATATGTGAGCAGATGACCTCGGGAACTAGTCGGAAAACCGGATTAAATGGTGAAACTTGGATAAGTTTCTGGTGTCTGGTGCCCGTTTTGGCGGCACAAGCACCGCGGCAGCGGTACCGCTGGAGCGGTCCAAGGCTTTTTGCCTTGACGGCTGAAGTGGCACCGCTGGGGCGGTCCAGTGCCGCTAAAGCGGGTGACAGGCAGTTTGTAAAATTAATGAAGTGTTAAAAGCCTTTAGACCCTCATTATTTCCCATTTCGAAATTTGAGCTTTGGGGAACAGTTCTTGGAGATATTTTGGAGATATTCTTAGAGGTAAATCTTGTTTATTCCTTTACTCTCCCTTTAATCATAATCATCTTAGATTCCCCCCTTCCCTTTAATAAGCCCTTAGTGATGGAAGTTGGAAGAGCTAGGCTTATTAATGATAGATAAATTGATGGTGTTTATGACAGATTTTGATGAATCTAAGCTTGTCAATCATATATCTTCCATTTCTAGTGTTGAATTTTGGGATCAAAGAGTTAGGGTTTATACCCAATTTGGGAGTTTTGCTTGAAATCATAAACTAAGCTAATCCTTGAGTTAAATCAGCAATTAGTTGTTGGGTTATGATCACCTAGTATTTAATTTGGCATTTTGCTTCCAAAATTTCTCGTTTTGCCCTTGTGGGCCCGTTTGCCTAATTTCTATGGTTAGAATTTCCCTAAATTGAATAGTAGCAATATTAGTATCATTCTTCATGATTTATAATCTAGAATTCAATTATGCTTAGACTACTTTAGTTCTGAGGTTCAGCGGAAAGGTAAGGCAAATGAGTGAGTTGTTGGTGTTACAGTTCGGCTATCCAGGTAGGTTATGGTTTACGCTTGGTGGGACTTCGTATAGCGAGGCACATATTTATATTATATTGTCAGAGACAATATGTGAACCTTCGGGTATGAAGTTGGGATGGATATTCCTTAAGTTGGGCCCTGTTGTGTGTTTGGGGCTAGCCACCCCGTTGTGATTGGTTTGATTATTCTATTGTGTTGGCTTGACGCCATGAGTTGTTGATAGATATTGGATTATGTTTTATCATCCTGATTATGATATAGTTGGCATACCTACTGTTGGTATTTGTACTCAGATATATTGTTGGCGCACTCACTGTTGGTACTTGTGATTCGGATATATTGTTGACGTATCCACTGTTGGTATTTGTGATTCGGATATATTGTTGGCGTACCCACTGTTGGTACTTGTGATATTGAGCATGATTATTGATGTTGATTCATGCATTGCGCGCACTCTCATTTTCATAATACACTGTTGGAATACTGATGATACTTGATAAAACTCTTTTACTTGAGTGACGTGAGATGGTCGATGTCCGATGTTAATTCCGAAATCGTTGATTCAGTGAAATTGATACTTGATAAAACTCTTTTACTTGAGTGACGTAAGATGGAATATATCCGATGTTAGTTCCGGAATCGTTGATTGCATGGCCGATATCCGATGCTAGTTCTGGAATCGTTGATAGTGCATGGACTCCGCGGGTCCCCCAGAGTGGTGTAGGTGAGAACCCCCCGTGGGCAAAGATCCGGGACGGCTGGCACTTAGACTTCGCGAGTCACACTGGGTTGTGCTACCGACATGTTGATATTTTCGTCCGGAGTACATGTGTACACAAAATTTGCATGGCATTGCATTCATATGTGTGCACAGAATTTGCATGGCATTGCATTCATACACTATTGCATTGCATTGCATTATGGCTTGATTTTGAGATGTTTGGTGATGTACTTGTTGGATTTGGACTTGATATATTCAGACTTGGCACATTTGGGATTAGATGCTTAATTAGGCAACGACATGTACTTGGATTGATTATGTTTGGCTTATACTTGTTGGTTTATCTTCCTATCTGCTTTATTATCTTGATTGTGTTAGCTATGCTTAGTCGACCGATGATGCCTACCATTACTGTTGTTTTGTACTGACCTGCACTAGATGCATTCTTTTATGAATGCAGAGTATCAGGTCGGATCCACTTCCGTGACGCGTGGCTAATAGTCGCTTCAGCTCTATTCTCGAGTTTCCAGGGTGAGCATTGTCGTCTGCTACCTTGAAGACTTTTCTATCTTTATGTCCTATTCTATTCAAAGGCATAGACACTTTATGTATTATTATTCCAGATTTGTAGTATTTCCCTTTTAGATGCTCTTGTGTTATTCAGACTAGACCCTGGGGGTGTTATTATTATTCCGCACTATTCTACTATATATATATATATATATATATATATATATATATATATATATATATATATCGTGAGACTTACGTATTTATTCTATTCCGTTGCTTAATTTCCTTCTTTTATATATTCATTCATTGTTGGGTTGAGGGTACTTACATATTTATTCTATTTTGTTGCTTAATTTCCTTCTTTTATGTATTCATTCATTGTTGGGTTGAGGGTTTGCTTACCCACCAATATATATATATATATATATATATATATATATATATATATATATATATATATATATAGTGAGACTTACGTATTTATTCTATTGCGTTGCTTAATTTCCTTCTTTTATGTATTCATTCATTGTTGGGTTGAGGGTTCGATTCCCGAGGTGGGAAGGTAAGTACCTACATGGCTTAGGAAAAATAGGTCGTGACACTTAACAAGACTGGGATAAATCACAACAACCATGGAAAATGGAAACAGCATAGAGTTCAATCATCATAGTGAATCTATCACCTCACATCACCCAAATCACAATAACAAGTACACCACATGTCACAATACGTAAAATAACGGCGACAAGCTCACATAATTAGAAGTCATACCAACCTAAGAGTATAGCCATCCCAACATCATGTCCGGAGACCTAATCATGCTATCTCTCTGTCACGACCTAAACCGATGAGTCGTGACGAGTGTCTGACCTCTAGCAACCAGACACCCCTAAACACGTATCTAAAACATACTGACCATCATAGGCCCATAAATGGCATAAACTGATCTAATAAGAGGGAAACATCATAACTCTGTACAATCTACATATATATATACACAACATGCAGAAGAACAGTGCAAGCCAGCTAGGCTGCTACATATACTGTACACAAAAGAATAGAAGCCGACAAGGCTACATCGTCTAACTACTACATACAACTGTCTACAGACCTCTACTAGAATAAAACCTATAGAAAGGACGGGACAGGGCCCCGTTATACCCATATGGATACATATATCAAAAGGGGCATACCAAAACTGACTGTAGCTCCGGATCAAATGGAGCGTATTGACCACCGCTAGATATAGAGGTCATACTGAGCTGGACCACTTGTCTGTCTCTTTGTACCTGCGGGCATGAACGCAGCCCCCCGAGCAACGGGGAGTCAGTACGGATAATGTACCGAGTATGTAAGGCATAAGAACAACATATATACATAAGAATCATGGATAAGATCTTAACTTATAAACTGAAATGACTGACTGCATGCACTTGTATGAACTAGTATCTGTCTAAATCTGCATAAATCTGTATAACTGACAATGCCTCTATGGGCACATGATATGCATGCTCATGCCTATCAATGATGGTCATGCATCTATATATGTGTGCGTATATAACGCCTGGTACATGTGCGTATATAACGCCTGATGTATGTGCGTATATAACGCCTGTGAAGCCTCTATGGCATCTCATCATCTCATATCGGCTCCTCTGCGGCCATAATCAATATCATCATCATAGTAGTAATATGTGTATAACGCCCATATCTCTTCTTATACTTTACATATATCTAATATTCGCCTATATAACGCCTTTTGGTCACGAGTCAATGTACATAAATATATAATGAATGTAATGCATGAATAACCGTATGCACGGAGCTGACTACAAAAGACTAGACCCATGAACAGAAGGATCACTCATAAATGGGGTACATGAACATTAAAGACTGAAGTACTTCTAATGCTTCTAAGAGTAGAGTAATATGGAAGCTCGCTTACTCGCTTGTTGGATCATATCATAGGATCATGCCAAAAGAAGGAAAGATTGGCCTTAACATACCTTGAAGTATACTCAATCACCCAACCTCTACCTCTCGAATTTGCAAGTCTACAATTAAGATAACATAGGGCTTAATTAGGCTATTTACCTCGCTTACTAATCATTTTAAATACGAATAGAGCTTGACAATTTATGAGCAACATTTTCCTTATAAGCTTAACAACTCTTCAACTTCTCATTCGGTCTAACATCAACCACAATACCCACAACACAATGACAACACACACACACACACACACATATATATATATATATATATATATCTCAAAATATACTTAAATGCATTCCCACTCATCAACTTACCACTCCCACAAATACCTTCTCTTTACTTAGCTAACTAAAACTCTTGGTAATAAACTCAAAAACAAGGGTAGAAATCATTTACATACCTTGAGGGGTCAAAAATCGCAAGAGTCACTTCAACTTCAACTCCCTAAGCTTCACAACCTTGAAGAAACCCTAGAAGCAATCTTCTTCTTCACTAGCTCGGGTTTACGGGGTTCGGGTCTTGTGAAATCTTCACTAATATGATGAAAAATATTGGGAGAGAATATATTAGGGTTTTTCTGATTTGGAATGTAGGAAAATATGAAATAAGGTCGTGAACCACCTATTTATACTTGAAAGCCAAAAAGGCTACAACGGTCCGGTTCGACGAGCAGGTCGACGGCCCGTTGACATGTCGACGGTCCGTCGACCTGCGCCTGCAGATGCAAGGCTGCGGGACCCTGTCGACGCCGCACATTGACGGTCCGTCGACCATGTCGATGACCCGTCAACGATGACTGGTGTTCTGTAGATTTTTCTGATTCAGTTCATATCGCGCCGATTCGATTTGCTCAACTTGTAACTCTATAAATTGCCAGCAATATCGGCTGGTACCCTTGTACACGGGGTAAGACATTTTCTACCTCCAAACTCGGGCTCGGGTCTCTATTCCAAGGGCATACCCGACTAGGAAACCAAAGGTTCTACCACTACGAACACGAGGGGTGTAACATTCTTCCCCCCTTAGGAATATTCGTCCTCGAATGTTCGACCAATCCTAGGTTATAAAAATTTCGACAGAGTTTCCCCTGTACTTATACCAATCCATCCTGCATGCAGCAACCCAAAATAATGCCACACAGGGCCACATACTATAACACACAATACCATGGCCTCAGACGACCAATCACGATAACTGAAATGAAATAATACCTGGGGACGATGATGTCTCAGATCAAACCTCTTGTACTGCTTGAAGAAAATGCGGGTACTCAGTCTTCGTTCTCTCGTCCGCTTCCCAAGTCACTTCCTCGACATTCTTGTTCCTCCATAAGACTTTAACGAAGGCTACATCCTTGGTCCGCAGCCGACGGACCTGTCTGTCCAATACAGCCACTGGAACTTCGTCGTATGATAACTGCTCGGTCACCTGGATATCATCCACTGGTACCACTCTTGAAGGATCTCTGATACACTTACGAAGCATTGATACATGAAATACTGGATGTACCGACTCTAACTCAGAAGGCAATCCTATCTCATATGCCACTGTACCCACTATACGAATGATCTTATATGGCCCAATATATCGAGGGCTCAACTTACCCTTCTTGCCAAACCTCATCACTCCCTTCATAGATGAAACTTTTTGGAACACCTAGTCGCCTATCTCGAACTCTAGCTTACGTCGCCGATTATCCGCATAGGATTTCTATCGACTCTGAGCTGTTAGCAACCTCCCCCTAATCATTTTTACCTTGTCAACTGCTTGCTGAATTAAGTCTGGGCCTACTAACTGATTCTCCCCGACATTGAACCATCCTATGGGCGATCTGCATCTCCGCCCATATAAGGCCTCATAAGGAGCCATCTGAATACTGGAATGGTAACTGTTGTTATATGCGAACTCGATAAGAGGTAAATGATCATCCCAACTGCCTTGAAAGTCAAGTACACAAGCTCTAAGCATATCCTCAAGGGTTTGTATAGTACGCTCTGCTTGTCCATCTATCTGGGGGTAAAATGCAGTACTAAGACTCACCTGAGCCCCCAATCCCTGCTGAAAAGACTTCTAGAATTTGGCTGTGAACTGTGCTCCCCTATCTGAAATGATAGCTGTAGGAACACCATGAAGTCGCACAATCTCCTTAAGATAAAGCCTTGCATAATCCTCGGCTGTATAAGTAGTTCTGACAGGCAGAAAGTGAGCTGACTTTGTAAGCCTATCAACTTTGACCCATATCGAGTCACACTTCCGCTGAGTGCGGGGCAATCCTGTAATAAAGTCCATATTAATTACCTCCCACTTCCATGTCGGAATTTCCATAGCCTGCAATAGACCTCCAGGCTTCTGGTGCTCTATTTTGACCTGCTGACAATTTGGACACCGAGCAATAAATTCTGTTATATCTCTCTTCAGACCATCCCACCAATAAACTTCCTTGAGATCATGGTAGATCTTTGTTGAGCCTGGATGAATAGAATAGCGGGAGTAAAGAGCCTCTCCTATAACCCGCTGACGGAGCCCTGCAACATTAGGGACACATAATCTGTCTCGGTATCTGAGTACTCCATCACGTGTGATAAAAAATGGTGTCTTTTCTTTCAGGGTTGTTGTACCTTAGTAAACTAAAACAATATCCTCATACTGACGCTCATTTATCTCTACAACCAAGGATGACACCGTTGTGTCTTGAACAGTAACTCTTGCATCACCTGAATCTATCAACCAAACTCCGAGGCTAGCCAATCGATGAACCTCACGGACCATTTCTCTTCTCTTTGGCGACACGTACGACAAGCTACCCATAGATTTACAATTGAGGGCATCGGCTACCACATTAGCCTTCTCGAGATGGAACAGAATATCCACATCACAGTCTTTTAACCTCTCCAACCATCGCCTCTGACGCAAGTTCAAGTCCTTCTGCTTAAAGATGTACTGGAGACTCTTATGGTCAGTACAGATATCAACATGGACACCGTATAAGTAGTGCCTCCATTTCTTCAAGGTATGAATCACTGCCACTAACTCAAGATCATGGGTTGGATAATTCTTCCCGTGCTTCTTCAACTGTCTAGAAGCATAAGCGACAACTTTACCGTGCTGCATCAACACACAACCCAATCCAACACCTGAAGCATCACAATATACCACATAGCCATCTCCTCCTTCCGGAAAAGTCAAAACTGGTGCTGAAGTTAGCTTATCCTTCAACGTCTGAAAACTCTACTCACAAGCATCTGTCCATTGGAACTTAGCTGATTTCTGAGTCAATTTGGTCAATGGGGCTGAAAGAGAGGAAAATCCTTCTACAAACCTTCTATAATAACCTGCCAAGCCCAAGAAACTATGTATCTCTGTTGGTGTCGTGGGCCTTGGCCAATTCTTCACAGCCTCAATCTTCTGGGCATCCACTCTAATGCCTTCCTCGGAAATAATGTGACCCAGAAAAGCCACAGAGTTCAACCAGAACTCACACTTAGAAAAATTGGCATACCACTCTTTACCTTGAAGTATTCCAAGCACTGTCCGTAGATGCTCTGCATGATTAGCCTCTGACCGCGAATAAACCAGAATATCATCTATGAACACAATCACGAACAAATCTAAAAAGGGCCTGAATACGCGATTCATCATATCCATGAATACCGCTGGGGCATTAGTTAGCCGAACGACATAACACGAAACTCATAGTGGCCATATCTAGTCTGGAATGCCGTCTTCAGAATGTCCTCTTCCTTGACCCTGACCTAGTGATATCCTGATCTCAAATCTATCTTCGAGAAATATTTAGCACCTTTCAACTGATCGAATAAATCATCGATCCTCGGTAGCAGATACTTATCTGTTACAGTCACTCTATTCAATTGCCTATAATCAATACACATTCGCAAAGAGCCATCCTTCTTTCTCACAAATAACACTGACACTCCCCACGATGATGTATTGGGCCTGATAAAGCCCTTCTCGAGCAAATCTTTCAATTGTTCCTTCAACTCTTTCAACTCCGCAGGTGCCATCCTATAAGGAGGGATAGATATTGGCTGAGTTTCTGGAAATAGGTCAATAGCAAAATCAATCTCCCTCTCAGGGGGAATGCCTGGAAGATCATCTGGAAATACTTCTGGGAACTCATTAACCACAGGAATAGACTGAAGAGTCGGCAACTTTGCTTGCACATCTTGAACTCGAACTAGGTGAAAAATATACCCTTTTCGGATCATGCTTTCTGCCTTAAGGTAGGAAATAAACCTACCCCTAGGCGAAGCAGCATTGCCCTTCCACTCTAGGACTGGCTCATCTGGAAACTGGAATTGAACCATCTTGGCTCTACAATCAACATTAGCATAACAAGAAGCCAACCAGTCCATGCCCATAATAACATCAAAATCAATCATATCTAACTCAATCAGATCTGCTACGGTATGGCGGTCACAAACTATAACAACACAGTCTGGGTATACTCGCCTAGCTATAACCGGATCACCAACTAGCGTAAACACCTCAAAAGGTTTAATCAACTCGGGCTCTATCCCAAACTTGCCGGCAACAAAGAGCGTAACATATGATAAAGTGGAACCTCGATCAATCAGTGCATAAACATCATGGTAGGAAACTGATAATATACCTGTAACAACATCAGGAGACGTCTCGCGGTCCTGTCTACCAGCCAATGCATACATGCAGTGCTGAGGACCGCTCGAGCTGGATGCTCTACTCCTCCCCCTACCTCGCCCTGCTGGCGTCTGAAAAACTTGCCCTAAAGGGTGCACTGCAGAAGAAGAGCCAGCCACAGACCTTGTAGGTGGAACCATACCTGTACCAACCCCCATCGGGCATTCCCTCATCCTGTGGCCTGGCTGCCCACAAGTATAACAACCATCTGAACCCAGCCAACAGTGACCTGCATGTAACTTGCCACACTGGGTACATCGCGACAAAGGCGGCCTCATCTGGCCTGACTCTAGTTCTTACTGAGAGCTTGACACTCTAGAACTCTAGCCCGCTCCGGAATAAGAAGACCGGTCAAACCTCGGACCTGGAAACCGCGGAGGTGCACTCCCTGCCGGCTGATGAGAATATCTGGGATGTTGCTGCCTCTGTCCTCCCCTGAACTTACTAACCATATCAAAAGATCTAGCCCTCTTACCACGGCTCCGGTCACGCTCACACTCTATCCTCCGCCGGCGTTTACGATCCTCTAAATTCTGTGCATACGCCTATATACGAGAGATGTCCATGCCTGGCTATAGTTCAGTAGTCGTGCACTCATCCATCAAGTGTGGCCCTAGACTAGCCACAAAGCGATGAACTCTATCCTCCATCTCAGCCACCATGGCCGGGGCATATCTAGCCAAGGAATCGAAGTGCACACAATACTCTTGAACATTCATACTGCCCTGCTCAATACGTAGGAACCTGTCTGCTCGGGCCCGTCGGACCTCTGGAGGAAAATAATGGCAGAGAAAAGCATCTGAGAACTCTCGCCACACAGCTGGAGGGGCATTTTCTCCCCTAGATAACTCTCATGCCTGATACCACTGTATAGAAATATCCCGGAGTCTATATGCAGCCAACTCCATCGACTCAACCTCATCCGCGTGCATAACCCTCAAGGTCCTCTGCATACCATCAATGAAATCCTGGGGGTCCATATTTTGCTTAACCACAGAAAACTCGGGAGGAGCTAACCCAAGGATGGTCTTAACCCTCGAACTACTGGCCCTGTCTGCTGGGTCAACACTAACTCCCTGCCACTGAGCCTGGGCGGCTACTAATTTGGTCAACAACCGTATAGCATCCCGTACATCCTGGCCCTCTGCATCCGGCTGAGGAACTGGGGCAGGTGCTGGAGTAGGGGTATGCGACGTCTCAGACGGCCCCTCACTCTGAATCTCATCCTGGGCCCTCGTGGCCTGTCGAGTACGGCTAGTGGCCTCACCTGCCACCCTCTTGCCCTTCTGGGCAGCTATAGCTTTCTTGTGGGGCATCGCTGATATCAGAACAATTTATCAGAAAACGAAAGCTTAACACAGGGCTCTATCGCACAATCTAAGAGAGAAAGAATGACATCATCCTAAATGTCCTGTAGCCTACAGTTTATAAGTGTGGTGCACAATACGCCTATAAACAAGACTCTACTAGACACGGTCTGCAGACAACCCTAGGACGAAATGCTCTGATACCACTTCTGTCACGACCCAAACCGATGAGTCGTGACTAGTGTCTGACCTCTAGCGACCAAACACCCCTAAACACGTATCTGAAACATACTGAACATCATAGGCCCATAAATGGCATAAACTGATCTCATTAAAGGGAAACATCAGAACTCTGTACAATCTGCATATATATATATATATATATATATATATATATATATATATAGATATACACACAACATGTGGATATACCCATATGTATACACATCTCAAAAGGGGCATACCAAAACTGACTGTATCTCCCGATCAAATGGAGCGTACTAACCACTGCTAGATCCAGAGGTCCTACTGAGCTGGACCACCAGTCTGTCTCCCTGTACCTACGGGCATGAACGCAGTTCCCCGAGCAACGGGGAGTCAGTACGGATAATGTACTGAGTATGTAAGGCATAAGAACAACATATATACATAAGAATCATGGATAAGATCTGAACTCATAAACTGAAATGACTAACTGTATGCACTTGTATGAACTAATATCTGCCTAAATCTACATAAATCTGTATAACTGACAATGCCTCTATGGGCACATGATATGCATGCTCATGCCTATCAATGATGGTCATGCATCTATATATGTGTGCGTATATAACGCCTGGTACATGTGCGTATATAACGCCTGATGTATGTGCGTATATAACGCCTGTAAAGCCTCTATGGCATCTCATCATCTCATATCGGCTCCTCTGCGGCCATAATCAATATCATCATCATAGTAGTAATATGTGTATAACGCCCATATCTCTTCTTATACTTTACATATATCTAATATTCGCGTATATAACGCCTTTTGGTCATGGGTCAATGTACATAAATATATAATGAATGTAATGCATGAATAAACCGTATGCACGGAGCTGACTACAAAAGACTAGACCTGTGAACAAAAGGATCACTCACAAATGGGGTACATGAACATTAAAGATTGAAGTACTTCTAATTCTTCTAAGAGTAGAGTAATATGGAAGCTCGCTTACTCGCTTGTTGGATGCCAAAAGAAGGAAAGAATGGCCTTAACATACCTTGAAGTATACTCAATCGCCCAACCTCTACCTCTCGAACTTGCAAGTCTACAATTAAGATAACATAGGGCTTAATTAGGCTATTTACCTCGGTTACTAATCATTTTAAACTCGAATAGAGCTTGACAATTTATGAGCAACATTTTTCTTATAAGCTTAACAACTCTTGAACTTCTCATTCAGTCCAACATCAACCACAATATCCACAACACAATGAAAACACACATACACACACACACAGATATATATATATATATATATATATATCAAAATATACTTAAATCCATTTCCACTCATCTCTTAAAATAACCCCAAGTCACCATCTTATCCTTCATCAACTTACCACTCGCACAAACACCTTCTCTTTACTTAGCTCACTATAACTCTTGGTAATAAACTCAAATACAAGGGTAGAAATCATTTGCATACCTTGAGGGGTCACAAATCCCAAGAGTCACTTCAACTTCAATTCCCTAAGCTTCATAACCTTGAAGAAACCCTAGAAGCAAGCTTTTTCTTCACAAGCTCGGGTTTACGGGGTCCGGATCTTGTCAAATCTTCACTAATATGATGAAAAATATTAGGAGAGAATATATTAGGGTTTTTCTAATTTGGAATGGAGGAAAATGTGAAATAAGGTCGTGAACCACCTATTTATACTTGGAAGCCAAAAAGGCTACAGCGGTCCGGTTCGAAGAGCTGCATCTCTGTAATGTACAAGAATAGGGTCCTCGTACTGGCATCTCTTTACCTCTTCTATGATAGAAGACTCAGCAACTCCTCGAACAGAAACTCTGCTGTTATCAGAACCAGCCAAACGGACTCCAAGATTAGCTAACTAGCAAATCTCATGGACTATCTCCTTCCGTTATGGTTGTACATCTGCCAAGCTACCCATAGATTTACGGCTGACTGCATCTGCTACAACATTTGCTTTCCCTGGGTGATATAGAATGTCAACATCATAGTCCTTCAGCAACTCTAGCCACCGCCTCTGCCACAAATTCAGCTCCTTCTGATTAAAGATGTATTGGAGACTCTTATGATCCGTATAAATATCAACATGCACGCCGTATAAATAATGTATCCATATCTTCAAGGCATGAATTACCGCTGCTAACTCCAGATCATGAGTGCGATAATTTCTTTCGTGCTTTCTGAGCTGTCGGGAGGCATAGGCTATAACTCTGCCATGCTGCATCAACACACAACCTAACCCAACGCCTGAGGCATCACAATAAATAACATAGCCATCTGGCCCCTCGGGAAGTGTTAGAACTGGAGTCGTAGTCAACTTATCCTTCAGTAATTGGAAGCTTCGCTCACAAGCATCGGTCCACTGAAACTTAGCTGTCTTTTGTGTTAGCCTTGTTAAAGGCGCTGAAATTGAGGTAAATTTCTCTACAAACCTCCTGTAATACCCTGCTAGTCCCAGAAAACTACGTACCTCAGTAGGTGTCATAGGTCTAGGCTAAGTCTTCACCGCCTCAATCTTCTGTGTATCTACCCGAATGCCATCAGCTCCAATGATATGCCCCAAGAATGCTACTGAAGTCAACCAGAACTCACACTTAGAAAACTTAGCATACAGCTTCTGGCGCTGGAGTACTCTAAGCACCGCCTTCAGATGGTCCGCATGCTTCTCTTCTGATCGTGAGTAGACCAGAATATCATCGATAAACATAATCACAAACATATCTAGGAACGGCTTGAATATTCGGTTCATCAAATCCATAAATACTGCTGGAGCATTGGTCAGCCCAAAAGACATCACTCTAAACTCATAATGCCTGTATCGGGTCCGAAATGCAGTCTTCGGAATATCTGCCTCCTTTACCCGCACCTGGTGATAGCCTAACCGCAAGTCTATCTTCAAGAAACACTTAGCACCCTGCAACTGGTCAAATAGATCATCAATTCTGGGGAGGGGATATCTATTCTTTATCGTCACTTTATTCAGCTGCCTATAATCGATACACATCCGCAGCGACCCATCTTTCTTTCTCACAAAGAGTACCGGTGCTCCCCAAGGTGATGTATTGGGCCTGATGAAGCCCTTTTTCTAATAAATCTCTCAATTGCTCCTTCAACTCTTTCAGTTCTGCAGGTGCCATCCTATAAGGAGGAATAGATATGGGCTGAGTATCTGGCAGCACATCTATAGTAAACTCTATCTCCCGTTCAGGAGGAAGGCCTGGAAGTTCATCTGGGAATACATCTGGAAATTCGCTAACTATCGGCACTGACTGAAGAGTCGGCGCCTCTTCCTTCAGGTCATGCACCCGAACCAGATGATATATATACCTCTTTCTAATCATTTTCTTTGCCTTGAGGTATGAAATAAACTTACCCCTCGGCGATGCTGTATTTCCCATCCATTCTATAATTGGCTCTCCTGGGAATTGAAAACGAACTACCTTTCCTCTACAATCAACGTTGGCATAACAAGAGGCTAGCCAATCCATACCCATAATAACATCGAACTCAATAATATCTAACTCTATCAGATCTGCCTTGGTGCAACGACTATATATAATCACCGAACAATGTCTATATATTTGCCTTGCAATAACAGAATCTCCTACCGGTGTAGCTACCTCAAATGGTTCTATCAATTCAGGTTTTATCCTAATTCTACTAGCAACAAAGGGCAAAATATACGATAAGGTGGAGCCTGGGTCTATCAATGCATATACGTCTCGGGAGAAAATCGATAGTATACCTGTAACCACATTTGGTGACGCCTCCTGATCCTATCTACTAGACAAAGCATATATGCGGTTCGAAGGACTGCAAGAACTGGAAGCTCCGCCACGACCTCTACCACGGCCTGCTGGTACCTGAACACCCTGCCCCATAGGGCGCATAGCTACAGAAGAAGATGAACCAGCAACCGACCCAGTGGGTTGAACCACACAGCCCAGACCACCGCTATATGGACACTCCCTCATAATATGGCCTTGACGACCGCAAGAAAAACAAGCACCTATAGCACGATAACATTCTCCAGAATGACGCCTACCACACCGAGAACACCTGGCAAAGGTGGCCTCGTCTGACTGGAACCCCTGTTCATTTGCGAACCCGAAGCCTTGGAGCTCTGACCGGCTCCTGAATACCCTGTGCTGTCAAACCTTCTACCTGTGAACTGTGGAGGTGCACTCTGCACGGGCGGGTAAGGATATCTGATATACTGCTGAGGCTGTCTACCTCAAAACTCACCCGGATAACCCGCCGATCTAGCCCTCTTATGCTGACCCCTGTCATGATCTCTATCTGCCTGACGCCCTCTGTGTCGATCCTCCACCCCCTGTGCATATGCCTGTACCCGAGCAATATCCATACCTGGCTGAAGGGCCACTGCCATACAGCCATCAATCAAGTAATGGTCCAATCCCCTCACAAAGCAATGCACTCTATCCGCCATATCCGCCATAATAGTAGGCACATATCTAGCCAACGAGTCAAACTCAAGACTATACTCTCGAACACTCCTGCCCCTCTGCCTCAACTGTAAGAATCTATCAACTCTAGTTCGCCGCATCTCTGGAGGCAGAAAGTGGCCAAGGAAGGCCTCCACAAACTCATCCCACACTGCTGGAGGAGCATCCTCGCCCTCGTCCCTAGACAACTCCTATGACTCATACCAATTAACAGCTACATCCCGCAATCGATACGAAGCCAAATCGACAGAATCAGTCTCAGAAGCCTTAATTATCCTCAACGTACGCTGCATCTGCCGAATGAACTCCTGCGGGTCATCCTCGGGCTTTGACCCGAAAAACTCTGGAGGATTACAACTTAAGAAGTCACGGGCTCTCAAACTGTCATGTCTATCCATCTAGTCAACCCCTAGTCCATGCCTGCGAGCATGTCCTGCCACTAATCTGGTGAGCAACTGAACTGCATCTCTCATGGCTCTATCCTCCGCCCCTGGCTGAGGAGCTGGAGGCTCAGGTGCTGGAACCTCGGGAGCTGGCGGTGGTGCCGCCCCTGACCCGGAGCTGCCGCTGCCCTAGGTTCCTCTGGAAGTGGCGGTGTAGCAGAACTCGCGGACTGGAACACAATCTCAGGCATAAACTGGGCACGAGCCCTAGTAACTCTCCGAGTCTGGCTAGTATCCCCTTCTACCGATTTGCCCTTCTGGGCAGCTGTCGCTTTCTTTGGAGGCATAGCTGTAAACATAATAGTCTGTTAGAAAGGGATTATCCTGATAATATAGCTCTATCGCACGATCTAGGATAAGAAGGAAAGATGACATCCTAAATGTCCCGTAGCCTCCTGTTTATAGATGTAGTGCATAACACACCGATAAACAAGACTCTACTAGACATGGTCTGTAGACACTCCGAGGATGAACTGCTCTGATACCACTTTTGTCACGACCCAGCCCCGTGGGCCATGACTAGTGCCCTAGCTGGACACCCATATGTACCTGTTAAACATAGTCGGACTGATACTATAGGTCATCAATCAATCACAACGAAATAACATACGCAAGTCGACGAGGCTGCCACTATATATATATATCATTATGCTACGCAAGCCGACAAGGCTGCCACTACATATCATTATATTACGCAAGCCAACAAGGCCGCCACTACGAAACGATAACATATGCAAGCCGGCAAGGCTGCTACAACAACAGAACTTCCACAATAACTATATAGACACAGCTGATCATAATCTGTATACAACCCACACACATGTCTACAGACCTCTAAGAGTATCAACTGTGAAATATGACGGGACAGGGCCCCGTCGTACCCCTGGACAAACATATATATATATATATATATATATATATATATATATATATATATATATATATATATATCAGAAGGTCTGTACCAAAATCTAGGCTCCGGAACAACGGAGCTCTCCAAGACAGATGAAAGGGAATCCTAAGCTGGGGGGCCACCAAATCGAGCGTCTGTACCTGCGGGCATGAAACGTAGCCCCCGAAGAAAGGGGGTCAGTACGGAATATGTACTGAGTATATAAAGCATGAAATACAGTAAAAAGGAACATAACTGAAATAGGGAGTACAGAAAACAAGTACAATGTCCACAATACCAAAACACTTGCCCTTTTGAAACATAAATCATGCATGTCAATATCATATATCATACCCGGCCCATTATGGGACTCGGTGAACATGGTCGCCACCCCATCCTTGGCGCCATAACACAGCATAACACCATAAACACATCATAACGCCATAACACAGCATAACACCATCACATCATCACACCATCATGCCAACACAGCATAACACCATTATATATATATATATATATATATATATCATATTCCGACCCTCTAGTGAGGGACTCGGTGAACAATGCAGTGAGACTGTGCACGATAACATACCCGGCCCGGGACTCGGTGAAAGACATATTGAGGCATGCACGAGCAGAGTAGTGAGCAACCATTTGCAATTTAAAACATTATCAAGACTCAAATAGAATAAGAAGAAGGGATTAACACCTGAGTATCAATAGCGGCAATCATATCAAGTATCCCTCGAATGTCATTATAAATTATATCAAAAGAGCCTTAGGAATCATAGACATGTACCAATATAATATGAAATAGCTTATAGAAGTCAAGGACATGAGTTATCGTAGAGTCTTCCAAGAATAGGAGCTTATATATATCGACTACTATCCAACGATAGAAAACTTGAGAGGGAAGCTCAATCATTTTAAGAGTTCTAACATCAAGAAGTGAATAGGAATCATGAATCACACTTGAAACTTATGAATGGAATTACCCCAAAGCTCATATCATTCGTCACTTATATCTAAGACATGCCAAAAGAAAGAAGGGACAGCTTTACATACCTGTTAAAGATTAATCGTAATTTCGTTAGCTTCGTTGCCCCTTTAGCCTATGTAATATAAAAGTAACGCTATCGTTAGTAACTATACTTTCTAGTTCATAAATCTTTAGCCCATCGCTTATAGAACTCATTCTTTAACTTATACTTTCTCGATTAAGGTTTTTCATTAGTTACGGACTTAACGGAAATCGGGCAGCATTTCCCCAATATATTCGCCTAACCTGAATTTCCAATTATCCTCCTGTTATCACAGAAATACCAATAATAACAGCAATAGAGATATACATACAAAATTCTTACAATTCAGCCCATAAACAATTCTAACAATCCAACAACCCTTCTGAATCCTTTTCAACCCACAATTTCATATAACAACGATTTCATGCATTTTCTTACTTCCAATTTCGTCCAATCCAATTTTTATAATTCCATTCCAACACTATTAACACAATTATACCACAAAATAAGAAAATCTTACCTAAATTTTCTCGGAGGAATTTCGACACTCAATTGCTCCAATTTTACAATTTCTTCTTCCTCAAATCAATATCCAATGTTGCTATCACCTCCTTGAACTTGTAATGCACTTGAATTTGATCAAAACATTCAAGAACACAAATTGTTCTTCAGCACCATGGCTGGCCGAGAGCAGCCATGGAGGTTTTGTAATTTTTCTTAACTTAATTTTCTTGAAAATGAAAGTAAATTGTAAATTTGTTCACTTCATTTCCTATATATATGGTTTCTTATAGATAGACACGTGCCCCCCCCCCCCCCCCCTCTCCTTGTGACTCACTAATCAATTCTTGAATTGTCATTTTTCATTTTTTTTATATATATTAAAACGGGTAGGGCCCACTATTAGTAATTAGGACTAATTAATTTTAATTAATCACTAATTCTTACTTAATAATCTAATCACAATTAATTAATCCCTAATCTCTAATAATATTTCTACACTAAATAAAATTTATATACAATTTATGTTCTAATTAAAATTGAAAATTAAAAGTTCCTATTTCGTATCCGAAAATGATCCCGTCTTTAACTTGAGTCGATTCTCTTGCGAATAACTCGACGTATAAAAATACGGGATATAACAAAGAATCAAGATTTACGAAATCTTCTCCAAAATTCAAGTCTTTAATTCAAGTTTTGGAGCAAATAAGGTATGTAGAACTTCCATCCACATGTGGAAATCTCTACGTTATGCTCCATTTCTTGACATCCATGAAGTTCAAATCCTAGGGCATTAAACCCAACATATTGGTAGCCCGTATTTATGTATTTATGTACATGAATTTTGTATCTATATTCGTTATTGTATTCCTAATCTTCCATTACGGTTATTAGGAACCTTAGCTTAATCCATGAATCATGAATTCTTCCTCATGTGTTCTCATTATGTTTATATGAAACTTTATGATTTTATCTAGCAAGTTACAAGTATGTTTTCAAGTCAATTATATATATAATTATGAACTATTGTTATTACTCATGAATCAAGAACATGTTTGCAAGACTATGACAAGTTATCTCATGAAACCATGTTACAAGTTATTTCACAAAAATCATGGGCTTCTTAGCCAACTATATCATGTTCATGTTTTTGGGATTTTCTTAGTTAACCGAGAAGGATCAGATAACCTGAAACTACGTAGCCTCCGTAGGATAAGGGTTGTCAGCAAGGAGGCAACACTTTCATTATGTAGTTTGGATCCTTACATGCTTATTATTACTTAATGTCACGACTCGACTAGGGGCCATGATGGGTACCCGGGGCTAACCACCGAGCACCGCTCATACTATTTCCTATCGTACTCGTCCTGCTTTCATTCATTATTCTTATGCTCAAAATCATAGGAAAACCATTTCCATTTTTAAATATATTTACCTTCATATACACAAGCTTTCCGGCTATCAAAATAATATATATATATATATATATATATGTACAATGAGGAAGTCGTGAGACCATACTACCCACACATGTATCTACGAGCCTTTACTAGAGTGCTAGACATAGGGACTGGACAGGGCCCCGTCATGCCCAAATACATGTATATACACAAAAGATTAAGTCAATGGCACCTCCGGAACAATGGAGTGCTCTCAAGTCTGCTAGCTCCTACGAGTCTGGACCACCTCCCTGTCTACCTGTGGGCATGAACACAGCGTCCAAAGAAAATGAACGTCAGTACGAACATTGTACTGAGTATGTAAAGCATGAATGAAATGAACATAATAGGGGAAATCATAATACATAAGATGAAGATATAACCTGCGTAACTTTTAAGGGTGGATACATTTCAGGCATTTATCATATATATTGTCATAGTACATGTATCATCATAATGCATACATCATCGTATCATATATATACCATCATCATTAACCCGCATCCGGGTAACCATCATATGCCACCCACTAGTGGTGATCATGTCCGGCCTTCTAGGCGCGGTGGAATCATAAGCAGCCCGCCTTAGCGGTGACATGTCCAGCCATTTAGGCACGGTGGAATCACAAGCAGCTCGCCTTCGTGGTGACATGTCCGGCCATTTAGGCACGGTGGAATTGTATCATCGTGTGCACACCATAGACTTATCATGAGCTTATCGTAACCTTATCCTAGCTTAGCATTATTATACATCTATCATTAAAATATACATTAGAACTGGAAGGCATCTATGGCTATGTTGGGGTGACATAAGGTCGTGAACCCCCGATTACATTAGGGTGTGATCATAATCATCGTATCTCACCTTGAAGGGGCTAACATTTTAAGGCGAGTGTACACAAGGAAAAGCATCAATGGAACCATACTTAGGATCATTAGCTCCATGGACATCGTATATTACTCTAGGATTCTCTATACTTAAACTCATCATCATTATGATCATGCTCGTATCGTATCTCTTTTCTTTAGCATGTGCGTACGTAGCTCTTTATAGTCATGGGCTCATAGTTTCCGTTATTTAGGAAGATCATGGAAAAATAAGAAGATTCATGCCATAGGAATCATGCCATAGAAGGAAAGGATTAGCCTTACATACCTCTTTCGTTTAACTTTTTTTTTTTAAGCAAAGCCAATCAGCCTGATGCTGTTGGATTTTATTAAAATAAATAGAAGTATTTACAGAAAAAAGAAATAAAACGAAAAGAAATGAAGGAAAAATGTAAAAGTCTATGCTACTCTATCCTAGGAAATGAAAGAAAAGTCTAGGCCTTGTATGAGCAGCCAAGTGTAACAATGAAAAACTGCAAACAAGAACACTCTTTCTTTGGATTGATGCCATTATCAGCCACCTCAAGCTCTCACCAGGTGCTATGGTATCTAATCTCACTGAAAATTCTTTCAAGAAGAAGTGTAGTATAAAGCTCCTCATAGTTGTTGTCCTTATGTTGTCCACTGTCTCTGATCAAGCTTACAAATTCAGTCATGTTGAATGGTTGTAGCTGGATTAGCTAACTAAAGAAATCATGTTAGGAGGATGAACATTCCTGTTAATACCACACACTAACAAGGATAACCTTAGTCATCTAACCAGGACTACAACACTCCTATGAAGCTCATAGCTGTTATCATGATCCTTTATTTCTTTGTGTAACTGAATCTTGTGTCATCACTTGTTGGCCTGATCAGCAGAATATGATCAATCTGGTTCTCTATTTTTGTAGATCTTGCTTCTGAAGTTAGGCATCATCATCTTATCAGCATTGAGAATCTTCTTTGCACCTGTTGGCAACTCAGCAAATGAATGAAAGTGAACTGTACCTGTAAAATCAAAAAACAGGTTAGCTAAAAAATCAGCAAGTGCATTGCCTTCCCTAAGGATATGAGCAAACTGCATTTGGCCCTTGTTCCTCCAGAAGTTGATCTTATTAACTTCCATACTGATCTTCCATGGAATCTCCCATATTCCTTGAATAATGTTTATCATGGACAGAGAATCTGATTCAATCATTACAGGCACCAAATTATTTTTAATACAGTATTCAATCCCATCCAAAATAGCTACAGATTCTGCTATGATGTTAGTTGTATCAGCTATTCTTCTTGCCCCAGCATATATCAGGCTTCCAACCTCATCTCTAATGCAGAAAGCAGCTGAGTTCAACCCTGGATTACCCCTAGAAGCCCCATCTGTATTGCACTTGAACCATCCAGCCTCAGGAAATTTCCATTGCACCATCTTATATCCTATTCTAGGCCTGTAATCCTCCTAATATTTCACTATGTGAGGCCAATCATGTGGAATATTTTTCATCCAAGGATATAATGTCTTCACCAGTTGCTGTAGATTATAATTGATCCCATTTATCACCTTTGGTTTATTCATCTTGCCCCCATGCATGATAGTATTTCTTCTCTTCCATAATTGTTAACATATGAATGCTGGTGCTACTTGCATAACTGATTTGAGTTTTGTTGGACCTTGCATATACCACCAATGCACTATTGTCTGATGAATCTGAATCCTTGGCACAACTATCCCCACAACAGCATTATAATAGTGCCAAATTTCTGCTGCAAAATCACCTGTGAGGAATAGATGTTGAACTGTCTCCTCCTGATGAGAGTTCAGACAGCATCTACATCTAGATACAATGCTAATATTCATTCTCCTTAGTACATCATCCACTGGAATTTTGAACTTCTACAGTCTCCAAAGAAAGAATGATATTTTGAATGGAACTCCTTTGTGCCACAACTTTGAAAAGTAAGCTGCTGTTTAAGCCTTTCTCCTGAGCAAATTCCAAGCACTCCCTACAGCGAAATCTCCTGTAGTACTAGCCATCCACTAGGCTTTATCTTTCTTCTCTGAATGCTCCACTATATTCAACTCTTGTAAAATATGATCACACACATTACTTGGCAGTTTGGCATGCAATTTCTGTGCATCCCATCCTTCTGCATGCATAAAGTGTGATACTTCTTCAATGCTGGTGTCAATCTGAAAATCTGGTGGTAAGACCTGTTTGAGTGAACCAATTTTTGTCCAATTATCTTCCCATACATCACATGCTCCATTTTTAGGTTCCCACCGTATCTATTGATCCACCTGATCCCTTGCCTCTATCATTCTTTTCCACACTTGTGATCCACCTTTCCACTGCACTTCAGTAGGCTTCTTCTTCTTGCAATATTTATTCCACATAAAGGCTGACCATAATGTATTTGATGTTCTAAATTTCCACCATAGTTTGGCAAAAAGAGCTTTAGACACATCATCTAGAGATCTGAATCTTAATCCTCCTTCATCTTTTGGTAAACATACCTTGTCCCAAGAGGACCAGTGCCTGCTTTTACCTTCTTCCTTGGTACTTATTAAAACCTTGCAAAGATTTTATGAAGCTCATTAATGGTATATTTTGTGGGAACAACAGCTAACAGCATGTATATTGGAATACTCTGAAGCACACTATTGATAAGAACTGCTTTTCCACCAAAAGAGAGCAATTTTCCTTTCCAATTTTGTAGCTTGTTTTTCACCTTCTTGATAAGGTCATTGTAATATAACTTTTTCCTCCTTGAATGAAATATAGGACATCCCAAGTATGTTAATGGAAATTGATCACTTTTAAAGCCTGTAATCTGCTCCACCTGCTGAGACAGTGCACCAGAAATCTTGTGATGCATATAAAAGGCACTCTTGCCTTTATTGATCAGCTGACCTGAAATTGCCTCATACTCCTGCAGTATCTTCATAATTCTCTTCAATGAACCCCCTTCTGCAGATGCAAATATTATAGTATCATCTGCATATGCCAGATGGTTGATATTTTGACTCCATTTAGGCATGCCATAGCCCACATACTCAGAATTTTCAAATTCTACATTTATAGCTCTTGATAACACCTCTGCTGATAAAATGAACAATGCAGGTGAAAGTGGATCACCTTGTTTGACACCCCTGGTTGAATGAAAAAATCCTTTGGCCTGACCATTAAAAAGGATGGAATACCAGTTATTTACAATCAACCTCCAGATCATGTCAATGAATTGACTAGAAAATCCCATTCTGCTGAGTACCTTTATCAAATATGACCAAGATACTCTATCATAGGCTTTTGCCATATCTAATTTGATCACTACATTAGCTGGTTTGCCCCTTTTTCTGATGTCTGTCACTATTTCCTGTGCCAATAGCACATTCTTAATAATGCTCCTCCCTTGAACAAAACCTGCTTGATTAATAGAAATCAACTGAGGTAATACAGTCTCCAATCTATCATTAACCACTCTTGACATCACTTTGTTCATAAAGTTACTTAAACTTATAGGCCTTAAGTCTGAGTAACTTTGAACCAACTCCTTCTTTGGTAGCAACACAAGATTTGTGTGTGTGACTGACTTTGGAAGAGTATGACCCTGAAAGAAAGCCAGCACCATCTTGTATACATCCAAGCTAATAATGTCCCAACATGTCTGGTAGAAAACTCCAGGAAATCCATCAGGACCACTAGCACTTGATCCACTAAGGTTGAAAACAGCTTTTTTGACTTCATCAACACTAGGCATTTGACAAAGAAGATCATTTTTGTTTTGGTCAACCAAAACAGGAATGAATGACAGCAAATTTTAATCTCCAATTAAATCTTCTTGTGAGAATTGTTAAGAGTAAATGTTCACAGCCTCATCTGCCGTTTGATCCTCATCCTCAATCCATGAACCATCTGAGTTTTGAATTCTTTTGACCTGCAATTTCTTCCTTCTTCCCTTTACTAGATTATGGGAAAATCTAGTATTTTTGTCTCCATCTACAAACCAATCCAGGCCTGCTTTTTGTCTCTAGTACTCTTCTTCATAATGCAAATATCTCTTAGTCTCAGCCTGAGCTTTCTGCAAAACCACTCTATTTATTTGGCTTGGATTTTGTTCAAACAATTGTTCCTTTAATCTCACTATTTCCTCCCTGATGATCAGCAGCTTGAATACATCACCAAACACTTCCCTGCTCCATTTGGATAACACCCCTTTCAGCTTTTTCATCTTACTTTTGAAGTTTATGAAAGGATCATCATGCTCCCAAGTGGACCAATTCAACCTGACTGTCTCCATGAAAGATGCATGTTCTATCCAGAATGATAGAAATTTAAAAGGTCTAACCAGATTCTGATGCGTATCCCCATAGGTACACATAAGTGGAGCATGGTCTGATCCAGTTCTTGCAAGATGTTCCACTTCTATATTTCCAAAGTTGTCCAGAAGCGGTGAATTCACAAACATCCTATCCAGTCTCTCAAAAATACATGCTTCATCTGCTCTACCATTCCACCAAATGAAGGGACTACCCTTAAAATTTACCTCTTCAAGATCACAAGAGTTTATGCAAAAAGCAAAGTCTTCTATACCCTGAGGTTGAATAGGATTACCCCCTATCTTTTCTTCATCATTCAGAACCACATTGAAGTCTCCTCCTATTAACCAGGAACAAGATAAGGTATTGGAAAGATGATAGATATCCTCCCACAACTCTATCCTCTCAGAAGCACTACATTTAGCATATACTAAAGTAGTAATAAGATGTTGATTCAAATCTTGTAAAAACAACTTCAAAGTAATCTGCTGAGGAGAATCCATCAGAACTTCTACATTTATATTATAAGCCACAATGTACCAGATTTTGTCATTACAGTTGGCATTGGCTAAACACATGCCCAACCTCCTTCTATAATGGTTTATTGTCCTGACCTGTCGAAAAGGTTCCATGAGAGCAATCAAGAAGAATTTGTGATGTTTGTTTAACATTTGTACCCTATGAAAGGCTTTTTGTGTCTTCACTGACCTAATGTTCCAAATGAATGACTTCAACATCATTTAACATTAGATTTAGTAGCATTCATCTTTGGTACTACCCTGAGTGGAATTTGCTTGTCAGTAGCATTCTTCTTGCCTTTCTTCTGGCCCTTATTGTTAGACTTGCTATTAGGAGATATATCAGCCTGCTTAAGAATGGTGTCCTTATTTTGCTTAATATTCTCCTCCTTGTCTTCTCTATGGAGATCTCTGATATATCCTCATCTACTTCCAAACCATCTATATTATGAGAGATCAGGTCATGAAGATCTTTGACTGGGGAAGACTTTCTACAAAATGTAACCTGATGATGGTCAATATATGAAATCACCAGTGCCTTTTCTGAGGAAGCATGATCTGGTGGATCTGCATCTTGCTCCACATACACCTGCTCCTTCATCTTGCCACTTGTGACATCCACTACTGTTGCCTCTATTGACTGCACATTTTCCTGTACTTTTTCTTGTCTTTGCTCAATATTATGAATTATCACTGAGGGAGAACCCTCTGTAGCCTCTTTTATTTCATCTGCTCTTGTATCATCAACAACCACATGTTCATCATGATCTGGATGATATTTTTGTTTTTGCACCTCCTCTTTGTCTGGACTCTCTTCTTGCGTCAAACTTGTTCCTTTTTCTGCTGTATTGATGCCTACTTCCACACTGTCCTTTTTACTAGATTCTCCATCAGTTTTACCATGTTCTCCATCTTCTTGTTGGCTTTCTCCTATATTCAATTCCTTTTCTGCTGCATTGGTGCCACCATGACATGATTCTTCCACACTGTCCTTTTTAGTAGAGTCTCCATCAGTATTACTTTGTATTCCATCTTCATATGGCCCTTCTCCTGGAATCAATTCCTTTTCCTCCACCTCATCAGCCCATGAGCTATGAATTTCTTTTTCCTGTATACTGCCTGGCATAACTTCATGATCACATAGCTGACCTTGTGTGGAAACTTGAGTAACATTTGCAGTGTTCATCCTTGTCTCCACCTGATTACTTTGACCATCCTTGTTGCCATTTGCATTGGAAATCTCCCCTTCATCTTTGGATGTACTTGTACTTGGTATCTCTCCTTCCTCCACAATGTTTAGTACATCAAATTTATTTTGCACCATCACTTGTACTTCTGAATCTTCATTGTTCTTTGCAGTAACATGCTCAACTTTGCTTTCATTCCCCTTATCATAATTGTTAGTTATTGGGACATACTTCACCATATGATAGTTTCTGCCATGGTACCATCTACGTGCCTCCTTCTTGCCTTTATCCTTAACAGCTTGTACTTCTTGATTTCCTGTGTCCTTTACCCCTTTATCTGAGTCTGTAACCTCAACAGCTACTGTTTTCTTCAATTCAGGATGAAGGATTCTACACTCATCTCCAGAATGGCCTTGAATCTTACATTCAGTGCAATACTTTGGTTAGAAATCATATTGAATTTTGACTTTCATCTTCCTGATGTCCTTAGTATCCTCATTCTCTATTTCCAACATCAGAAATTGAGGTAATTCAGCAAGGAGATCAACTTGTACCTTGACTCGAGCACAACTAGGTCGAGTCTTGTTTATAGTTGCCAAGTCCAACTGTAAAGGCTTTCCAACAGCAGAAGCCGTCGTAAACAAAGATTCTTTGACAAAGAAAGTAGGTAATAAGTTTGGAAAAGAAATCCACGCCATTTCCTGAGATGTTTCTTCATCAACTTTGAACTTGGAATCATAGATAAGGGGCCTCATCTGATAAGTAACACCATCTTTAGCCTTCAAATAATATGCTCCTCTAGACATAATATTGATAAAATCTTCCATCAATGAACATCTGATCAAAACATGTCTTGGCCTAAATAAACCAACCTTACAATCACCTTTTATACCACATTGTGATGGTATAATGCTGCGTAGTTCTTCCAACTCCGGCCATCCATGAGAAAATTTTCCTATTACTGCATGTTGAAGGTCTTCCGATATATCCATTCTTTTGATTTCAGCCTCGGTCCACTTCACCATTGGAATACCATCAATATACATTAGATTCTTCCTAGGTATAGGTTCACATTGCTGCTTCATTGTTGTACAGATTTCCTCACTTCCCGTTAGTGTATTGGCAAAGCTTTTTAAAAAATAAGCGTTTACGTTAGGGTTTGAAGAATTAGGGTATGATTGAGATGCAAATGAAGGTAATATATTGGATTGAGGTAAGGTTGGAAATATGATAGAAGAGGTCAAAGGAAGTGGCTGGTCAGCCGCCAACGACGGCTGACCAGTGGCCGAAATGGCCATAGTACGGCTAGAGTAGGGTTTGTAGTATTAGGGTTTGCATGAACTTTGAGGAGATAGAAGAGAGCTTCTAGGGTTTTTCTTTCGTTTAACAATTCTATTGCTTGATTGTTCTTCTTCAACGCTCACGTCTCTACCTTCAAGAAAGTTCGTATTAACATTAGCTAATCGATTATAAGAACGTGCTTACTAAAGCTAGGGAAAATTGGGCAGCGTTTCCTTTGTTTATACAACTTTCCTTATTTTTCATATCATCTCCCAAACATCCATAACAACATTCACAATATTATAAACAACAATCATAATTTATCTATATTATCCACATTTCACAATTTCACTTCAATTCCTCCATAATCGTGGTCATAGTTCACTATTGTGTTTTCTCACATATAATACTTACCCCATGTTCAAACTGTCACTTATAGCACACTTATAATCACAACATATCAATATTTATGATTCACTCCAAACTACTACTCAAAAATGACACTATTGTTATACCCCGCGTTTTATGTAATTGGATAATTCAAGACAATCGCGGGAAAACGACAAGCGAGGCTACATTTTATTGTGTTTGGCACTTGAGTTGTTTATGAAGAGTCTAGGAGTGGAAATAATGAGAAAGGTCAAGAGCATGAAGGGGAGTTCACGACATGACTCGTGGAAATACGGAGGAAGACGAAGGGCAAAATTGGAAGTTGGAAAAATTGCCTTCAAGAATTTCAAGTAGTAGCCCAAAATATAAATGGGCTTGAAGGTTTTCTTTGGGAATTTATAGGCCCAACCGGCCTTGGAGAGGGTCCAAGCCCAATATGAAATAAGACTTAGTCAATATAAGGGATGACTAAGTCATCTTCATCCATTAAGTGTCTAGAAATTTCAAGAACTCAAAAGAAAGAAAGAAGGGGAGAAACCCCAAGGCCTTTCGGCCAAGAACAAAAATTCCAAGAAAAATTGAAAAAAATCTCTCCAAAAATTATTTTCTATCAAGTAGAGGGTGCACAACAAGGTGAAGTTGTTGTTGGAGCAAGAAAAATTCAAAATCATATAGGTTTCCAAGAGATAAGCAAGTGAGAAGTTGAAGAATAAAGGTAAAATTCTAACCTTGCTTTATGTGTTATACATGGTTTATATGTGTTGTAGTATGCTAAAATGGATGAAATTTATGAAGGAGAGAAATATAGTACATGGCCGTGTGTATGTATATATGTGTATGAGCCATGCTTCAATTATTTTAATTAATGTTTGGTTGTTATTGTTGTGAATGATATATGGAAAAAAAAAATGGAAGTTGAATGGATATTGAGAAGTTGTAGTGTGTATGTTGGTGTTGGCCGTGTGGTTATGGAAAAAATGGAAGAGAATGAGTCAATTTTATTTAGTATGATGTTGTTGGAATATAGATTATGAGGTTGTCATTGTTTTCATAAAAGTTAGAAAGTTTTGGAAGAAGTAGTAAGTTGATTGAATATGGAAGTTGTTAGTATTGTTGTTGTTGGAATTGTGGTTGATATTTTGGCCGGGTTGAATTCCCGGGATTGTTGTTGATTGAAATTAGCCAAGTTGAACTTGGTGGGATGGAGTATTTATAGGGGAAGTGCTGTCGAAATTTCGGTAGCCAAATGTTTCCTTAAGATTCTAACTCAAAGTATACTAATGAAAGTTTTGGTAAACTTGACCAAATTGCAGATTTTGACGAGATTGTGACGCGATTTTGGAGTAGCTAAAGGAGCGGAGAGAGGTATGTAAGGCTTCACCCTTCTTTCTATGGCATGTCTTGGTTGTAAGAAGTCGGGCACAAGCCTCGGGGACGACCTCAATCCCCGGAATCCGCACCTAAAGTTTTCAACTTTTCATTCAATTGAATTGAAGTAGAAAGTGCGCAAAATGATAGAAAGACCTCCTAGACCTCTATGACGTGCGTAAATGGGACCCGATCACCCTAGAACCCTCACAAGTAATGACATGACCTGTAGTATATGTAAATAATATACGCCACCTCATCCGGCCCGAGGTGGGCCCGCTACCCCCGGACTTTCCTATAGTATTGGTTGATGTACTTCAAGTGAACCCGAAGGGAACCTTTGATCCCGATCTTGTTACCATGAGATAAGTACTATGATTCCTCTAACGAGGATGCCTCTGTGATGACAAGGATGACCATGATGTTAGATAAGCGGGAATGTCTATAATACCCCGATTTTATTTTACGTCCATTATAATATTATCCTCCATTGATACTCTCATCTTAAATACTTGTTTTCTTTCCGAGGTAAGACAAAACGATCACTATCCTTTCATAAGATAATCGGAGGTCACCGACCTTACGTCACTCCGATGGATACATGATTCTCCTTGGCCCCCTTGTACGCTTATACACTATATGTATATGTAGATAATGTAAGTAAATGTATGTAAAACACATATGTATGTACAAGCTGTGTATATAATCAAAGATCTAGAGCGCTATAGTCGCCGACATCCATACATGATACCAGAGTATGTCTATAATCAAAGATTCAGAGCGCTATAGACGCTGACATATAAGCATGATGTATGTACACGTATACGGGGAAGATGGGGATAAGGGCAGAGCGTTATACACGCATTTCCACCTGATCAGTTGGCATTACATGACATGATATCGTCCCGGACGCGGGATGCCCGGACGCGGGAAGTACATTTATGGCTAAATGGATCGGCTGCCGACGCCTCGGCAATATGAGACATCTTATTTTTACATATATGTATAAGAAGAGATTTTCAAAAGAAAGCTATGTAATAAGATGATATACTATGACACGAAATGCTATGATATGATAAGATAGGATATGATAAGCTAGACTATATTGTGGCAAGCCACACTATGACATGATACGCTAGAATATAAAATACCGTGAGGTGATAAGCTACGATATGACCGGATACGACATACTATGATAGTGCAGAGCGTAATGTGACAAAATGCAACATGATATTAACCCTAGTTCCTAAGTCTACGAAAAAGAAACGTTGCAGAAAAAAAAAAAAAAAAAAAAAAAGGGGACAAGTCCATATGAAAGCCGGCCCGAGAAGGGGCCTCGCTACGTGCAGGTTATTTTCTTGCTGCATTATCGATCCTATGATTCCCTGATATTGTTAATCATGCTCTATATTACTGCTTCTATTATTTTCCATGCCTTACATACTCGGTACACTATTCGTACTGACGTCCCTTCTTGTGGACGCTGCGTTTCATGCCGCGCAGGTCAGCAGGCTGGTGGACGTGATCTATAGGAGCTTATCAGCAGTACTCTACAGTGCTCCAGTTGTTCCGGAGCTTTACTTCAGCGGTACTATTTTGTATATGTATATTCGGGCACGATAGTACTCGGCCCTTTCTATGTGTAATTACACTATGTCTAGAGGCTCGTAGACAGATATGTACAGTTAGGCAGGTTCAGTAGATATACGATGTTTGGGCATTATGATGTTGTTGTATAAAGTATTAACGACGTTTGCAAGTCTATGTTTCAAAAAAAAAAAAATATGGCACTGTTTATACGAGATAGATAAGGAGTGCTCGGTACAAGTATCGGGTACTCGTCACGGCCCCTAGTTGGGTCGTGACAGAAGTGGTATCAGAGCAGTTCGGTCCTAGGGTTTGTCTACGAGCCGTGTCCAGTAGAGTCTTGTCTATGGGTGTGTAGCGCGCCATACTTATAGGCAGGAGGCTACAGGGCATTTAGGAAATGTGACCTTCTTTGCATTCTAAGATCGTGCGATAGAGCTACGCTATTAGGCTTTCATGTTCCTTCTCCTAATCCCTTGTTATGATTTCAGTAATGCCTCCGAAGAGGAAGGCTACGGCAGCCGAGAAGGGCAAGAGGGTGTCCGGTAATAGAGTCGAGCGGGAGCTAGAAGAAGGAGAATCTCATAATGCAGCTCCCCCTCAGACTGTTCCTATCCCCCCTGCACCGGCAGAGCAGGGAAGAGCTCCAGCTCCAGCCCCCGCACCTCCAGTTCCACCGCCAGTAGCTCCGGGCCAGCAGATGGCAGAGGCCATCCAGCTATTGACCCAGTTAGTTGCCGCACAGGCTCAGCGGCAAGATGTAGACTCGGGAGACAGGGCGGTAAGCGCAAGGGCTCGTGACTTTATCACTTTGAGGCCTCCAGAGTTCTATGGATCAAAGCCAGAGGAGGACCCGCAGAGCTTTATAGATGAGATGCTGCGGACTCTGAGGATTATACATGCTTCTGACACGGAGTCCGTAGAGTTGGCTTCATACAGACTGCGGGATGTGGCAGTTCTGTGGTATAGCAGTTGGGTATCTTCGAGGGGAGCAAATGCACCCCCTCCGGTCTGGCAGGAGTTTACAGAGGCATTTCTACGACATTTCCTACCGCCAGAGGTTCGACGGGCTCGAGCCGACATGTTCCTAAACCTTAGACAGGGAAATATGAGTGTTCGGGAATACAGTCTTCGTTTCAACTCATTGGCCAGGTATGCCCCAGCTATGATAGCGGATAGGGGAGATCATGTGCACCGTTTCGTGAGTGGGTTAGGGCCACATTTGGTTAAAGAATGCTTGACGGCCTCACTCCAAGACGGGATGACTATTACCCGTATCCAGGCCCACGCCCAAAATTTGGAAGAACAATATCAGCCACGGAGGGAGGAGCGCTATCCAGACAGGGGTTCCCGAAAGAGAGGCCGGTTTTCCAGGACTAGAAGTGAGTACAGAGGGGGACAGACACAGGGGCAATTCGGGTACTCAGACCAACCGGCGGCCAGTGCACCTCCTCGATTTGCTGATAGGGGGTTTGACCGTTCTACTCACTCGAGACCGGATCAAGGTACCCGAGCCTCAGAATCTCAGTTTAGGGCTGATGCTGGCAGGATAATGTCACCCCCGCCACGATGTGCTCGATGCGGCAGGCCACACTCGGGAGAGTGCCGCGCAGGTACGGGTGCTTGCTATACTTGTGGGCGGGTTGGCCATTTGATGCGTGATTGCCCATTGAGAGATGACGGAGACCGAGCCCAGCCTACCGGGTCCGCAGTTGGTTCATCGTCGACCGTACGCCCTCAGGGACAGGCCTCCCAGGCTCCAGCAGGTCGTGGCCGAGGCAGAGGAGGGATACCCAGCGCAGCCGGTCCTCCACACCGTATATATGCACTGACAGGACGACAGGACCCTGAGCCTCCCGCTGATGCGGCCACAGGTATTTTTTTTGTTGGTATTTTCTATAATATGTGCATTAATTGATTCGGATTCTATCTTATCCAACCCTGCCCTTTTGTATTGCTAAACATACTAAGAATTTGGATATTAGAGTGAGGAATAGTCACCCGCACAGGTAAAAAGTGAATCTTTGTGATTGCGAAGGCTAAAATAGTCATTAAAAGAGAAATATTCGCTACGAGGGTGTTCAAACATTGCTGAGACCCCAACTTACCCCATATTATATAATATAGGTAGTACGGGGAAGCGGAAGTAAAAATACTAACACCGTGACGCTGAAATGCATCAGAGTTTCAAGGTTAAGCGTGCTCAGGTGGGAGTAGTTTCATGATGGGTGACCCCCTGGGAAATATGCCGAAAATTTCGTAAATGCAGAAATAAGAAACGAATGTAAAATTAGGTAGCCCAGAGTAAATTGGGGTGTGGAAAGTGGTTAGAAACCCCACACGAGTCACATAGGCCGAGCTGGACGGAACTAACGGAAAAAGGGGAAGCCGTGACAACAGGAAGCTTTGGGAATGAAGGAGGAAAGTACAGAGGTCACAGGGTGAGACCAATATTGAGTCCACACTGACTAAGGCAAGGAATTC